>NC_090929.1:740315028-740631246 GCF_040938575.1 Ambystoma mexicanum | reverse complement strand
GAAGAGATTCGCATTTTGGTGCCGTTCTCAGAAGATCGACCCTCTGAGGGTCACAGCCCCTCAAGTACTTCAATATTTGCTGTTGTTGGCTAAATCGGGGCTGGCTCATGCCTCCATCAAGGTTCATCTAGCGGCTATCTCCCACTACACCAGATCCCCAGGACGACCCTCCTTTTGCCTTATGTTTTTTAGTCGTTTTGTACATAATTGAAAAAGGCTCAAAGTGGAACTTTTCCAAAGGTGTCTAATGAGTGGTTGCCAAGTCTTCATCATTTTAACTATTGGCTCTTTTTGCAGAAGGTTCTTTATTATGTTGTAAACTGAATAATTTGTAATTATTGTGCATATTTTTGTACTGGCATAAGATTGTCTGCAATCCAAAATAATAAATAAATAAATGTTTTATATAATGAACCAAAACAAGACTTGATTCGAGCAGTTGAAGACTCCCCACATCTAGGGTGTCTAGGGATCTAGCCCTTCTATTAGGTTTTGTTGTAAATATTTGCCTAACGGCAAGACGGCATCAAACTTTACTTAACTGGACTGCCGCAACATTAACAATAGTATTCTGCATTTCTCAGCGTATTTAAACCGGCACATTTATGCACATTTGTTTATTACTTGAATTTGCGCGCCGAACCCAGGGGTAACTGGGCGCTTGAGAATGTAGGTTATAGGTTGCAAAAGGTTATGCCAATAAATAACAAAAGGAATGACCCTGGTTACAGTTGGGTCGATAATAAGTTACAGTGACCCTGGTTACAGTTGGGTCGGTTTACAAGATACACAAGATACACAGATAATAGGCAACGGTGTACGATGGTTGTACTGGGATCTTTAACTGAGGTGGCTGGTCCCTTACTGGGAAGGGTTGTTGGTTAGCCACGTTTTTATGCTGGCTTTGAAGGTGAGGAAGGAGGGTTCCTGTTTGAGGGTGATGGGGATGGCGTTCCAGCGTTTAGCTGCTTGAACTGGGAAACTGGCGCCGCCTGCTGATTTAAGGTTATATCTTGGGATCATTAGGTTTGAAGAATTGGAAGATCTGGTGATGCAGGTAGGTTGGTGTGGGCAGAGTTTGTCTGCGAGATATTTCGGTGCGGAATTGGTGAGGCATTTGTGCGTGATGGCCAGGGTGCGAAGGGTGATTCTGTCGCGGATGGGCAGCCAGTTAGCGTTTTGTCTGTGTGTGGAGATGTGGCAGGATCTCGGGAGGCTGAGAGCTGCTCTTAGTGAGTTATTCTGGAGCACCTGAAGTTTGTTGAGGTTATGTTCCGAAGTGCCGAGGAATAGTGTGTTACAATAATCAATTTTGGAGAGAGCGAGTGCTCTGGCTAGAGTTAGGCAGCTACTTGTAGATAGGAAGGGTTTGCAACTATATATAAGTTTGTTTGTGTAGGCTGTGGAGGATGCAAAGCTGTTGACCTGTTTTCTGAGGGAAAGGGTTGAATCGAGGTAGACACCCAGGGTTTTTATCTCCTTGGAGACGCTGATTGTGTTGTTGTCAATGGCGAAAGATGAGTAGCTGCGGTCAAGTTTGTTCAGGCGAGCCTGAGAGCCTACGATCATCAGCTCTGTCTTGTCGTCATTGAGACAAAGACCGTTGTTAGCCATCCAGGCTTGGATTTCGAGATAGATGCTGTTGGGTAATTTAGAGTCATGGTCGTAACAGCCGGTGAGGTGGATGAGGACTTGGGTGTCATCAGCGTAGTTGGTATAGACTACACCCAGGTTGTCAAGTCGGTCGAAGAGGAGCTTCGTAAAGATGTTATATAACGTGGGTGACACGCACGATCCTTGCGGGACGCCACACAGGATTGGAGTTGGGTCTGCGGAGGCTGAGGGTGAAAAGACTCTGGTGGTGCGGTCTGCTAGAAAAGATTTGATCCAATCAGATGCATTGGAAGAGAAAGCTGCGGCAGTGGAGAGGTGTTTGGTCAGGATTTGGTGGTCGACAAGGTCAAAAGCTGCGGATAGGTCTAGTAATAGGAGGATTGCAAGTTTGCCTTTATCCTTTGCCTCGTCCATTTGAATCTTTAGGTCTAGGAGAGCAGTCTCAGTCCCATGTCTAGGTCTGAATCCGGATTGTCTGAGGCTGAGGAGGTTGTTCACATCTAAGTGTTTGTGGATCTGCAAGTATGCCACACGGTCCAGGATCTTTAGGAAAAAGGGGACTGTGGTCTTAGGCCTGTAGTTGGTGGGAATATTCGGGTCCAGATTGGCTTTCTTTAGTAGTGGCATGACCCAGGCTTCCTTAAGATTTTGGGGTACCTGATTGGAGGCGAAGGAGTTGATCACAGTGGTTATGAAGGGGGCAAGGAGTTTGGCTCCATCATTAATGATGGTGGCTGGGCAGACATCACCTTGGCAGTGAGAGGGTTTTAGGCTATTAATAATGTTTTCGACTTCCTTAGGTGTTACTTGGGAGAAAGTGAAAGGTGGACAGGTGGGGGTTCTGTCGAGGTGGAGGTTAGCAGCTTGGCGGTCCTTTTGAAGGGTAGCCTTTTTAGCTTTGATTTTGTTTTGGAGGAGGGTAATTTTGTCTGCTAGGGCTTGCTGTATTTTGGTACACCAGTCTGCATTTTTGATACAGTCTTGGGTAGGGGGTGCTAGGGACTCTAGCTCTTTTAGGATGTTAAATAATTCTTTTGTTCTGGAATTGGCGTTTTGGATTCTGGTATCGTAGGTATGTTTTTTGGCTGATAAAATGGCTGTTTTGTAAGTAGCGGATGCTAGCGTGAACGCTGTTCTATTGGAGATAGAGGGTGGTTTTCGCCAGGTGGTTTCGGCAGCTCTTTTTAAGGTTCTAAGGTTTTTTAACTCAGGGGTAAACCATTTGTTGAGGTGTGCTTGGGGTTTAGGTTTCCTGAGTTTGAGGGGTGCGACAGTGTCTAAGGCTTACTTGAGGGTGTTGTTGTAGAGGTCCAGTAGGTATGTTGGGTCGAGATTGTTAGCTTTTGGTTTGCAAAGAATATTTTTAATGAGTGGTTGGAGGCTTTCTATGGAGATGTTACGGCAGTTTCTGGCTAGCGATGGAGGTTCGGTGTTGGTTTTTGTGGGGGGTGGTCCCGGGATGGAGAACTGGATGAGGTGGTGGTCGGACCATGCAACAGGCTCATTTTGGGTAACGGTGATGGCACAGTTAAGGTCAGCGATCCAGTCCAGGGTCCTGCCTTTGGAGTGGGTTGGCGTGGAGATTCTGTGTGCAAAACTGAGGTTGGATATGGAGTTGGCCAGGGATAGGGCGTGTGGGTCGTTGGGGTCATGGAGGCCAAGGTTTAGGTCACCTAGGAGGATGGTTTTTGAAGCGAGTTTGGTGTGTGTGGAGAGGAGGTCAAGAATATCGGTCTCGAAAGTGGACGATGGGCCGGGGGGGCGGTAGACAAGGTGCATGAGTATTGTGGTGGTTGGTGTCAGTGAGAGTTTCACGGATAAGAGTTCTGCGGAGTGGAAGTTTATTTGGGGTATGGCTCTAAGTGCTAGGTGGGACTTGGCGATGAAGGCTACTCCTCCGCCTTTGTTGGAAGTTCTATCGGCTGTGATGATGGAGTACCCTTCTGGTAGGGCTAATGAGAGAGCAGGACCTGCTGCCTGGTGGAGCCAGGTTTCGGTTACTGCTAGGAAGTCCAACCTGTTGAGGGTGATAATGTCCGAGATCTCTGGGGCGTGTGCCACAAGAGACCGAGCGTTGATAAGGGCTCCTTTGAGGTTAGGAGGTAGTAGTGGGGGATTGCTGGTTTTGGAATTCCTGTGGGGTGGATGGTGAGGGGTGGGGCTGGGTGTGATTTTGGGCTTGGCAAAGGCTTGGGGTTTGGTGAGCCGAGTGCCGAGTCTTTGGTTACCCATGTGGAATGGGGGTGGGACAAGAGGTGTAGGACGTGTGGCGTAGCGTAATATCCATTCAGAAGGGCTGAGTGGGGCGACATGGACTGTGGGGTTGATGGTGAAGGGAGAGTGGGGTTTGGGTAAGGGTAGGGTAGCGTGGGAGTGGTTGGGGGGTGCTGGTGTCCCTGTGTGGACTAGAGGAAGGATGGAGGCAAGCACTAGCATGGCTCTATGGAAGGATGACATAGCGGATGGCTAGGTGGGCAGTTAAGCAGTGTGCAAATTTTAATACAAGCTGCACAGTTTGGGCCGGGAGCAAATTTCAACACAGGCTGCACAGGAGGCTAGATTAAGTAGTTACTTTGGTGAAGTACCTAAGTCGTTATTGTCTGGGAGGTGCCATGAGCTAACAATTGGTACCTTTACGTTGTGGAGAAGCAGTGAAGATATTTAAGCAAACTGGCATCTAGAATCGACTTTAGCACAGAGACCTAAAGCACTGGTTACTGGGAAGTTCATTTTAGTACATTTACGTAGTGGAGATGCGATAGGGCTATTCAGAATACTAGAGCACAATGCAATCAGGTGAGGGTGCTAATGCACATTCGGAGTACTAGAACACAATGCAATCAGGTGAGGGTGCTAATGCACATTCAGAGTACTAGAACACAATGCAATCAGGTGAGGGTGCTAATGCACATTCAGAGTACTAGGACACAATGCAATCAGGTGAGGGTGCTAATGCACATTCAGAGTACTAGAACACAATGCAAACAGGTGAGGGTGCGAATGCACATTCAGAGTACTAGAACACAATGCAATCATGTTGCGGCAGTCCATATGAAATCTTGTATTATGGTAACACTTTTTGCAGTAGCCCTCCAGTGAAAATAACAAGCAAGAATCAATCCATTGAACTTGGCTTTATTTTGATGAATGCCTTGATAATGACGAACGTTAAAACACTTTTAGGCTGACATCCTGTATAATGAAGATATTGATGATATATCTTTCTATTAACAAACATACAGACTTGGATTTTCTAGTGTTTGAATTTGATATTAGGGCACGAGTGCGATGTGCCTGTTACAATCAAATTACAGTAATGAGATTGGTCTACAGTTCAGAGGGCAAAATCTGTCCACCCTACGCCCCTTTTACACCAAAATCAGAACTGCCAATTTACTGGATGGTGGAATCACTTGGGTCGATGAAATGTTACCATACAATTCAGAAAGGACGTTAGACCACAAGAGTTCATCGAATTTTAATGTCATAGAGATTCGCAATTTGGTGCCATTCTCAGAAGATCGACCCTCTGAGGGTCATGGCCCCTCAAGTACTTGCATATTTGCTGTTGTTGGCTAAATCGGGGCTGGCTCACACCTCCATCAAGGTTCATCTGGCGGCTATCTCCCGCTACACCAGATCCCCAGGACGACCCTCCTTTTGGTCGCACCAGTTAGTCAAGGAATTCATCAAGGGACTGTTTGTAACGCTCACCTGATTCCCGTAGAGGCGCCGGTCTTGACTGGGCGTATACCGTATCTGCAAAGGTGATGTGTAACACACGGCTGGCTCTTTGGGCTGGACCTCTGTGCACTGTATGTCTGACTTGAAGGGTAAGATGTCTGCAGATAGAAAATATGGGATTACGGAACTGGGTTATTGAATGTCTCTCTCTTCTTCCCTTTCTCTTCTCCTGTAGAACCCCAAAGGTTAACGCTCTCACCTTAGGTAAGTGAACGCCGTGCTCTCCATCTGCCTCGGGGCAGGGTGCTGTAACCAGTTTCTTCACTGGATAAGGGGAGCAGGCCTCTTGACTTCAGAGGACTGCTGTCCGTCGTTTACTGCACGAACGGTAAGTTTCGAGTAATTCTAATGTCTTTAAAGTCTTTAGTAATGATGTTTCTTGTTTTGCAGGGTTCCGGCGATGGCGGATGACGGGCTGAAGTGAGTTGAAGATGGAGCCCGTGTGATGAATAGAAGCGCCTGGAAGCACGTAAGTAAGCGCGTGTTGCCTGCTTCACGATGCGCTCTAACTGTCTTTTTATTTTGCAGGTACAAGTTCGGAGCGGCTGCAGGGTGCCGGAATACCCACTGGGTTAGATGTGGAAAGGAGTAATGGCACGTGAGTATTAAAGTTCCCCAATGTCTTTAAACGCACCTTGTTTTGTCTTTCAGATGCGGGATGCAGCGCCGAAGGCCTCCGGAGCGTGCGAAGAGTTGGTAAGCTTTTGTCTTTCAGATGCCGGAATGCAGTGTGAAGACCTCCGGAGCGCACGAAGAGTAGGTAAGCCTTTGTCTTTCAGATGCCGGAATGCAGCGCGAGGCGTTGGTGACAGCCGATGGACCAGGTAAGTGAAGAGCTGTCACTGAAGACCGTAATGCTAACCTGTTCTTTCTTGTCTTTATAGGTGTTGCTGAAGACTGGATTCAGGATGGTAAGCCTTTTTCCTTAGGCCCAGGATCAGATGCAGAAGACACGATGAGCGTTCTGCTGCAGAGGATGCAGAATAACGCAAAGCAAGATTCATCCATCGGGTGTGGTTTAAATAGCCTCCTGTAGTGCTTAGGTGTCTCCTTCCACAGCCACGCCTAGGTAAGAAAAGAATTCCTGCTTTCCAGAAGAGTTCCAGTGTTCTGAATCTAGGGAGTGGCTCCTGCCCCACCCAACAGGAAAAGTAGTTCCAAACAGAAGAGGATCAGAGGCTCAACTGGCAGGCAAGTAAGCAGCATGGTCTGCTGCAGGTAAGTCCACCCAAGCATTATGAGCCCGGCGCTTCCAGCGCTGGGACTGGGCATATTTATGAGCCTGGTGCCACTGGCGCCAGGACTGGGTCCAAAAGGTCCCAATTGGGACTGGTTGGCACTCGGAACCTGGGTTATGGATCTGCTTCCAAGGGAGTTGGGAAAACCCTGACCGTTTGGAAGCAGAGATCATGACACTGTTCTGCTGGTTCCCGCCGGTTAAGGCTATGGGCCCAGGCGTGGGAGCTCAAACTGGTACTTACTAGGCTCATGGGAGCCCCGTTCGAGTCTATGCATTCTGTTCCATTCAAGTTTCTGTCTTGGAAGACAGCTTTTCTCATGGCCATCACCTCTACACAAGGAGTGGGTGAGATACAGGCCCTATCCTGTAAACCACCTTACTTGACTTTTCATGAGACGAGGGTGGTGCTGCGGACTCACCCCTCCTTCATGCCCAAGGTGCGGTCAGACTTTCATCTAAATGAGCCCTTGGTGTTACCTGTGTTTTTTACGACACCTTCGTCCCGGGCTGAAAGGACTTTGCACTCAATGGATGTGGCTAGAGCGCTGACGTTTTATGTGGCCCAGAAAACTTCTCCGCTTTTTGTGAACTTTGGTCCTGTGAACCGAAGACCCTGTCCAAGGCTTCCATTTCCAGGTGGCTCTCCGGCTGTATCACTCACTGTCACCGCTTGGCAAACCGACCATTGCCTGGCCGTCCGAGAGCCCATTCTACCAGAGCGATCGTTGCTACTACAGCGTTCTTGCCAGGTGTGCCCCTGCTGGATATCTGCAGGGCTGCTATTTGGAGTTCGACGCACACCTTCACGAGATTCTACTGCATTGACAGGGATTCCAGGGAGGAGTCCAGAGTCGG
The DNA here is from genome assembly GCF_040938575.1 of Ambystoma mexicanum. Classification (NCBI taxonomy): domain Eukaryota; kingdom Metazoa; phylum Chordata; class Amphibia; order Caudata; family Ambystomatidae; genus Ambystoma; species Ambystoma mexicanum. The sequence goes on along the minus strand of NC_090929.1, from coordinate 740,623,793 downwards.
TCAAGCAGTGCTGCATAACCTGTTCCTTTGAAGGTGAGGCTGGTGAGGAGGTAAGAGATTGAGTCTGTTGAGCCTTGCCACCTCCTGTGGTTGTGCATGTGTGCACTGCTATGTATTCTTTATTCATGAGCATGTGAATCTATGCCAGACTCCATGCTGGAGAAGGAACAAGTTACTTACCTGTAACTTTTGTTCTCCTGAATGGGTCTTGCATGGATTCACATGCGAACCCTCCCGTCTGCCACTTGCGGCTCTTCTTCTTGGTCATACTGCCACTTTACGTGCTACCATATCGGTAGATGGCTGCCAGAGGAGGGGCTTAGGTAGAGGGCAGACATTGCTAGGGCCAGTATGACCCAGAGCTCAGTGATTGTTTTATAGGAAAAGACAGTTTGGAAAAGAAACTGAAACAGTTTTTTCTATTACAGAGGAGTCCCAGCCTGACGACAGGGAATTTACATGAGCATGTGAATCCATGCTGGAGAACAACAGTTAGAGGTAAGTAACTTGTTCCTTATTAAGAAAAGACATGCAGGTGCTCCTACTAGGCCCCCCTTTTCGCTTCTGTAAATATCGATTTGTTTTTGAAACATTGAGAAACACTTGCATTCAATGTGCTGTTCTAGATGATATTTGCCTTATGTTTTTTAGTCGCTTTGTACATAATTGAAAAAGGCTTAAAGTGGAACTTTTCAAGAGGTGTCTAATGAGTGGTTGGCAAGTCTTGATCATTTTAACTATTGGCTCTTTTTGCAGAAGGTCCTTTTTATGTTGGAAATTGAATAATTTGTATTTATTGTGCATATTTTTGTACTGGTATAAGGTTGTCTGCAATTCAAAATACTAAATAAATAAATAATTTATATAATGCACCAAAACATGACTCGATTTGAGCAGTTGAAGACTCCCCACACCTAGGGTGTCTAGGGATCTAGCCATTCAATTAGGTTAGGCGCATCAAATTTTATTGTCATAGTTGAGAAACCATCAGGGCCTGGTGCATTATTTTTTTTATAACGTTTGATTATGTTTACAATATCGTCCCTGTCCCAAGAAATGGCCCCCGACCAGCTAATGCAACTGAGATCATCTACAGTATATAATTCCTTAAAATGGTCAATCCAAACCTCCTCTAATATCAGTTGAGTTTGAAGAAAGAAATCAATTCCTTCTGATTTAATTAGATACCAAAACATATCGGTACCATTTCCCAAAACACAACTCAACATCCTTTCTGCATCATTAATGAGCATCCCATATTTGTGACCTTGTTTCAAATTTTTAAATTTGATTTTCAGTTTATGTAGCTGCTCTTTCTTTTCATTACTCTTAGGTTAATGTGTGATTTTCTCTTTTGCTTTTGTACCTCGTAATGAAAGGCGTGTTTGTGGGGTTGATGAGTTACCCATTTTAACCAAGATCTTGGGGGATGTTAATTCTCCCAAGATAGATCGAATAATAGGTTTAAATTCCATGGGGTTACATAGTGCTTTATCTATACTATTATAATGGGCAACAATTAACCCATTAAATAAATTTGCATTATTTTGGTGCCACCTTACGCTGTGATCCCTTGGGTTAATCTCCAGAAAGATAAAATTAATGAAACACCTTCTCCTTGCATCAAAAACCCCCCGAAAGGTATCACCCATTTGTATTGGATAAGCCGTCAGAAACCGCTAAAATTAAGTGTTCTGAGATGCATGATTTCAGGGCAGAAAAAGGTCAAAGCACATTCCCATGATTACAAAATTGGCAGTAACAGAGCTTGCCTAGTCGAGATTTCCTAACACCCACACGTTCAAGTGTGGGAAATTGGTTCAAACGGAGATGACGGTAGCACGCTTTGTTACATGGAAAGAAAGGGTGATCTACTTAGGCAGAGTTCCCATACTCCTGAAATATTTGGCATTTTCGTGTATGTTTTGAACGTCACCAATTATTCCACGGTCTCACACCAATCAGCAGTCAGTAATTTGATCTTTGTTTTACCAGGATTTCTCAGGTGTTCTTCCTCGTTCGACTGTATTTTATATAAAACCTTTAGCATGCTATCCCGAAAACTACTAATAGAATGAATGGTTTTAGAACTCATAATGGCACTCAAGTCAGCACATAAGGAATTTTTAATGAGGGGAGATAATTTTAGCATAGATGGCCAACTTACTCCATGTCATCAGGGAGCTAAGGAAAAACAAGCCTAGTTCATGGCGTAGTATAGCATTAGGAATTTCCATTGATAAATGTAAGGTTTCCTTCCACAGAACCCCCCATAAGGGTGTCCAGACACGGGCCTACGTCCAACAAAGTAATGTTCAAGCCAGAGAGCATGACCGCCACACCCTTTAGTATGGTAAAAACGAAGAAGCAGCAGGAGAGAATACTTGCACCGTTTGTTGTCAATCCTATTTAGCTGGGCAGTTAAAGGAGTAGATTTAGTTTTCAGAGTATCCTTCACAGCAGATTTGGACATAGTATTAGTTAAATTATAGCCCCAATACCCAATCAAGGGAGTTAAGCCCAGTTTCTGATCATGCACTGTGCACACTATTGACTTCGGTTTAGTTTGGGTGGAAAAAATAACAACCTTCTATGTTGTACCATTTGCAAACAAGCAATTCTAGATGGCATAGTTAGCGTACAGAGTCAGCTTTCTCTGGAACCCAACAGGGGTTATTCAAAGAAAACTTAAGTTGTCTGCAAAGGCGTGCCAATTGAATTTCAAGTGACCATGCCTAATGGGATTAGTTGTCTGACCAGACCACAAATCTTCAATGTCGGAAATGTATGCATTGAAAAGAGAAGGAGCCAGGACAAACCGATACAATTTTGAATAGACGAGATAGTCAATTTGACTTTGATACTAGTATTGATGTGGAGTAATGCTATTATGTTTACCAAAAAAAACAGGTATGCGCCTGGCCAGTAATTTTTCCCACAAGATCTTCCACTCAACTTAATCAAAAACACTAGTTAAGTCCATTGAGGCCATTTATGGTGTGCCAATTGACCCTTTTCTTACCACAGCTTAACTATGTGCCATGATACTACTGTTAAGTGAGGTCCCTATTGAAGCCCTAAAGCCAACTTGAAAGCATTGGTATAAACCTAAACAAGTAGCTCAACTGTTAAGATCTCTCTAGTAAAGACACAAAGATCTTACTCGTCGCATCAAGAAGAGCAATTGGCCTGTAGTTTCTTGGAATGGAGGGGTCCCCTTTTTTATGAATAGGAATGATAATAGATTGTGTTCACAAAGAAAGGACTCATTGTGTGGCCCAGATTTCTTTAAATAAAGTCTCCAAAATATGCAACCATAATTGTGGATCATTCTTAATGGTAGTAGGGGACAACCTATCGGGGAGGGGTCCCTGGATGGCTTCTCTTTAGATATAGCCCATAATATGTCTCCTGGTTCCACTCACAATTTGCAGTGAAATGAGAAACCTCAGTCTTATCTTCAGAAGAGGAATTCATGGTTGATATTGCATAGATGGACTCAACAAGTTTGATCCAAGTAAAGTCAGGTATCGAGCAAGCCATACTAGGCACCAATTTGCCTATTGTGGAATTAACGAAGGCCCAGGATTTTGAAGAGATGGCCTTTTGAGAGTTTCTACAGCATTCTGATTATCCTTGTTATAAAGTTGGATTTTCAGGGATTTCATGTAATTTTTGTAACCTTGTAATATTTTCTTCTTCTTAAAAATATATGCCTCTGTAGAAGGAGCATACATAAGTGGTTTCCTTTTCTGCTTCTTAGCCACCATCACATCACAAGTGTGATACATTTTTTGAGCCCCCAAGGTTGCTACTTCTCGGAGAGCTCTTCCAGACATTGTAAGATTATTGAATTGTAGCTTTAGATGGATAATTTCTTTTATTTTTTAATTTTATTTTATTGGACATTTGTATGGCGCATATAGACATGTGTTTCCAGGTGCCACAAGAGATGAATGGGGGAGGGGTAACATGGGGTATCATATGAAAAACAGCAGCATGAAAAAAGAGACAATTATATTGGCCTTGTGACAATCCTACTGTGCAAGGGCTTGAGGAAAAGTGCAAGGAGGGCTAGAGGGAGAAGGGCAAAAGTGGGGCGACCAATAAGCTGTCAGCACAGTCGTATCTACCCATATAAGTTTTGAAAAATATGAATGCATTTACGGCAAGCAGACTTGTTCCATTTTATCCAAAGACCACATCTGTCAGCTAACTTAGGCTCGAAATCATGAAGAGGCACCACGAAACTAAGGTTGAAAGTGAGAACATGATTGTCGCTCAACCCTGTGTCCTTGAACGTTAACGGCGCACAAAGGTTTCTTAAGCCTAAAGAAATATATACATGATCTATCCAAGATGTATTTGTTGCTCTTGACCCGCTGTGTGTTTGAGCATCCATTGGGCCTAAATCTGGAGAGCAAATAGTTAGATCCCAGCTCTGCATGAAGGAATCCCAAATAAGACTTTTGTTTGTATTGGTCAAAAAGGCATGCTGATTTTCGAGACAAGCATTCGGTCTAGCACCGTCAGCACAGTCTCTGTTAAAGTCTCTGCCAATTATAATATTATGGCGGTTACCTTGTTCTAGCTAATCTGCAATTAATGCTATCAACGCAGAGTGCATGGAGTTGCAGAACATCTTCTGCGGATTCCAATACAAGTTAATTATATCAGTTTCCAAGTTGTCCAAATGTGACCCCACAACTAGAAGGTCATCATTTGGAGACCATATTTCATCGGAATGTGCGCCCAGATTTAAATCAATGGCAATAGCTATCCCCCACAGAAGGACGATCTAAACTCCCTGTGGTGGCAGATTTACTATACACTTTGAAGCCTTCTAACTCAATATGATCTAATGTCATTGTTTCTTACAAAAGCAAACTTGGTAATCCAATAAAATGGACTCTTCGAAGGCTTTGAGCATATTCATGAATCCGCATGCATTCCAAACTGCAAATTTAAGAATCAAATGGTTAAAAATGAATAGGGCAGTCTCTTGAATTAGTAAACATTGTTATGGTAGCTGCCAACCACGACCAATCCTCTTCCTGTGAATGATTGGCAATTGGCACACTCTGTTGTTTCTCAAGGTTAAAACATGGCTAATTAGCTTCTTGCTTGTTGCTTGGATTGAATAGCTTCTTCACAGATTAACTATGGTTTGGGAGTAGATAGAAATGTTGTGACTTCTCCAGGGTTAGAGAACTCGTAAAACCCAAAACCCAAAGTCCTCAAATTGTCTTGCTGATCCCAGACAAGCTGTAACGCTCACCTGATTCCCGCAGAGGCGCCGGTCTTGACTGGGTGAATGCCGTATCTTCAACTCTGTGCACTGTATGTCTGACTCGAAGAGTAAGATGTCTGCAGATAGAAAATATGGGATTAATGAACTGGGGTTATTGGGTGCCTCTCTCCTCTTCCCTTTCTCTTCTCCTGTAGAACCCCAAAGGTTAACACCCTCACCTTAGGTAAGTGAACGCCGAGCTCTCCATCTGCCTCGGGGCAGGGTGCCATAACCAGTTTCTTCACTGGATAAGGGTGCAGGCCTCTTGACCTCAGAGGACTGCTGTCCGTCGTTAACTGCACGAACGGTAAGTTCTGGGCACTTCAAATGTCTTAAAAGTCTTTGTAATGATATCTCTTGTTTTGCAGGGTTCCGGCGATGGCGGATGGCGGGCTGATGAGAGTTGAGGATCGAACCCGCGTGAGGAATAGAAGCGCCTGGAAGCACGTAAGTAAGCGCTTGTAGCCTGCTTCACGATGCGCACTAACTGTCCCTTTTATCTTGCAGGTACAAGTTCGGAGCTTTAGAGAAGCTGAAGGGTGCTGGAATACCCACTGGATTCGGCGTGGGAAGGAGTAATGGCACGTGAGTAATAAAGTTGCCCAATGTCTTTAAACGCACCTTCTTTTGTCTTTCAGATGAGGGATGCAGCGCCGAAGGCCTCCGGAGCTTGCGAAGAGCTGGTAAGCTTTTGTCTTTCAGATGCCGGAATGCAGTGCGAAGACCTCCGGAGCATGCGAAGAGTAGGTAAGCCTTTGTCTTTCAGATGCCGGAATGCAGCGCGAGGCGTTGGTGACAGCCGATGGACCAGGTAAGAGATGCGCTGCCACTGAAGACCGTAGTGCTAACCTGTTCTTTCTTTGTCTTTACAGGTACTGCTGAAGACTGGATTCCAGGATGGCAAGCCTTTGTTCCCTTAGGCCCAGGATCAGAAGCAGAAGACACGATGAGCGTTCTGCTGCAGAGAATGCAGAATAACGCAAAGCAAGATTCATCCATCGGGTGTGGTTTAAATAGCCTCCTGTAGTGCTCAGGTGTCTCCTTCCACAGCCACGCCTAAGAAAAGAGTTCCTGCTTTCCAGAAGAGTTCCAGTGTTCTGAACCTAGGGAGTGGCTCCTGCCCCACCCAACAGGAAAAGTAGTCCCAAACAGAAGAGGATCAGGGGTTCAACTGGCAGGTAAGTAAGCAGCATGGTCTGCTGCAGGTAAGTCCACCCAAGCATTATGAGCCCGGCGCTTCCAGCGCTGGGACTGGGCATCTTTATGAGCCTGGTGCCACTGGCGCCAGGACAGGGTCCAAAAGGTCCCAATTGGGACTGGCTGGCACTCGGAACCGGGGTTATGGGTCTGCTTCCAAGGGAGTCGGGCAAGTCCTGATCTTTTGGTAGCAGAGATCATGACAGCACCCCCCCTCAAGGCCCCTCCCAAACCGGGCTTCTCCGGGGGTTTGGGCTTGTTAGGAAATGTTCGATGAAATCTTTTGATTAGACGAGGCGCGTGGACATATTCTGCAGGTTCCCAGGATCTTTCTTGGGGACCGTAGCCTTTCCAGTCAATCAGGTAAAATAGTTTAGATTTGGAGATCTTGGAATCCAGGATGCTTTTGACTTCAAACTCGAGTTCTCCATCAACTAGAATAGGTTTTGGAGATGTAGTTAGTCGGGTTTGAGGTTGCACGGGTTTTAATAGAGAGACGTGGAAGACCGGATGTATCTTCATGTGAGGGGGCAGGTCCAACTTGACCGCTACTGGATTTACTATGGTAGTGATGGAATAGGGACCAAGGTATCTTGGGTTGAATGTGCGTGGTCCTTTTAGAGGTAGATATTTGGTGGATAACCAGACTTGATCTCCTACTTGATATTGGGGGGCTTCCTTCCGATGTTGGTCTGCTCCTTTCTTGTATTGTTCTTTAGCCCTTTGAAGGTGAGAAACGGCTTCCTTAAAGGCTTGGGTGATTGTAGAATGCAGGTGGTCTACTGCTGGTGTTCCAAGATCTTGGAGTGGATCCAACTCCGAGGTTCGAGGGTGACTACCGTATAAAAGAAAAAACGGGGTCTTCCCAGTTCCGGAGTGGACAGAGTTATTGTAGGCATATTCGGCTATCCAAAGGATATCTTTCCAAGTTTTTTCAGTTTGTTGTAGCATGCAGCGCAAATACTGTTCCAGAGTTTGATTGGTCCACTCGGTTTGTCCGTCGGTTTGAGGGTGGTGGCTGGTCGAAAGTCTCACATCAATTTGAGCCGACCGACAGCAACTTCGCCAAAAATGAGAAATAAATTGACTACCTCGATCCGAAATTAGAACTGAAGGAAAACCGTGCAGTCGGACGATGTTTTCGAGAAATTCTCGGGCCAGAGTTGCTGCTGTTGGTAAGCCTTTGAGTGGAATGAAATGCGCCATCTTGGAGAATAGGTCCACGATTACTAGGATCGTATTGTATCCGGAGCATGGAGGTAGATCGGTGATGAAGTCCATAGAAAGCGTATGCCAAGGGCGAGGCGGGATGTCAATAGGGCGTAAGAGGCCGGCTGGTTTTTCCTTTTGACTCTTGTTTTGGGCGCATACTCCACAGGACATTATAAAGTCTCTGATATCTTTTTTCCAAGACGGCCACCAGAAGTAGCGCTTGATCTTTTCCGAGGTCTTGGTCATACCGGGATGTCCTTCCATTAAAGAATCGTGATAACAAGAGATTACCTTTTTCTGTAAATCTGTGCTGGGCAGGTATAACCGTTCTTGGAAATATAATAGGTTGTCCTTCACCGTAAAGTCCTTTCCCTGCAGATGCCAATTCTGTATGTCTGCTGGAGTTACCAGTAGCCTGGCTTTATCCTTAACTTCCTCTATGGATTCTGTGGCGATTACACCTAGAATTCTTTGTTCGGGAATGATAGGTACAGGTTTAGGATTGATCAAATGTTCTTCCACTCCCATCCGAGAAAGGGCATCAGCTTTACCGTTTTTTGTACCAGGTCGATAGGTAATTATGAAGTCAAACTCGGCAAAGAATAGTGCCCAACGGAGTTGCCTAGAGGATTGAGCTTTTGCGATTTTCAAATATTGCAGGTTTCGGTGATCTGTAATCACAGTAACGGTGTGTCGGGCCCCCAGAAGATAATGCCGCCAAGCCTTAAAGGCGCACTTGATAGCTAGAAGTTCCTTATTAGTAATAGTGTAATTGATTTCAGGAGGCGAGAATTTGCGGGACCAAAATGCCACGGGATGCAGCTGATTGGTTACTGGGTCCTTTTGTGATAGAACTGCCCCCATGGCAAGGCTCGAAGCATCAGTTTCAACGATGTAGGGGAGTTCTGGGCGAGGATGTTTTAAGATCGGTGCAGAGATAAATCTAGTCTTCAAATTCTGGAAAGCTTGTTCCGCCTCGGTAGACCATTCAAAACGTTTGTTTTTCTTTAACAAGGCGGTGATGGGCTGGACTATTCGAGAGAATTCGGGGATAAACCTGCGGTAAAAGTTAGCGAAGCCTAACATGCTTTGAACACCTTTTACGGAGGATGGCGATGGCCATTTGAGAATTGCATCGACCTTCTTTGAATCCATACGCACTCCGCTAGGTGATAATATGAATCCCAAGAATTCAACTTCAGTCACGTTGAAAACACATTTTTCCAACTTAGCGAAAAGTTTGTGTTGACGCAATCTCTCGAGGACCATTTTCACGTGTTTCCGATGTTCAGTTTCCGATGAAGAATAAACGAGGATGTTGTCAATGTAAACAACAACACACACATCTATGAGCTCTCTGAGGACATCGTTCATAAAATATTGAAAGGCGGCCGGGGCATTGCAAAGTCCGAAGGGCATGACCTGATATTCAAATAGCCCATACTTGGTGTGGAAGGCCGTCTTCCATTCATCGCCCTCTTTTACCCGTACCAAGTGGTAGGCTCCTCTAAGATCCAGCTTTGTATATATGCATGCTTTTCTGACTTGGTCCAGGAGTTCAGGGATCAAAGGTAACGGATATCTATTCTTAACAGTGATCTGGTTCAGGGCGCGATAATCTATACAAGTTCTAAGGTCCCCTTCTTTTTTTGGAACGAAGAACAAAGCTGAGGAAGCAGGGGACTTGGAAGGACGAATAAACCCATTCGCTAGGTATTGATCCAGGTATTGTCGGAGGTGAAGATTCTCAGGCTCGGTGAGGGCATAAATTCTACTACAAGGAGGAGTAGATCCAGGTATCAGGTCTATCTGGCAGTCATAAGACCTATGAGGAGGTAGAGAGTTAGCCTGATCCTTCCGGAAAACATCTTGGAATTCTAGGTATTCAGGAGGTACCTGAGGAGCCTCCGAGGAAATTGCTGCCAGTGCAACACCAGGTCGAGGGTGACAAGTAGAGACACATTCTGGAAACTGAACCGTTCTTGCTCGCCAATCGATCTGAGGATTGTGCTTCTCTAACCAAGGAATTCCTAGAATAATCTGGAACTGGGGGGCCTTCATCACATCGAACACGATCTTCTCATGGTGTCCATCTTGACTTACTAGCGTCACTTCTTGGGTGGTATGCGTTACTGGTCCGGAGGCTATCTCCGTACCATCCACCGTAGTAATGACATCCTTTAAAGCCTTTGGACAAAGAGTCAGATTCATCCTCAAAACCATTTCATGATCCACATAATTGCCGATGGCACCGCTGTCGACGTAAGCTTCAATCGCATGTAATCGATCCGGATGTTCAGGGCTAATGAGGACCATAGGTATCACAAAATGCGAGGTCACGGAACTGGTTTTAACGCTCGGCAAGAGGACCTCTATTCTTGTCGGGCGAGGTCGTTTCCCTGCTCAGAGTTTGTGACCCTGGTAACTGCAGCTCCTACTGCCTTCTTGGCTGGTTTCACCGGACAGTCTCGAAGAAAGTGCCCCGAGTTTCCGCAATAGAGGCATAATTGCAGCTGTTTTCTCCTTTCCCGCTCCTTTTGTGTTAGTGGTCCTTTCAGGCCCCCTATTTGCATGGGTTCCCCGGAGTCTACTCCTTTGGTAGGAGTTGGTGGTTTGGCAAATACTCGAGCATCAAACTTGGAACGATCGGCCTTCCTGTTCTGCAGTCTGTGGTCAATTTGAATGACTAAGTCAATATAGTCCGAACAGTCTTGCGGGGGATTAACTACTTGGGCTAACACATCTTTGAGCTCTCCACGTAGACCTCTATAAAACAGCGTAATCCTTTTGTCCTCAGGCCATCGCGTTTCCACTATCAGTCTGTTGAAAGACGCAATATAAGCCAAAAGGTCTTGATTACCCTGTCGCAATGAAAGGAGCTCATTGTCCAAGGCCTGCCCCTGTGAATGTCTTGCAAACAGTTTTTCCATACTGAGCTGAAAAGCTCGAAAATCATGGAGAACCGGATCATCTTGATTAACTAGAGGGATCGACCAGTCTGCCGCATTGCCACTAAGGTACGAAAGCACGAAAGCTACCTTAGCTTGATCAGTTGTAAAGGCTGCTGGCCGGCATAAGAAGTGCAACCGGCACTGATTAATAAATACTGCAAACCTCTTTGGGTCACCAGAAAATCGTTCGGGCGGAGCCAGAGGTACATTCCCAGGTAGGTTGATCTGCACTGGGTTCGTAGAGGATGTTGAAGGAAGATTTGCCCCTGATGCGGGTAATGGAGTTTGTCCGGCTTGTGACTGTAGCAATTGTCTAGCGAGATCGTCTGTTCGCTCCTTGGAAATAATCAGTTCCCTTCTTAAAGCATTCGTTTCCTGACGGGCTGCATGCACTTCTGCTCTTAGTTCCCCAAGTAACTGGGCTAGCTGGTCGGTATCCGAGGTTTCCATAGCGCCTGGGTGGGAGTTTTGCGATAGGCTTTGCGTTCTGTAACGCTCACCTGATTCCCGTAGAGGCGCCGGTCTTGACTGGGTGAATGCCGTATCTTCAACTCTGTGCACTGTATGTCTGACTCGAAGAGTAAGATGTCTGCAGATAGAAAATATGGGATTAATGAACTGGGGTTATTGGGTGCCTCTCTCCTCTTCCCTTTCTCTTCTCCTGTAGAACCCCAAAGGTTAACACCCTCACCTTAGGTAAGTGAACGCCGAGCTCTCCATCTGCCTCGGGGCAGGGTGCCGTAACCAGTTTCTTCACTGGATAAGGGTGCAGGCCTCTTGACCTCAGAGGACTGCTGTCCGTCGTTAACTGCACGAACGGTAAGTTCTGGGCACTTCAAATGTCTTAAAAGTCTTTTGTAATGATATCTCTTGTTTTGCAGGGTTCCGGCGATGGCGGATGGCGGGCTGATGAGAGTTGAGGATCGAACCCGCGTGAGTAATAGAAGCGCCTGGAAGCACGTAAGTAAGCGCTTGTAGCCTGCTTCACGATGCGCACTAACTGTCCCTTTTATCTTGCAGGTACAAGTTCGGAGCTTTAGAGAAGCTGAAGGGTGCTGGGATACCCACTGGATTAGGCGTGGGAAGGAGTAATGGCACGTGAGTAATAAAGTTGCCCAATGTCTTTAAACGCACCTTCTTTTGTCTTTCAGATGCGGGATGCAGCGCCGAAGGCCTCCGGAGCGTGCGAAGAGCTGGTAAGCTTTTGTCTTTCAGATGCCGGAATGCAGTGCGAAGACCTCCGGAGCATGCGAAGAGTAGGTAAGCCTTTGTCTTTCAGATGCCGGAATGCAGCGCGAGGCGTTGGTGACAGCCGATGGACCAGGTAAGAGATTCGCTGCCACTGAAGACCGTAGTGCTAACCTGTTCTTTCTTTGTCTTTACAGGTGCTGCTGAAGACTGGATTCCAGGATGGTAGGCCTTAGTTCCCTTAGGCCCAGGATCAGAAGCAGAAGACACGATGAGCGTTCTGCTGCAGAGAATGCAGAATAACGCAAAGCAAGATTCATCCATCGGGTGTGGTTTAAATAGCCTCCTGTAGTGCTTAGGTGTCTCCTTCCACAGCCACGCCTAAGAAAAGAGTTCCTGCTTTCCAGAAGAATTCCAGTGTTCTGAACCTAGGGAGTGGCTCCTGCCCCACCCAACAGGAAAAGTAGTCCCAAACAGAAGAGGATCAGGGGTTCAACTGGCAGGTAAGTAAGCAGCATGGTCTGCTGCAGGTAAGTCCACCCAAGCATTATGAGCCCGGCGCTTCCAGCGCTGGGACTGGGCATCTTTATAAGCCTGGTGCCACTGGCGCCAGGACAGGGTCCAAAAGGTCCCAATTGGGACTGGCTGGCACTCGGAACCGGGGTTATGGGTCTGCTTCCAAGGGAGTCGGGCAAGTCCTGATCTTTTGGAAGCAGAGATCATGACACAAGCCTGGCTACAAGGTTTGAATAGAAATAGATAACCAAGGTGATTTGATCCATGTTGTTGGAAGGCAACATAATCAATGTCTTCTGTGTGCAATGTTCATAATGCTGGGACTCGGGGAAAATGTCCAATATTTGATTCCTGCTAATTTTATAATCACCATTTAGTTGAGCATCAGACACCCAACCCACAATATTTATATGGTATGTGCCTGTGACTTCCTTGGCCATCCGGCACAAACTAGATTGAGGCTGAAGAGCCTTAGACTCTGAATTTGTGACATTTGGTAAAGAAGTCATCACATCTTTTCGGCCTGTAAGAAGCCTCTGGGAGTATGATGTGTTAGGCACTTTAGAGGTCGTTATTGATGCCAAATTGGAATTAATGTCCTGCAGATTGTTATCCATTACTTGATGCAGAGTGGATTATTCTGCCAGAAGCAGGAAAGAAGTATTTTTCTTCTGATTCGACGAGTGATCTTTTTTGTGCATCAGGGAATCAGATATGTTATTAGCACCTACCCTTAAATTTGTTGTGGGTGGAATTTGTTGTTCCTGCATGTTTACGTCGATAACTGAATCTTCATTTTGCAAGGAACGAAAAATTTTAAAGATTTTTGCTTGTTATTATTAATATTTGCCAAGTTATTTTACTATTTTTGCAGAAGCTTGTTCCTACTTGCTTTTCTGTTGATCTTTGGTGAATGTCACTCTGGTGAGAGGTGATGTTATAAATCAACATCTGATTGATCCTGGTTTATGGTCTTTTCAACGAAAACATTTAATCGAAAAGGAAATCTATCGAAGGAAATGCATCGAATGTACAGCATCGAATTGCTATTTACATGTAAAAGTACATATCCATCTAAACTTGTCCACTGAATATAGGAATGGACATGTTTCGATGGTTATGTACTTTTAAATGTAAAACAGAGCATTTCCATGCATTTATTTTACACGTTAAAATGTTACATGGAGATGTCCAGTGCTGAAAACTTCAAAGTAATTCGGCACTGGCCAGCTTCATGAAAGGTTTTAGTGTGTATTATTTAATGAGGGGTGTTCTACCCCAACCCCCAAGGGCACCCCCCTAACCCTTGCCCTAACCCTAATTCTAACCCCTGCCCTAACCTTAACCCTAAGCCTAAAATCCATCGAAATCCATCGAATTTCATTCAATGAAAATGCATTTCGATGGAAAGTATTTTCAATTAATAAAATTTGATGGAAATGAATTTGATGAATTAATTTTCGAGGGAAAGTCCGGATACAATTGATCCTCATTCACACTTGTGCGACCTCCTCTGTAGGAGACTTAAACAAAATGGGAGAGCCACTAAGCCTGTTTGTCAGTCCAACAAAAGAGGGGTGTCGACAAGTCCCCCCACAAATCAAGATTTTCTTCCAGTTATTGAAGTTTCCAAATCCAAATGAGGCCCACATAGGCAGACCTAGTAGTAACAGGCTTCACAGTGTAGTCGATTAATGAAACATCTTTGCGTTAAACTTCCATTAGCTTATTTCCGTTATCCCGAACAATGTCCTTGATGTTGTCATATAATCATAAAAGAGATTCAAGGACTGAGATGGAAGGGGCCGAGATGGAAGCGAGCCCCAGTGACTCGAGATTAGGTAACATATTGGATTCCCTTCTAAGCTGCGCATTTCAAAGGGTTTGTGTCCTCTGACGTATTCCTTATCTCGGAAAGTTTTTCTCAGTAGAGGGCGCTGTGCGTTGACATCCCTCGAGATTGTGTCCCTCGACAGCCTCCGTATCGGCGCCGAGGTCATCATGAGTATAAATAGACTTGCGCAGCGTCCGTTGCTCAGTTCCGTTTTTCCGCGCTTCGTGTGCCTCGGAAACATAACGCTCGGTTCGTTTTCTTCATAAAAACCTTCTTATTCTTCAGAGATATTTGGTTTAACACGATGGCATCTTCATCCGAACCATCAACTCCAAAGTCCGGTTTAAAAAAATGTTGCAGCTGTGGAAAGAAAATGTCTTTAACGGATCCTCACAGGATCTGTTTGTGGTGCCTGGGATGGGAGCATCACTGTTCACAGTGTGAGGACTGTATGTCCATGACGGTGAAAGCTTTGAAGGAGCGTAAGGGGAAGTAATAAAGAGGTAAGGCTTTTAAAACTTCTACCCCTTCAAAAGTTTCTTCGGCTGAGTCGAGGCATTCGTCTCCTCGTCGTCAAAAGAAACATTCCCGTTCAAGATCTCGAAGCGGTTGCCATCATTCTTCGAGATCAAGACACTCTAAGAAGAGGCATCATAGATCTCCCTCTTCCTCTTCCTCTTGTTCCCCAGAAAGGGTCACCTGCCCCACAAAACACAGCTCTCCGGCTAAGTGGGAGGAATTCCACAAAAAAATGCTTAGCATCTTTGAGAAAGCGTCCTCGCCCCCCTCGGAGATGTCTAAGATTGATACCCTGGGTGAAAGACCCGAAAAATCAAAACCCTGCGAGTCGTTGAACCCGGCGAGTAAAGATACTCGAGAGCGCCATGAACCCTCGAGCAAAGGCAATAAAACTGCGTCATCGATGCCGTCGTCGAAGATTCCTTCGACTCTCAAATCTGCATCATCGACGCCTTCGTCGAAGGAACCTTCGACGTATAAATCAGTTTCATCGATGCCGTCTTTGACACCGTTGTCGACCCCGATACAGGACAAGTCTAGAACTGCCACTACATCACAGGCAGCAGAGATGTCGAAAGCCCCGACCATGACGTCGAGAGTACCATCGATAATCTCGACGATGCCGAGTAGGATTCCGATCCTCTCGAGTTCATCAAGGCCTTTTCCGATGGTTTTTCAGAATTGTCGAAGCCTACGACGTCAACGTCGACAAACACAATATTTTCTCAGGCAGTAACAACAAATTTGGCTCCTTCTTCTCTAGAAAAGGGGTGAAACCATATCCTAGGTCTGATTATTTTAGAGCCTTGTCCTCCATGTATGAGGAAGGGGAGGACTCTGACAATGAGAGACCTTTTGGTCTGCAAAGGACTACAATACCCATCCCAGAGGAATTAATCTCTGAAGAAAATAGGTTAAAAGATCTTCAGGAGTCTCTACATGAGGCAAGTGATATAGATACTTCTCCAGAAGTAGAGTTTGCTAAATAAGACCATGGAGACCATGCTGAGATACCTTATAGGGCTCTTATGGCTAGAATAGTTGGATTTATAGGGTGGACTACACCGGCACCTTCTTTTCAGCAAGATGACCTTACTGATATAATAGATAAAGGACCCCAGGAGGATCCCGTTGTTCCTTTTCATGCTGCTCTGCAAAGAAAGATATCTGCAAATTGGGAAACTCCTGAAGTTATCCGTGCAGTAAATAAAAAAACTCTCTGCTAAATACAGAGTATCAGCTTCAGATCCTGCGGATCAGAGAGTTTAGTTGTGCAGGCAGCATCTTCATCAAACAGTGAGTCAGCATACCCTACCATTCCACAAGACAGAGATGATAAAAGATTTGATGCCATGTAAAAAAAAGTATTTTTGGCATGTAGTATGGCACTTAAATCTATCAACGCCACTTGCACGCTAGCAAGATTCAGCCACACACTTTGGGAGTGTGCTTCATCTGCGTCTGACTGTCTCCCAGAAGGAGAACGGGAAGCATTCTTAAACATCATCAGGGATGGAAAGAATGCAATGTGTGAGTCTCTTCAAACAGGCATTGACTCTGCTGACAGTATCAGCAGGGCCATGACGGAAAGTACCACAATCCGCAGGTTTGCATGGTTGCGGATGTCTGGGTTTGTTCCAGATGTGCAAGCCAGACTTCTAAATATGCCCTTTGGCAGCACTTCTCTATTTGGAAAGAAGGCTGATGACAGCCTGGAGAAATTGCAAACATCCAAAGCAGCAGCGAAATCCCTTGGGGCTACAATCCGGCAAACCACAAATCTCCCTTCATGTACATCCTGGAGGGGCAAGTCCTTTCGTTTTTACTCTGCATTCGGAAAAGGCAGAGGACAGCAGCTCAAAGGGGCCAGAGACGATTCACCCGTGGTGGACAGGGTAAAGGTACAAAATTTGCATCAGCAGGTGCTACTTTACCCTCAGCATCTGCGTCAGCCACTTCTAAACCCCTCTGAGGTCTCCCCTCACAAGACACCAGTAGGGGGCAGGTTAACTCAACATCTGGCAGAATGGCAGGCTATTAAGTCAGATGCTTGGGAATTGGAGACAGTTGCCCAAGGTTACTGCCTGCCTTTCCTACATTTTCCTCAGAGTCATCCACCAGGGAACAACTCTTTGAAGCTTCCAGACCCACTCCTTATGCAGGAAATTTCAGACCTACTCGAGAAAGGTGCCATAGCACCGGTACCTGTAGCGGAGAGGAACAAGGGTTGGGATTCCCCCTACTTTCTAGTACCAAAGAAGGATGGAGGATTGAGACCCATCTTGGACAAGTTCAAGATGGTAACCCTTTCTCAGATCCTTCAGGCCCTCCAGCTTCAGGACTGGTTGGTATCGTTAGACCTTCAGGATGCTTATTTCCATGTGCCAATCCATCTCAAACAGAGGAAATACCTGAGGTTCGCAATTGGCAACTCTCATTATCAATTTCGAGTTCTGCCATTTGGGCTGACCTCTGTCCCGAGGGTCTTTACAAAGCTAATGTCGGTTGTGGCTGCAAGTCTAAGGAGGGAAGGGATTCACGTCTACCCCTACCTGGATGACTGGTTGATCAGAGCAGTATCCCCAGAACAAGCTCAGATCCATCTAAATTATGTTTGCCACTTCCTTCACAAGCTGGGCTTCTCCCTCAACTTAAAGAAGTCACAGATGATACCATCACAGAGGCTCCAGTTTATTGGAGCAGTCCTGGACACATCCCTGGGAAAAGCCTCGCCACCAGAGGTGAGGGCTCAAGATATTTTACAGATGGTCAACAGGTTTCAAAATGCCCAAAGTCTATCAGCCTTTGACTTTTTGAGGTTGCTCGGTCTCAAGGCATCCTGCATCTTCCTAGTGCCAGAGGCTCGCCTGAGAATGAGATCCCTCCAGTGGGCGCTAAGGAACCAGTGGTCACAATTCTCAGGAAAAATGTCAGATCTCCTACAAGTCCTGGACAGAGTAGCTCGAGACCTTCATTGATGGGCCTGTCGGGAGAACATCTTAAAAGGAGAACAGTTTTGGCAACCATGGACAGAGGTAACAGTAGTCACGGATGCTTCACTCACAGGGTGGGGAGCCCATGCCAATGACTTGACCATCAGCGGTCGTTGGTCTCCATCGGAGTCCAGACTACACATCAACCTATTGAAGCTCAGAGCGATCAGACTAGCGCTGAAAGCTTTTCTGCCATCAATACAGGTAAAGAATGTTCTGATAATGACTGACAACACAGTGGCCATGCACTACCTCAACAAAAGACGAGGCGTAGGGTCACTGCCATTGTGCAAAGAGGCAATGCAGCTTTGGTTTTGGGCAATTCAAGAAAGAATCTCTCTATCGGCAGTTCACCTAGCCGGAGAGAAGAACTTGATTGTGGACGCTCTGAGCAGGCAGAGCACAGTCTCTCACGAGTGGGAACTATCTCAGGAAGTCCTTCAAGAAATCTTCGCCAGTTGGGGAACCCCTCAAGAGGATCTATTCACCACCAGCATCAACAGGAAGTGCGATCAGTATTTCTCAAGGGATTTCCCCCGAGAGGAGCTCTAGGGGTCGCGTTCGTAGTGGACTGGAATTATCCGCTTCTATACGCGTTTACTCCAGTCCCCGTCATTCCTCAAATGATCAGGAGGTTGAGAAGATTCCAGAAACACATGATCCTAATTGCCCCGGTTTGGGCGAGGAGAACGTGGTACCCGGATCTTCTAGACATGTCCATCTGTCCTCCGATTCGTCTTCTGCAAAGAGATGATCTTCTCTCGCAGAAGGGAGGTCAGGTTATATCAGAACCCTTAACCTTCACGCTTGGTTTCTGAAACGTTGAGATACAAGGATTGGCATCTCCCAGATGACATCATGGAGGTGTTGCTTTCAGCCAGAAGGCCAGCAACAAAGACTTTATACCGCTGCCGTTGGAACAAATTTTGCAGCTGGTGTAGAGAAAGAATATTGAACCCTTTTCATGTAGTACACCGATGGTGTTATCTTTCTTGCTTTACTTAGCAAATTCAAGTTGGTACGATCAAGGGCTATCTCGCAGCGCTGTCAATCTTTAAGTGTACTGCTGAGGAGCCTTCATATTTCAAATAACCCTTAGTAACCCAATTCCTGAAAGGATTAACTAATGTTTATCCCCCAAAGCCTTTTCAAGTTCCATTGTGGGACCTAAATCTAGTCTTAAAGTTTCTGATGGGTACTCCTTTTGAACCACTTAATTCCTGTTCATTAAGATTTCTCACTCACTCTTAAAGCAGTCTTTCTAGTGGCTCTAACTTCCACCACAAGAGTGAGCGAATTACAAGCTCTATCTTGCATCCCTCCTCATACAATCTTTCATAAAGACAAGGTTGTTTTACAAGTGAAGCCCAATTTTCTCCCAAAGGTGGTCTCTGAATTCCACATTACTCAGAAAATAACTTTACCCTCGTTTTATCCTCCTCCCCATCCAGGGAAAGAGGAAGAGCGATTACACAGGCTGGATCCAAGGCGTGCCTTAAGCTTTTACATTAACAGACTTGCAAGAATCAGACAAGCAGACCAAGTGTTTGTGGGATATGCAGGGCACAAATTAGGGTTGCCAATTACAAAACAAACCATTTCAAGATGGATTATTTTAACTATTATTGAATGCTATAAGTGGGCAGGAAAAGAGCCCCTTCAACATCTTAGGGCTCATTCAACCAGGGGTATCGCAGTCTCTATGGGTCTCCAAAGAGGAGTTCCGATTAAGGACATATGTGCGGCTGCCACATGATCGTCTGCACACACTTTTACCAAGTTTTACGACCTTGATTCCTCTTCTAGCCAGGAGACAAAATTTGGAAAAGCTGTGTTGCATTCTGTACATCTTTAAGGGGAAACATTTCATTTTTACTCCCGCCTCCTCTTTATACTAGTGCTGTGGGAGTCTATCAAAGATAAGGAATACGTCGGAGGACACAATCCCTTCGAAGAACAAGTTACTTACCAAACTGGTAACGTTCTTTCGATGGGATGTTCCTCCGATGTATTCCTTATTGCCCCTCCCATCCATCCCGGCAGTAAAACTTCCCTTGTAGTTGCAGCTTACGCTCCTTCAAGGTTACTAACCAATTCATGCAAAGCAAAACTAAACTTCAAACGGAACTGAGCAACGTACGCTGCGCGAGTCTATTTATACTCATTATGACGTCGGCGCCGATACGGAGGCTGTCGAGGGACACCCACTCGAGGGACGTCGATGCGCAGCGCCCTCTACTGAGAAAAAAATTCCAAGGCCAGCAAGCTGGAATGGATTATATCAAAGATAAGGAATATGTCGGAGGAACATCCCATCGAAAGAACGTTACCAGTTTGGTAAGTAACTTGTTCTCCTGTGTGTACAATAATCCTCATTGCAAGGCATTTTTTAAAAATAGTTTCTGAGTGGAGAAGGGCGGGGCACAGGGTATCATGGATAGGACGGACTTACTTCCTTCAATTGCTATGTTACCGCTTGAGAGCAAGGTACGTGACACGTCACCCAAATTTCAACAAAGTCTTAGGAAGGATTCATCCAGAAAAATGGAATCTACTTGGTTGGAAACAGCCCCTGTTGCAGGATCAGGTGATATCTGAGCAGGATCGCTAGGTATAACGGCAATTACTGACATGTCCATCGGAAGTGCCATAGTAGAAGCTACAGGAGCAACTGACGAGGTATGCAGCATTTCAGGTATAGTGTCAACAACCTTACAAAAGGTGGTAATTCTGGCCTGTTTATTTCTTGGAGCACTTAGATCTTCATTCAGTGGGAGCCAGCCCAGCCAATCAAAGGCCCACATCTAAGGCGCTGTCTGTTCCTGTCTGTTCCCTGGCCGGGAATGGAGCCCCTCCATCCCTCTCCAAACCATCATGCACATATGGAGGCTGAGAATCCCAAGATAGAACAACGGGGTAAATTCAAAGACAGTCTAGTAAGAATGGCTACATTCCCTGACCGTTAAATAAACATTACTGTATCACATCACAAACGGTTCTTTAGGAGAAACAATCTTGCAGGAGATTCAGTGAACCAATGACTTAGGTAGACATAGATGGGAAAAGACAGTGTGCTATCTACCCCTAAAGAAAGGACACCCTATCCCTGACGGGAGTGCCTGGCCCTAGGTGGCGTGTTGTGTAACACCTATCTAATACGGATAGATAAAGAGGAAACTATCCCTCGTCTAAACAATTGTGTGGGGAAACCAAAGTACATAAACGTTTTTAAGTCGTCATAAAAGAGCAACCAACAATAGAGAGCACAACTCCTAGGCTGCTGCAAATGACAAGACTGACTATTAGATCATTGTAAGAACAGCTAGTTAGCTTGCACGGACTTCAAATGACCGTGGGATTTTCATCTATTTTTTAATCACCCTAGGGCATCTAATTTTGCTGCATGCAGACGTTGTGGTTTCAATATCTAAAAGGTACCCATATGAATCACAACCATGACTTCCTGGTCTACCGAACACCATGGGACAATACGCATGTGTGGATTGTTGGTTTGTTGGTCCAATGCCTGTAAAACGGCCCAGACTGCGCTACTCCTGACAAATATTTTACTTGTCTGAAGGTCAGGCTCCACAATTTATGCACATATTCTCTGCCTCCACTACCTTGGTTGTACACCCTCCACTCCTTATCTGTACCTCCGCTCACAATAATCTCTTGTAAAATGGAATTTAGCTGTGTACACATCCTGCACTGTTTTTTCTGCTTAGCCTAATAATCGAATGTAGCTGTTCATTGTTTTTCTGGTTAGCCTTTAGGTCTCTGCACATCCTACACTGTTTTTTTCTGCGTAACCTAAAAGTCGAATGTAGCTGTTCATTGTTTTTCTGCTTAGCCTAAAAAATCGAATTTAGCTGTGTGCACATCCTGCACTGTTTTTTCTGCTTAGCCTAAAAATCGAATTTAGCTGATCATTGTTTTTGTGTTTAGCCTACAATATCAAATTTAGCTGTGTGACACACCCTGCACTGTTTTTTTTGCTGCTTAGCCAAAACATTGAATTTTGCTGTGGGCACATATATATGCAGCCTGGTACTCACTTGCCCTCTGTTCTTGTCTGTCATCCCACCACCCTCTTCCCTTCCCTCTGTGTACCTGCTCCATCCCTGCCATATCCCCCAGGTACCTGTCGAGTTGGGTGCACCACCTTATGCCCCCTACGGCACTCTTTATCTCCCCTATCTTCTCTAACTGCTTCTCCATCTCCTACCCTTCACCTCTCACTAAAACTGGCAGGAGGAAAATAAAAAAGGACACCATGGCCTCCAACTCATGCCTACCTATCGTTGACACCTATGTCACTGCTGCAGCCAGAGAAACTCTTACCGACATCCTCTTTGTCGTCCCTTCACCTGGTCTAAGGACACTTCATTTGGTTGCTCTGCTCTCACCATACTCCTCCTCACACATTAATGGCCCCCTTGCCCCCTTCTCCTCCTCCAGGGTCATCATTAATGGTATAGTCCTGGTACAGGTTCCTCAACTCAACCTCCTCCTTTTTGATAGGTTATTCCTGCGCTTTATCAACTTCTCATCTTCCTCTTCAAGGGCACCCTTGCCTCCTTCTGCTCCCACCTCCACACGCACTACGGCCAAGTACCAGCATTGACTCCTGTCTCTGTACCTTCTCCTATTTCTATCTCTCAGGCATTCTCGCCTCTTGCTGGAGGGACCACTGTCCCATGTAACCCCCCGCCCCTTGTAAGTCTCTCAAAAGTGGCAATCTGCTCCATGTTGCCACTGTGAACTCTCGCTCTGCTGTCAAGCACTCCTCTGACATCTGCCACCTGCTTGAATTCTTGGACCTTGATGTTCTTGCCATCAAGGAGACTTGTTTCAAGGACAGCTCTGTCACGAGTTTTGACACACTTCTCCCTGAAGGCTACACCATCCTCCCTGAACCCAGAACTAACAGACCAGGAGGTGGAGTAGCCTTGATCTATCCAGAGTGTATCCCTATCTCCATCATTCCCACTCAGGCCTACTCTTCCTTTGAATGCCTAGTCTGCAGGGTCTCCCTCTCTCCAATCTTTTCTCTTACTCTGGCTACCTTCTATTGGCCACCTGCATAGTCCACCCTCTTCCTCTCTGAATGGGCTGACCGGACCGCCACTCTCCTCTCCACCTCCTCCTGCTCGGGGATCTAAACATCCATCTGATCTCCCCAGACTCTTCAGGACCTTTCTGTAAACTCTGCGACTCTCTCTCCTTATCCATTCTACCTTCTGGGCTGACTCACACTGCAGGCCACACCTTGAATGCCCTCATCTCCAGTGACATTCCTCTCGCCACACCTCTTACTACAGCACTCTCCTGGACCAATCACCCTCTTCTCTCTTCCCACCTTAAGCTGCGTCTCCTCTGGAACTGGCACACCCCACGCTGTCTCCCAACTTGGAGGCCACCGACCCATGAAAAGAGTGACAGCGGATGTCTTTGCCTCCTCCTACTCTCCACCTCCTACCCTTGCGGCTGACTCCCACCCTGACATAGCTCTCTCGAACTTTCATCTCTCCATTTCCAGCAGTCTTGACATCCTTGCCCCTGTCATTAGGGTGCCTATGATGGCTCCCAAAAGGTGTATTTCCTGGTACGTCTCTGATCTGGCTGCCCTCAAACACAAGTGATTAGGTAACATATTGGATTCCCTTCTAAGCTGCGCATTTCAAAGGGTTTGTGTCCTCTGACGTATTCCTTATCTCGGAAGGTTTTTCTCAGTAGAGGGCGCTGTGCGTCGACATCCCTCGAGATGGTGTGCCTCGACAGCCTCCGTATCAGCGCCGAGGTCATCATGAGTATAAATAGACTTGCGCTCAGTTCCGTTTTTCCGTGCTTCGTGTGCCTCGGAAACATAACGCTCGGTTCGTTTTCTTCATAAAAACCTTCTTATTCTTCAGAGATACTTGGTTTAACACGATGGCATCTTCATCCGAACCATCAACTCCAAAGTCCGGTTTCAAAAAATATTGCGGCTGTGGAAAGAAAATGTCTTTAACGGATCCTCACAGGATCTGCTTGTGGTGCCTGGGATGGGAGCATCACTGTTCAGAGTGTGAGGACTGTATGTCCATGACGGCGAAAGCTTTGAAGGAGCGTAAGGGGAAGTAAGAAAGAGGTAAGGCTTTTAAAACTTCTACCCCTTCAAAAGTTTCTTCGGCTGAGTCGAGGCATTCGTCTCCTCGTCGTCAAAAGAAACATTCCCGTTCAAGATCTCGAAGCGGTTCCCATCATTCTTCGAGATCAAGACACTCTAAGAAGAGGCGTCATAGATCTCCCTCTTCCTCTTCCTTTAGTTCCCCAGAAAGGGTCACCTGCCCCACAAAACACAGCTCTCCGGCTAAGTGGAAGTGGGAGGAATTCCACAAAAAAATGCTTAGCATCTTCGAGAAAGCGTCCTCGCCCCCCTCGGAGATGTCTAAGATTGATACCCTGGGTGAAAGACCCGAAAAATCAAAACCCTGCGAGTCGTTGAACCCAGCGAGTAAAGATACTCGAGAGCGCCATGAACCCTCGAGCAAAGGCAATAAGACTGTGTCATCGATGCCGTCGTCGAAGATTCATTCGACTCTCAAATCTACATCATCGACGCCTTCGTCGAAGGAACCTTCGACGTATAAATCGGTTTCATCGACGCCGTCTTTGACACCGTTGTCGACCCCGATACAGGACAAGTCTAGAACTGCCACTACATCACAGGCAGCAGAGATGTCGAAAGCCCCGACCATGAAGTCGAGAGTACCATCGATAATCTCGACGATGCCGAGTAGGATTCCGATCCTCTCGAGTTCATCGAGGCCTTTTCCGATGGTGTTTCAGAATTGTTGAAGCCTACGACGTCAACGTCGACAAACACAATGTTTTCTCAGGCAGTAACAACACATTTGGCTCCTTCTCTAGAAAAGGGGTGAAACCATATCCTAGGTCTGATTATTTTAGAGCCTTGTCCTCCATGTATGAGGAAGGGGAGGACTCTGACAATGAGAGACCTTTTGGTCTGCAAAGGACTACAACACCCATCCCAGAGGAATTAATCTCTGAAGAAAATAGGTTAAAAGATCTTCAGGAGTCTCTACATGAGGCAAGTGATATAGATACTTCTCCAGAAGAAGAGTTTGCTAAATCAGACCATGGAGAACATGCTGAGATACCTTATAGGGCTCTTATGGCTAGAATAGTTGAATTTATGGGGTGGACTACACCGGCACCTTCTTTTCAGCAAGATGACCTTACTGATATATTAGATAAAGGACCCCAGGAGGATCCCGTTGTTCCTTTTCATGCTGCTCTGCAAAGAAAGATATCTGCAAATTGGGAAACTCCTGAAGTTATCCGTGCAGTAAATAAAAAAAACTCTCTGCTAAATACAGAGTATCAGCTTCAGATCCTGAATATCAGAGAGTTTGTGCAGGCAGCGTCTTCATCAAACAGTGAGTCAGCATACCCTACCATTCCACAAGACAGAGATGATAAAAGATTTGATGCCATGTAAAAAAAAGTATTTTTGGCATGTAGTATGGCACTTAAATCTATCAACGCAACTTGCACGCTAGCAAGATTCAGCCACACACTTTGGGAGTGTGCTTCATCTGCGTCTGACTGTCTCCCAGAAGGAGAACGGGAAGCATTCTTAAACATCATCAGGGATGGAAAGGATGCAATGTGTGAGTCTCTTCAAACAGGCATTGACTCTGCTGACAGTATCAGCAGGGCCATGACGGAAAGTACCACAATCCGCAGGTTTGCATGGTTGCGGAAGTCTGGGTTTGCTCCAGATGTGCAAGCCAGACTTCTAAATATGCCCTTTGACAGCACTTCTCTATTTGGAAAGAAGGCTGATGACAGCCTGGAGAAATTGCAAACATCCAAAGCAGCAGCGAAATCCCTTGGGGCTGCAATCCGGCAAACCCCAAATCGCCCTTCAGGTACATCCTGGAGGGGCAAGTCCTTTCGTTTTTACTCTGCATTCGGAAAAGGCAGAGGACAGCAGCTCAAAGGAGCCAGAGACGATTCACCCGTGGTGGACGAGGTAAAGGTACAAAATCAGCATCAGCAGGTGCTACTTTACCCTCAGCATCTGCGTCAGCCACTTCTAAACCCCTCTGAGGTCTCCCCTCACAAGACACCAGTAGGGGGCAGGTTAACTCAGCATCTGGCAGAAAGGCAGGCTATTAAGTCAGATGCTTGGGAATTGGAGACAGTTGCCCAAGGTTACTGCCTGCCTTTCCTACATTTTCCTCACAGTCATCCACCAGGGAACAACTCTTTGAAGCTTCCAGACCCGCTCCTTATGCAGGAAATTTCAGACCTACTCGGGAAAGGTGCCATAGAACCGGTACCTGTAGCGGAGAAGAACAAGGGTTGGAATTCCCCCTACTTTCTAGTACCAAAGAAGGACGGAGGATTGAGACCCATCTTGGACTTGCGAGAATTGAACAAATTCCTCAGGAAAGACAAGTTCAAGATGGTAACCCTTTCTCAGATCCTTCAGGCCCTCCAGCTTCAGGACTGGTTGGTATCTCTAGACCTTCAGGATGCTTTTTTCCATGTGCCAATCCATCTCAAATAGAGGAAATACCTGAGGTTCGCAATTGGCAACTCTCATTATCAATTTCGAGTTCTGCCATTTGGGCTGACCTCCGTCCCGAGGGTCTTTACAAAGCTAATGTCGGTTGTGGCTGCAAGTCTAAGGAGGGAAGGGATTCACGTCTACCCCTACCTGGATGACTGGTTGATCAGAGCAGTATCCCCAGAACAAGCTCAGATCCATCTAGATTATGTTTGCCACTTCCTTCACAAGCTGGGCTTCTCCCTCAACCTAAAGAAGTCACAGATGATACCATCACAGAGGCTCCAGTTTATTGGAGCAGTCCTGGACACACCCCTGGGAAAAGCCTCGCCAAAAGAGGTGAGGGCTCAAGATATTCTACAGATGGTCAACAGGTTTCAAAATGCCCAAAGTCTACCAGCCTTTGACTTTTTGAGGTTGCTCGGTCTCAAGGCATCCTGCATCTTCCTAGTGCCAGAGGCTCGCCTGAGAATGAGATCCCTCCAGTGGGCGCTAAGGACCCAGTGGTCACAATTCTCAGGAAAAATGTCAGATCTCCTACAAGTCCTGGACAGAGTAGCTCGAGACCTTCATTGATGGGCCTGTCGGGAGAACATCTTAAAAGGAGAACAGTTTTGGCAACCATGGACAGAGGTAACAGTAGTCACGGATGCTTCACTCACAGGGTGGGGAGCCCATGCCAATGACTTGACCATCAGCGGTCGTTGGTCTCCATCGGAGTCCAGACTACACATCACCCTATTGAAGCTCAGAGCAATCAGACTAGCGCTGAAAGCTTTTCTGCCATCAATACAGGTAAAGAATGTCCTGATAGTGACTGACAACACAGTGGCCATGCACTACCTCAACAATAGACGAGGCGTCTGGTCACTGCCACTGTGCAGAGAGGCAATGCAGCTTTGGTTTTGGGCAATTCAAGAAAGAATCTCTCTATCGGCAGTTCACCTAGCCGGAGAGAAGAACTTGACGGTGGACGCTCTGAGCAGGCAGAGCACAGTCTCTCACGAGTGGGAACTATCTCAGGAAGTCCTTCAAGAGATCTTCGCCAGTTGGGGAACCCCTCAAGTGGATCTATTCACCACCAGCATCAACAGGAAGTGCGATCAGTATTGCTCAAGGGATTTCCCCCGAGAGGAGCTCTACGGGACGCGTTCGTAGTGGACTGGAATTATCCGCTTCTATATGCGTTTCCTCCAGTCCCCGTCATTCCTCAAATGATCAGGAGGTTGAGAAGATTCCAGAAACACATGATCCTAATTGCCCCGGATTGGGCGAGAAGAACGTGGTACCCGGATCTTCTAGACATGTCCATCTGTCCTCCGATTCGTCTTCTGCAAAGAGATGATCTTCTCTCGCAGAAGGGAGGTCAGGTTATATCAGAACCCTCAACCTTCACGCTTGGTTTCTGAAACGTTGAGATACAAGGATTGGGATCTCCCAGATGACATCATGGAGGTGTTGCTTTCAGCCAGAAGGCCAGGAACAAAGACTTTATACCACTGCCGTTGGAACAAATTTTGCAGCTGGTGTAGAGAAAAGAATATTGAACCCTTTTCATGTAGTACACCGATGGTGTTATCTTTCTTGCTTTATTAGCAAATTCAAGTTGGTGCGATCAAGGGCTATCTCGCAGCACTTTCAATCTTTAAGTGTACTGCTGAGGAGCCTTCATATTTCAAATTACCCTTAGTAACCCAATTTCTGAAAGGATTAACTAATGTTTAACCCCCAAAACCTTTTCAAGTTCCATTGTGGGACCTAAATCTAGTCTTAAAGTTTCTGATGGGTACTCCTTTTGAACCACTTAATTCCTGTTCATTAAGATTTCTCACTCTTAAAACAGTCTTTCTAGTGGCTCTAACTTCCGCCAGAAGAGTGAGCGAATTACAAGCTCTATCTTGCATCCCTCCTCATACAATCTTTCATAAAGACAAGGTTGTTTTACAAGTGAAGCCCAATTTTCTCCCAAAGGTGGTCTCTGAATTCCACATTACTCAGAAAATAACTTTACCCTCGTTCTATCCTCCTCCCCATCCAGGGAAAGAGGAAGAGCGATTACACAGGCTGGATCCAAGGTGTGCCTTAAGCTTTTACATTAACAGACTTGCAAGAATCAGACAAGCAGACCAAGTGTTTGTGGGATATGCAGGGCACAAATTAGGGTTGCCAATTACAAAACAAACCATTTCAAGATGGATTATTTTAACTATTATTGAATGCTATAAGTGGGCAGGAAAAGAGCCCCCTCAACATCTTGGGGCTCATTCAACCAGGGGTATCTCAGTCTCTATGGCTCTCCAAAGAGGAGTTCCGATTAAGGACATATGTGCGCTGCCACATGATCGTCCGCACACACTTTTACCAAGTTTTACGACCTTGATTCCTCTTCTAGCCAGGAGACAAAATTTGGAAAAGCTGTGTTGCATTCTGTACATCTTTAAGGGGAAACATTTCATTTTTACTCCCGCCTCCTCTTTATACTAGTGCTGTGGGAGTCTATCAAAGATAAGGAATACGTCGGAGGACACAATCCCTAAGAAGAACAAGTTACTTACCAAACTGGTAACGTTCTTTCGATGGGATGTTCCTCCGACGTATTCCTTATTGCCCCTCCCATCCATCCCGGCAGTAAAACTTCCCTTAGCTTACGCTCCTTCAAGGTTACTAACCAATTCATGCAAAGCAAAACTAAACTTCAAAACGGAACTGAGCAACGGACGCTGCGCGAGTCTATTTATACTCATCCTGACGTCGGCGCCGATACGGAGGCTGTCGAGAGACACCCACTCGAGGGACGTCGATGCGCAGCGTCCTCTACTGAGAAAAGAATTCCAAGGCCAGCAAGCTGGAATGGATTAGATCAAAGATAAGGAATATGTCGGAGGAACATCCCATCGAAAGAACGTTACCAGTTTGGTAAGTAACTTGTTCTTCTGTGTGTACAATAATCCTCATTGCAAGGCATTTTTTAAAAATAGTTTCTGAGTGGAGAAGGGCGGGGCACAGGGTGTCATGGATAGGACGGACTTAGTTCCTTAAATTACTATGTTACCATTTGAGAGCAAGGTACGTGACACGTTACCCAAATTTCGACAAAGTCTTAGGAAGGATTCATCCAGGAAAATGGAATCTACTTGGTTGGAAACAGCCCCTGTTGCAGGATCAGGTGATACCTGAGCAGGATCGTTAGGTATAACGACAATTACTGATATGTCCATCGGAAGTGCCATAGTAGAAGCTACAGGAGCAACTGACGAGGTATGCAGCATTTCAGGTATAGTGTCAACAACCTTACAAAAAGGTGGTAATTCTGGCCTGTTTATTTCTTTGAGCACTTAGATCTTCATTCAGTGGGAGCCAGCCCAGCCAATCAAAGGCCTGCATCTAAGGCGCTGTCTGTTCCTGTCTGTTCCCTGGCCGGGAATGGAGCCCCTCCATCCCTCTCTAAACCATCATACACATATGGAGGCTGAGAATCCCAAGATAGAACAACGGGGTAAATTCAAAGACAGTCTAGTAAGAATGGCTACATTCCCTAACCGTTAAATAAACAGTACTGTATCACATCACAAATGGTTCTTTAGGAGAAACAATCTTGCAGGAGATTCAGTGAACCAATGACTTAGGTAGACATAGATGGGAAAAGACAGTGTGCTATCTACCCCTAAAGAAAGGACACCCTGTCCCTGACGGGAGTGCCTGGCGCTAGGTGGCGTGTTGTGTAACACCTATCTAATACGGATAGATAAAGAGGAAACTATCCCTCGTCTAAACAATTGTGTGGGGAAACCAAAGTACATAAACGTTTTTAAGTCGTCATAAAAGAGCAACCAACAATAGAGAGCACAACTCCTAGGCTGCTGCAAATGACAAGACTGACTATTAGATCATTGTAAGAACAGCTAGTTAGCTTGCACGGACTTCAAATGACTGTGGGATTTTCATCTATTTTTTAATCACCCTAGGGCATCTAATTTTGCTGCATGCAGACGTTGTGGTTTCAATATTTAAAAGTTACCCATAGGAATCACAACCATGACTTCCTGGTCTACCGAACACCATGGGACAATACGCATGTGTGGATTGTTGGTTTGTTGGTCCAATGCCTGTAAAACGGCACAGCCTGCGCTACTCCTGACAAATATTTTACTTGTCTGAAGGTCAGGCTCCACAACTTATGCACATATTCTCTGCCTCCACTACCTTGGCTGTACACCCTCCACTCCTTATCTGTACCTCCGCTTACAATAATCTCTTGTAAAATGGAATTTAGCTGTGTACACATCCTGCAGTGTTTTTTCTGTTTAGCCTAATAATCGAATGTAGCTGTTCATTGTTTTTCTGCTTAGCCTAAAAAATCGAATTTGGCTGTGTGCACATCCTGCACTGTTTTTTCTACTTAGCCTAAAAATCGAATTTAGCTGATCATTGTTTTTCTTCTTAGCCTACAATATCAAATTTAGCTGTGTGGCACACCCTGCACTGTTTTATTTGCTGCTTAGCCAAAACATTGAATTTTGCTGTGGGCACATATATATGCAACCTGGTACTCACTTGCCCTCTGTTCTTGTCTGTCATCCCCCACCCTCTTCCCTTCCCTCTGTGTACCTGCTCCATCCCTGCCATATCCCCCAGGTACCTGTCGAGTTAAGTGCACCACCTTATGCCCCCTACGGCACTCTTTATCCCCGCTATCTTCTCTAACTGCTTCTCCATCTCCTACCCTTCACCTCTCACTAAAACTGGTAGGAGGAAAATAAAAAAGGACACCATGGCCTCCAACTCATGCCTACCTATCGTTGACACCTATGTCACTGCTGCAGACAGAGAAACTCTTACCGACATCCTCTTCACCTCTCACTAAAACTGGCAGGAGGAAAATAAAAAAGGACACCCTGGCCTCCAACCCATGCCTACCTATCGTTGACACCTATGTCAGTGCTGCAGCCAGAGAAACTCTTACCGACATCCTCTTTGTCGTCCCTTCACCTGGTCTAAGGACACTTCATTTGGTTGTTCTGCTCTCACCATACTCCTCCTCACACGTTAATGGCACCCTTGCCCCCTTCTCCTCCTCCAGGGTCATCATTAATGGTATAGTCCTGGTACAGGTTCTTCAACTCAACCTCCTCCTTTTTGATAGGTTATTCCTGCGCCTTATCAACTTCTCATCTTCCTCTTCAAGGGCACCCTTGCCTCCTTCTGCTCCCACCTCCACACGCACTACGGCCAAGTACCAGCATTGACTCCTGTCTCTGTAACTTCTCCTATTTCTATCTCTCAGTCATTCTCGCCTCTTGCTGGAGGGACCACTGTCCCATGTAACCCCCCGCCCCTTGTAAGTCTCTCAAAAGTGGAAATCTGCTCCATGTTGCCACTGTGAACTCTTGCTCTGCTGTCAAGCACTCCTCTGACATCTGCCACCTGCTTGAATTCTTGGACCTTGATGTTCTTGCCATCAAGGAGACTTGTTTCAAGGACAGCTCTGTCACAAGTTTTGACACACTTCTCCCTGAAGGCTACAACATCCTCCCTGAACCCAGAACTAACATACCAGGAGGTGGAGTAGCCTTGATCTATCCAGAGTGTATCCCTATCTCCATCATTCCCACTCAGGCCTACTCCTCCTTTGAATGCCTAGTCTGAAGGGTCTCCCTCTCTCCGTTCTTTTCTCTTACTCTGGCTACCTTCTATTGGCCACCTGCACAGTCCATCCTCTTCCTCTCTGAATGGGCTGACCTGGCCGCCTCTCTCCTCTCCACCTCCTCACAACTCCTCCTGCTCGGCGATCTAAACATCCATCTGGACTCCCCAGACTCTTCAGGACCTTTCTGTAAACTCTGCGACTCTCGCTTCCTATCCATTCTACCTTCTGGGCTGACTCACACTGCAGGCCTCACCTTGAATGCCCTCATCTCCAGTGACATTCCTCTCTCCACACCTCTTACTACAGCACTCTCCTGGACCAATCACCCTCTTCTCTCTTCCCACCTTAAGCTTGCGTCTCCTCTGGAACCGGCACACCCCACGCTGTCTCCCATCTTGGAGGCCACCGACCCATGAAAAGAGTGACAGCGGATGTCTTTGCCTCCTCCTACTCTCCACCTCCTACCCTTGCGGCTGACTCCCACCCTGACATAGCTCTCTCGAACTTTCATCTCTCCATTTCCAACAGTCTTGACATCCTTGCCCCTGTCATTAGGGTGCCTATGAAGGCTCCCAAAAGGTGTATTTCCTGGTACGTCTCTGATCTGGCTGCCCTCAAACACAAGTGTAGAGCAGCAGAACGGAAATGGGTGGCCTCATGTGCACCCTCTTGCAAACTGGCATGTCTCCTTCTTCAAAGGCAATATAGACTCTGCATCCGGTCCAAGAAAAGAGTCCATATTCAAGCACGCAATTCTGGGGCATCTAACAACATGGCCGAACTTTTTAAAGTTTGCAAGGAAATGGCCAACCCTTCTGCAGCCTCCTCTTCCACTGCACCCACCAAGGCCAGTTGCTTGGCATTGGCAGGGCATTTCACCCAAAAAAAGTGGACATCCTTTCCTCTCTCACTCCTTCACCTGCCTATGCACCAACATCCTCTGAGCCACCTTTGGCCTCCCACACTCTTCCCTCCCTTCCTTTTCCGGCTTTTTCCCCTGTCACACTTGAGTAGGTCACGAGGCAAGTCCGGTGTATGAAAGCCTCCTCCAAACAGGTGGATCCATGCCCTTCCAAAACTATCAAGTACAACATTGACACTCTAGCTCCAGCCTTGGCGGACCTCTGCAAACTCTCCTTTGCTTCTGGAGTTTTCACTTCCTCTCTCAAACACTCTCTGGTGCGCCCACTACTCAAAAAACCTTTGCCCGACCCCTCTATCCGGCAAATTATCGCCCGATTTCTGTCACTCCTTTCCTGGGCAAACTACTGGAGAAGTTGACTATCTCTAGGCTTACTCCCCACACTGAATCTGTTCGTTATCTCCATGATCATCAGTCTGGCTTCAGAGCATTCAGATGCATGGAAACTGCTCTGCTTAACACCCATGAAGACCTGCTCGCAAATCATGACACTAACTCTTTTTCTGTCCTCATTCTCCTTGACCTCTCCTCAGCGTTCGACACAGTAAATCATAACACCTTGATCAATCATCTCTCTGATACCCTGGGCATCACTGATCAGGCCCAGGCATGGCTTATCACCTTTCTCTCCGACCGACCATCCCAGGTGGAACTCAGGCCTTTTCTCTCCGCTATCAATCTCTCTACTTGCGGGGGATCCAACCTATCCCCTTGGTGTTTCAATATCTACATGGCCGCCTTGGCCTACAGGATCTCTTCCTTCACTTCCAACTTTCAGGGTTTATGCAGATGACACAGAGCTCTCCTTCAAGCTACCCTCAGCCTCTTCTTCCTCCTCGCTCATTCATGACTTTTTGTCCGCAATTCAGTCCTGGTGTGCAGCTGATGATATCTGCCTTAATGCCGTTAAGACAGAGATTGTTCTCATTGGGACCCCCGCTCTCATTTTCCCACTCTTACTCTGGCCGGCCTCCATTGGCCCTGCGCCCACACCCACCAGTGAGGCAAAAAATCTGGGGGTCATCTTCAACTCCACTCTGTCCTTCTCCCCTCACATCTCAGACATATCCAAAAATGCTCACTTCCAGCTGCACCTCCTCCGAGGTATCATACCGTTTCTCACTTTCCCCCAGAAACTCACTGTTTCCGGAGCTCTGGTTCTCTCTAGACTTGAGTACTGTAATAGTCTCTTTATCAATCTCCCTACTTCTACACTCCGACCTTTACAACTCATCCAGAATAGAACCAAAAGACTTATCCTTGGCCTCAAGCCCAGGGACTGTATCTCTCCGGCGCTGAAATCCCTCCACAGGCTCCCCGTGACTGCAAGGATCAAGTACAAACTCTGCATAGTTCACAAGGCTTTCTGGGGCCGGGGCCCACACTACCTACAGCACACTCTTCCCAAATACACTCCCTCTAGAGCAATGTGCCCATGCTCCTCCAACTCTCTGAGAGTGAGCCGTTTTTCCAAACAGAGACTTGGGGGTATATCCTTTTCCTCTGTGGGAGCCACCCTCTGGAACAGTCTACCTGCCTCTCTCTGTCTCGAGCCCGGATCTAATTATAACTCCTGAAGACCTTCCTCTTCTCCTCTGCCTTCTCTTTACTTCTGCCTTGCTAACCTCTGCTATCTACCTGCTTCTTCCTCCTTCCAGGTCCCAGGCACCCTCACCAGTCCCTGCACTTGCCTCCGGGTACCCCAGCACTTCTTACTATCCCAGCCCACCTGGACCAGACACACTTCTCATTTTCCCACTTCCCTTGCACTTCCTCTCTGCGGCACTCCACCTCTCTCCCCTTCCCTTCTATCCCCACTGCTTGCCACGCACTTGCCTTACTGTCAGTTGTTATTATGTACCTTCCCCCTCGTCACCCTCTCTCCCCCGCTTCCCCACTATCTGTTACCGCACTTGAATTAGCAGAAATGTTGTCTGGCCTAGTATGCTATTATTACTGTATATCATTCGGAATTACCAAGGCCTTATGAATGATTGCATCCCATGTTCCCCTCCCGTCTTGGAGCTCTTTGAAGCACTTGTTTTGTGTATAAGCGCTTTATAAATAAACAATACCAATACCAAAGGGGTGGCTTTATTATGGTCTGTGTTAACAATGGGGTCAATGACACTAGATCTTGTCTTATCTGTCACACCATTGCTTCATTAGTTGTAGTTGGAGACAGAAGGAGCCTCCATATCCAATCTAAAGGAATAGGCCAGAACAGGAGTTGTAACGAAAGGGAGAGAGAGAACCAAACACACTGGCCCTCATTACAACCCAGGCGTTAAGGGGTTAACGGCGCCATAAAAGGTGTCAGCGCCGTTAAAACCTTAACGCCTGATTACGAGGTCCCTTTGCGGGTGGCACTTTAACGCCTGCTTTTAGCAGGCGTTAAAAAACCAACCCGCAAAGGGACCTAGGAGCTAATTACGGCACCGTAATTTACGGTGCCGTAATTAGCGCCTTCCCCAGTCGCATTGAGCCCTAAGGTGCAAAAATGGGAATGGGGAAGGGCCATGGCGGCATGGGGAATTACCGCCCCGCCAACCTTGGAATGGGGCGGTATTTCCCCATTCCACCATGGCGGACTCGTTACAACAACGGCACCAACCATGGTTTAGCGCCAGGGTTGTAATGAGGGCCACTAGGTTTTAGAGGAGTAGAGGCAAAAGGAAGTGCAGGCAACAATGAGTCACAGCATGGTGGTTCACTTACTGTTGACTCGTATCGCTTCACTATTGGTACAAATGCCCTCCTCTCCTCGAACTCCAGAGGGCCACAATTCGCCTACACTTTGGTATACTTCCACACTTCCACTGCCAAATGCCAAATGATTTTGGATTGCGTAACACACAGGCCAGGTGGCAGAAAAGATCATAAAGGAGAACTGAAAAGGTCTCAAAAAGGACCTCAGAGGTCTCTCACCACGGTGGCCACACAAAGGAACCATGGCAGCGCGACTGCTAAGTGCAACACTGGGGCAATACTGTACAGCAGCACACCTACAGAGGCTCCCTCTTGTACCAAGAATTACCAAGAATTAACAGGATCACTGGAATCACTGGCAAGCACTGCTGCTCCAGGCACTGTTACAGACCGAGGGCTAGGCCCCCCAGAGCCCGGCCCAGTCTGGCAGCATGAGCTAGCACCAACAAGAGGAACAGAGAAAAGGATCTGGCAGCGAGGAACGTCAAGCGTCAAGCCGCACTGAATGAAAACTCCAGGCAGCCGCTTCCGACACTCTCCACTTTCGGCTTTTAACAGTAGATTATTTCTGTACTTGTCTTTTCTTATACTGGTTCCTACCTAACCAAAATGTTGTATCTTTCGTTATCCCACTGTCTTTTGCATAACTGTTCCAATTCTACAGCCATATTTTTTCAGTCTGAGTCACAAATGAATCAGAATGGCCAGACTGCAGTAGCAATAAACCCACAAAATTAGGTGTGCTATCCAAATGCATCTACTGCCTCATAATTTTGAAAATTCAAAGCAATACATTTTTACTATTGCTAGTTTATTGTATGACCTCATTTGAACAGGTGTACTTCCACTGTCGTATTTCCTCCACCTCTGCAGACATTATAGTCTTGTTTTCTACCACCACCAATTCGACTAGGAATTAAAAGGTCCTCAGGCTGAACCTGTTTTTTTGGACTAATATTCTCATGCCAGTCCAAGATAAAATTCACTGGGCTAAAAGCTCCCCTTACTATGGGTGCATAGTCTGATCAAACAGAGCGTTCTTCCAATTCTTGAATTCAGATAATCAAGTATCCAAAGGTTACCTAATGTTCCAGAGTCTATCCAGCTTCAGAGTTGTGTCCTTGCCACTTTCTTTCTTATTCAGGAGACCCCACTACATTTCATTGTTCTGGTCTTCCTTTCTCTACTGTATCCGCAGTGAAACCAGATTGTGGTACCCACTCCTCTAGCAAGTGGGCTTTCCCTTCCCAGGTTCCTTTGGCATTGCCCTACTTGTAAGGTTTCCATAATTCGGTAGTGACAGCCTATTCTCTGAATATCCACATGTTGTCACCTATATTTTGATTCCCAACTAACCTACCTGAGGACATTTTACTTTTGATTCATAGTGTATCTCTTCCCCTTTATTGAGCTACTTTCTTTACCCCTTCCCAATTTGTCATTGTTTCTATCATCAGCTACTCTAATGCACAATCTGAAATCCTTGCTTCAAATGCACTACCTACTTTCGGCCATTTTGGTTTTCCTCCCTTAGGATGCACTCTTTATTCTGGCTCATGGTCTCCCTTAAACCAGATGCTGGGTTTGTTTCCTCGTGGTTGTAAATAGTCATTGTGTTTGGTTTATCAGTTAATTTTTCTAATCAATTTTTAGCAATCTGATGCTTTTCATCATGTTTCAGCCAAGAATGTGTATCTTTGCTTTCTACTGATCTTTTGCATAGTGCTTGAAGCCATGTGGCCAGATCCAATCTTGTGACCTATTTCTTCTGTATTATGAACCTTCAGAATCATTATTTACAACCTTCTTCCAATTAATCAGTATTTCTGTCTTTTCAATCTTCTCTGTACTGTCTTCTGGGAACAGTTAGGTGTCTTGTTTGTCACTTTTGTCCTAATGAACCCCCCACACCCCATTAACACTGCCGCTTTTTGTCTTAACTTCGGTCACCTGATATGGCCCGTCATGAAGCCTTCTCATTTGCTTATAGGCTAGTTGACCCCTGGTCACAGCTGATAAATTGTGAACTCATATTGTGCTGGCTGAAGAGTTGCATGTTTTCTCAATAGATGTTGATCTCTCATTTCGCACTGTCTCCAGGTGTATCCTTAATCATCTTCCTTCCTTTTTCACTTTATTCCTTGCCATGTGCATGAAGTCATGGTCTGGTCCTTATTTTCAATTCTCTTTGTCCTCCTTAATCCTATACATCCACCAGATATTTGGGACCCCCGAATGATTTGGGAACTTTCTATAGTTCTTGCATGTCTCTCAGGTGGAGATATAAGTGCTCTCATCAGTCATGCATGCTCTCATAAATATTCACAAAACTTCCTTAATCACCAGCAAACTTGTGTGAATATCTACAAACCACTGAGCAAGAGATATACTAATTACAGTTTAACATTTGGCAGGAAAGTACACCTTTTACACTACCAAGTACATACAAAGTACATATAAAACTCTACTACACGAGCTGGAGCTCCACTGCCCTGATGCACGCTGCAGGAGCAGTACCTGGCGCTCCCGAGATGCCGAGATGCAGAGGTAAGCTCTAGGCATATTATCAGCTGCCTCAGAGCCCCTCTTTAACATCGCGGTTCGTAGCTGCCCGAATTCCATCTAAATGCAATTTTATAGCTAAGCACCTTGATCGCTATATTCTGCCAAGTTGCCCCCATTATCTGCCTGCAGAATCTATGTGCACATTGTCCATGTGATACTTGCAATACCGAAATCCGTCTGATCCGGCCCTTCTAAGATGGCCGCCGCGCTTTGTGTATCCTGCGCCTGACCCTGTCTTGATCGTATGCCTGACTGCATACTGGCTGCTGCTGCCTTTGGATTGGTTCTAACCTACATCTTAATCTGCAACCAATCACCGGCAGGCGAGAGCCGGCCAACGAGGTAAGGCCTAGAGAGAAGGCCATCCTGTGACCGAGCGTGACCATGCGTGTTGGCGTGTTACGCTGGTAGTTGCTGATGCCTCGTATGCACTTTGATCATTTGCCAACCTATTACACGGTAACATTAGCCTGTGCACCTCGCACGTGTTCAAAGCATCTTGTGCTGTATTGACTCAACCCTTCCTTGATCACATCTGCGATCACTTAAATATATGCTGCCATAACCCCTCGACCCATACCCGCCGCCCACGCTCTGTTGCGCACCAGCTTATAAGCGTGTGGGACTGTAACACTATAACTAACCTAGCCCTAACTAAGTGATCACTGCCTATGATGGTCTGCCGCCCAATGTGCTGTCCAGCATGTTAGCTTCATGCAAGTTTGTTTACTCTAAATGCACATCTCTCCCATCATATAGCCCCAGGCTCCTATACACATGCTCCATGCCAGATTGTTAGACTTACTCTGCCTTGCCAGATTGTTAGCTTTACTCTGCCTTGCCAGATTGTTAGATTTAATCTGCCTGCATGCAAATAGACAGTAGCCTCATACTCTATTATTCCAATATGTGTGCCACACGTTCAGCTGCCAAATTATAGACCTATCTATGAACCTAGCCTTGATATCAGCCTACATTCTATCCCTATCCACGGTCCGCCCCACAACTTGCTCCACTCATACGATATGTACTTCCCACCGCTCTACACGGTCCTACTAAGGACACTCCTCTATATAATCACCTTACAAGATCTCACTATGTTACATCTCCCCAAGCAGGGTGACATGATCACCAGACCTTGTACCTTAGCACAGAGGAACCTCAAATTACGCGCGAGACTCCCAAGATTGTACGACCCTTTAACTAAAAAAGCGTTAAGTAACGTTACCACTGGTCCTTGCAAAACTAGCCACCCACAGCACCCTCTCCAACTAAATAGCAGACTCTTGCGAGAGCCCACTTCTGCCCCGAAATGTAATGTCAAGGTTCAGCCATCACTGCCCCAACCAGCACAGTCTGGGACAAAGGGTGCACTTATAAACGCCCGCTCTATGGTTGCCCACGCAACAGATATTGCATACCTTCTACAAAACCAAAATATAGATTTCCTTGTGATTACTGAATCCTGGCTCCACCCTGCAGCTGGTCCAGCAATTATGTTAGCCATCCCAGATGATTACACCCTTTTAAGACTAGATCGTACTACCTCTCGAGGTGGAGGTCTCGCCATAATAGCGAAAACTAATCTCACACTGAGACTTTCTTCACCTCACAACACTAACTCTTGTGAATCCTTAACTGCCAAGTTAACCATATCCAACACGCAGTCTGTATCTATCCACATTATATACCGACCACCAGGCCCTCTAGGATCCTTTGAAGAAGACTTACCAAACATCCTGTCTAACAACCTTAAAAACTCCTCTCAGAGCATCATACTAGGAGATTTTAACCTGGGCTTCAGCGCCCCTTTAGACTCCAATGCCACTCAAATCAACAACTCTTCAGAGGAACTAGGTTTCACCCAAAAGATCTCAGGTCCTACCCGCACTAAAGTTAGACTCCTTGACTGGATTGCCGAGCATAATTGCCCAATCACGGTCACGTCCATAATGCCTCAGCCTTGGTCTGACCACCATCTGATTATGTTCTCACTTGAGACCCCACCTCCTGTGCATACCGACAGTATAGCCCCAGCTATCCCCACCAGGAACAAAAGAAACGTTACCCCCGAAAACCTCATTCCCTTGATATTACCTACCCTCAACTCTATCCCAGACTTTACAGATCCCTTCACTATGGTAGATATGTACAACAAAGTGATTTTATCATCCCTTGCTGCTATAGCACCACTGAAAATGAGAAAGAGCAAACCTTGTAAACATGTGAATACATGGTTCTCACCACACCTAAAAGTAATTAGACAAGAGAAACGCTGATATGAAAAAATATGGAGACTAGATCCTTCAGAGACCAACAAGAATACCTTGAGTAAACAAGCGTCCCTTTACAAAAAAGAAATAATCCTTGCTAAATAAACCTCCTACAACCTCTGAATTTCCCAAGCTAAGTCCAATACCAAAGAGCTTTTCGCTATTCTGAAAGAGGAAGAATCCCCTATCCAAACTCCAGACTCCTGCCACTAGGACAGAAACTGGTGCTCTGGCACACAAAATGCTCTGGCCAATAAAATTACAACCCTGCAAACTAAGATTAATAACAAAAAAACACTCTTCTTACCACCTCTAAACTTAGCAATTCCAATGCGTCACCGCCACAATCTATTTTGACTCTACCTTATGCAGCCATTCCCCACTTTAACTTCCGCAAAGTATCCACCAAAGATGTCGAAAAAGTCATCCTTTCCCTCAAACCGTCAAACTGCCATGGTGACTTATGCCCAGCACAACTCATAAAAGACGCAGCTCGTGAACTCTCCCCTTTTATCACCAAACTTATAAATGCATCCTTCACTTCAGGCACCATACCTAATAACTTAAATCAATCCTCGGTCCTCCCACTCCTCAAAATACTAAAAACCGCCCCATCACCAGAGTTCCATTCCTACTCAAAATCCTTGATAAAATAGCATACTTTCAAATCCAACACTACCTTGAACACAACCACCTCTTAGGAGCTCGACAGTCAGGTTTCAGACCTCAACACGGTACTGAGACTGGTCTTGTAGACCTTAAGGCACAAATAGACGAGCTGAGAGATGAGGGTAAGGCGGCACTACTGCTGCTCCTTGATCTCTCAGCTGCATTTGACTTGGTTGACCACAAGATCCTCTGTAATCACTTAGAGTCGGTAGCCCATTTCTCCCAAGAGGCAATTAACTTGATTCGGTCCTTTCTCAATAACAGAACAATGCGAGTCTTCTCCCTGTTAGCAGCTGCTGACCCAATGCCCATCACCTATGGTGTGCCACAGGTCTCTTGCGTTTCTCCTACTTTGTACAACATCTTTACAAAGCTCCTCTTCGATGATCTTCACGGTCTGGGTATCACCTACACGAATTACACGGATGATACTCAGATCCTCATCCAGTTGACGGGGGATTATGACAAGGATTTGGCCTTTGTAAGCAGAGTGTACCTTATCATCCAGGCATGGATGGCCTCACACGGTCTATGCCTGAATGATGACAAAACGGAACTCCTCATCCTAGGCACTACAGCTAATCTCAACAAACTTGGCCAGAACTACTACTCATTCGAAATCGACAATAACATTATTGCAGTGGCTAAGGAGGGCAAAACCCTTGGCTTCTATCTAGACTCTACACTAACATTTACAAAACAGGTAAATGCTGTGGCTTCCGCTACCTCCTACACCTGCAAATGTATCAGAGCAGCCAAACCTTTCCTTTCCTCCAACACCTGCATCACCTTAGTCAGAGCCTTGATCTTGTCCAAGTTGGACTATTGCAACGCTCTCTACGTAGGTAGCAACAAATACATCACAAACAAGATTCAAATCTTGCAAAATAATGCCTTAAGAGCAGCCCTAAGTCTCCCAAAGAAAGCCCACATCTCCGATACTAGAAGATCTGTCAACTGGCTCTCCACGAAAGATAAGATCCTCCTGAAATCTGTCTCTCTGACTCACAAATGTCTCCACCATTCTGCCCCTCAATACCTCATAACGAGATTCACCAGACAAGCATCTTGCCGCCCCTCCAGAAAGGCTAACTCCAACCTCCTACTGGTGCCAAGATTCAAACGTACTATGACTGGGGGGAGTAGCTTCCCTTTCAAAGCAGCACAACAGTGGAACTCTCTACTGCCGTCCCTAAGGGAAGATCTTCCTTACTTACAATTTAGATCTAATCTTATTCACTGGATTAAGGAACACGATAACTAATGTACTGGTACCTCACTGACCCTTTTGTTACACATTTGTAAATTGTGTATATTATATTCTTTATGTAAATATGACTTATTGTATCTGATCTCAATGTTGTTGATGGGTCCAACTGTAACCCAGCTGGATTCCATCCACAGTGCCACATGTAACCTAAGCTATACAATCCTCTTGTTGCTCTTGCGCCCTGTTACCTCTGGGTTAGGTGTGCATTACAAATAATAAAACAAACAAACGAACAAAACAAATTAACCTATTTTCGTAAGACTACTCAGATCAGAAATGATGAAAATCCCACAAGAAGGACACATTGGCCCTCATTACGAGGTTGGAGGTAGCCATGGTGCTAATAGCACCATGGCTACACGCTTACTGCATTCCGGGTCCGGGTTCCCGAAATAGGGACTTATCGGGTCATTCCAACCTTGGAGGACCTGGTAAATCCCCATTCCGGGAACCATTCCCCATTCCCATTCGAGCCCCCATAGGGCTCAATGGGAATGGGGATGGAGCTAATAACGGTACCACAATTTGCGGTACCGTTATTAGCTCTGAAGTCCCTTAACGGGTCCCTTCCATATTGCCTGGTAAAACCAGGCATTAAGGAAGGGACCCGCTAAGGGACCTCGGAATAGGGTGGTAAGGGATTACCGGCACCGGTGTCCTTACCAGTGCCGGTAATCCCTTACCACCTACCTCGTAATGAGGCCCATTGTATCGAAGTGCAATGTAGGCGGTCCACTCCTTCCAATTTACAGTTTTGTATAAAATGAGGCCCAATGTGTTTATCCTTATTCGCAAGACAAATGGAAAGCACCCAAAAAAGAAATCCACATATAACCAGAAAAGTGATATATATATATTTATTTATTTATTTGTAGTTCTTGTATAGCGCTAATCGCCCGTGGGCCTCAAAGCGCACAAAAAACAGAGACAGGACATGCAAGATGAGAAGCCATAGGGGGTTCAGCAGTAATTTTCTGAGCTGATAAGAGCAATTGTTTAAAAGCAGGCATTTAATCTGGGTCAAGATTGAGCAAATAGGTTTTGAGATTTTTCTTGAATTCCAGGCTGGACATAGAGTGCCTGAGTTCAGACAGAAGTTTATTCCAGTACAAGGGAGCCTGTGCATTAAAGGTGGAGCCGCCAAATGTTTTTAAATTGTACCTTGTTTGAGTACGTTATAGTGTGTCATAAAACTGCAGGTTACGACCCACTGGAAGGGTGGTAAAACAAATATTGAGGAGTTTCATTTTGAACGCATTTGTAGGTCAGGGACAGTAACCTGTGCGTAACATGCTGTTTAACAGGAAGCCAGCGCAAACTGCGTCTGGCATCTGTGACATGTTCCCCACAAACAGCTCTAGCTGCTCCGTTCTGGGCAACCTGTAGGGACTGAAGATTTGCCTTAGATGTCCCCACCAACAAATTATTGCAATAATCAAGGCGCAAATTGACAAGAGCAGTGGCTAAGAGGGTTCTGTTTTTTAAAGAGATATACAGGCAAATATGGTTCAGTAGATTTAAGACATACCCACTTGAGGCCCGGACATTGGCGACATGGGGTTTCATGGACAATTCTGCATCCAATACCATGCCCAATGTTTTTACCTTACTGGATACCTGAATTTGATTACCTGCTATAGTAAAGATCTTATATTCCGGAGGCAATTTTTGTAATCTTTGCCCTGATGCTAAGTGCAAGAGAGTTTGTTATCATCCAATCTTGAATGGCATTATATATATATGATTAATGGTATCAGAATCTGTGCTATGCCAGCCGGTTAACTCAAAGATAATTTGTGTATTGTCTGCAAAATTCGCCAGCTGAACAGCAATGCCACCCAGTAGAGTGAGCAGTGACATAATGTAAACGGTGAATAATAGAGGGGAGATACATGACCCCTGTGGAACACCGCATGTGGCGAATGTGGGGACCAAACAGACATTCTGTACTGGAATGCTGGCGCTCCTGGGGGCAAGGAAGGACAGGATCCACTGAGCAGCCATATCAGAACACTGTGCCTGTTCACTTAACCTGGTGATCAGCAGAGAGTGATCAGCCAGGTCAAATGCTGCGGAAAGATCCAGCAGCAGGAGAAGAGCAGGTTTTCCTTTGTCAATAATGTTGGCAATATTGGATTTAAGGTCAGTCAATGCTGTTTCTGTCCCATACATGTGCCTGAAACCGGATTGCCGCTGATTCAAGATACTGTTATTTTCAATAAAATCTTGAAGTTGTATGTATGCAAGACAATCGAGAATTTTTAAAAGAAAAGGCACATTAGTAATGCATTAATAGTGTTTAAATACGTTG
Source organism: Ambystoma mexicanum (assembly GCF_040938575.1). Lineage (NCBI taxonomy): Eukaryota > Metazoa > Chordata > Amphibia > Caudata > Ambystomatidae > Ambystoma > Ambystoma mexicanum. Next base: position 740,579,143 of record NC_090929.1, on the reverse strand, counting down.
AGGTTCAAGCTATTTTTCTTAAGCAGAAGGGTAATCCAGTGCTCCTTTAGAATCAGGGGAACAGTAGATTTGGCAAAAGACAGATTAACTAATGAGGTTACCCACGGAGCAAGGGTATTAATACATGCTTTAAAGATAGACAAAGGACAACTATCTCCTAGGCATGATGTAGATTTCATCCCAGTCACTAGTTTACGAATCTCCGCTTCCGTGAAAGGCTGAAATTGAAAAGCTCCCTGAGTATTAATGGGTGTGGTGGAAACCATAGGCTGAGGGGAACAGGAGAGACGGTGCTCATTTCCCTGAACTTCAATTGTTGAACTAATATAGATAGCTGATGAGCTGAAATTTTAGTATTAAATTCATCATGAATAGATTTGCACCAAGCCGCATCCTGGGGTGCAGTTGTCATCTTATGTATATTCCCCTCAAACTCTTTGAGAATAGTAAAATGCTCACGTGATTTTGAATGACCGAGGCAATCCAGTCGTAACTTTGGGATTTAGCGGCAAGGACTGCTGACTTTAAGATTTTGACTATGTTTTTGTAGAGCGCTAATAGGAGGGGAGAGGGATTTTTCCTCCATGCTGTCTCAGCTTTACGCTTGGCTCAACACAGAACAGTGATGGAATCTCCAAACCAATCACTCTTATTGACTTGGTTCTTCATATATTTCAGCTTTTTCTGAGCTAGCATATCAATAATGTCGTTGATGGTATTAGTAAGATGAGTGGCAAGACTGTCGCTGCATGAAAAAGTACCAACTGGAGATAGTTTAGCCATAAATGAGTAGCTAAGACTGCCGGAGTGTTTAGGGTGGGACTCTGAGGGTGAAAGGTAAGTAGACATTGAGAGTGTACCATGCACTAAAAAATTATTGGACCTTGGGCACAATGTGATGATTATATTGCTGGTGGCTAATTGATGGGTAAGAACCCAGTCAATTGTGTGTCCATCTCTATGGGTTGGAGCAAGTAGCCTCTGGAAAAAGCCCATGGTGTGTAGGGCTGAAAGCAACAAAATGGCTGGTTTGTCACGTGAGTCATTCACCCAAAGATTAAAATCTCCAAGGACGATAATATGAGTGGTTGCCCCAGTAAGGCTTGTGAGTACATTTGTAAACTGTTCCTCAAAGAGAGGAGTGACAGAGGGTGGCCGATAGATTACCACAAGGGTAAGGGACCTATTAGCATCAAGTTGAACCTCAGCAAACAAACTCTCACAGCCCTCAGGGGATAGATGAGTCTTCACACGAATATCAAGAAGTTTCCTGGCAATAATGGGTACCCCTCCGGCTCTGTGATCAGATTGATCTGCTCTGAAAATACAATAAGCTGTGGGAATCGCAAGGGTCTAAGTGGTAGAAATAGTGTCAGTTAGCCATGTTTCAGCAATAGTCATAATATCACATGGTAAGACAATCAACATGGAGCGTGTATTAAGAAGGAAGAACTGCATATTAGAATTATGTCGTTGAGGAATGTTTTTTTAGGGCATATAGGAGTGGTGATATCTGCTAGTGCTTAAATATTTTAAAGGAGGACAAGAAAAGAGCCCAGCTCTTACCTATGGATATGCAGGGAGCACGGGAAGAATCCCCAGACAAACCCGGACACAAACCGGCAGTGGAGTAACTTTGCTGAAAATGTTGGGGGGACATGACATCTGAAGAAAAGTTGTCCCAGCAAAATGAATGGGGACAAAATGGTGTGCCATGAAAGTTGGGGGGAACAAACACCCACGTCCCCCCTTAAAATTACACCCATGCAAACCGGCACTAACCGGCTTGCCCCTAACGCGCCGGTGCTAACGCACCTGAGGACTATACAAATGTGCTAGGGTAACTACAAAGCCAAAGGGGCTTGTAGTCCAACAAGCACTGAGATAGGTTCTAAAACAGTGCGATGAGCCGAGAATGCAATTAAGCACACGCAGTCAAACATACACACCAACATAGTAAGTTACAACGAGTTACATATGATCAAAACGATTTTTTAATGATTTCCTCAAATAAAAGGGCAATCGATTAATACGACTTATTAAAATATATAAAAGCTGCCGTGGGGAGAAGCTAACGTGCAGCGCAGCATAATGAGGTAAAATGAGCAAAAAATGATATAGTAAAACTTGGGCGCAATTTATGTGAAGGTACTGACAATCAGTCACTCAGGTTTCAAATACATTTATTTTCGTATCAGTTATGCCAGAGATTGCAGGTTAAATTGGCCTTTTAGAAATTGCTGAGATGCATTATAATAACACTGAGAAAATGTGAAAAAAGGTTGGAAGACGTCTGAACTATACTTGGTGGTGTTCTTGCGAATAGGGAAGCAACAACATAGAATTCATTGTATGAAAACAATGGGGGAAGAGTACTGCTAGGAGCCATTAGCTCACTAAACACACAGGGATGCACACGATTAAGACAACTGCTAACTATAATGTTTCACAGACCAGGCTTACTCTGTTGATGGCACAAACTGTAGTAGCACTTTCAAGCAATAAAAGATTACATTAGAATTTACCACACAGTGGTGCAGGCAATACAGTACTGTACTAGGTGCAAACATTTAACATCACGTACTTACAAGCAATAGTGGAACATTTAACGTTGTTATTAATCCACACAATTGGGAATTGATGTATATGGTTCATGGTGATTTTCAGGGACGAGAGTTGATATGTGAAGCCACATTCCCATGGGCTTCTTTAGGAGTTTGGAGGTAGCCATGACGTTCTTACCGGCATGGCTACCCCCAAACCGGGTACCGGGTCTGGGTCCCAAAATAGGGAATTACCGGGCCATGCCGACTTTAGCGGGCCCAGTAATTCCCATTCTCGGGACCCGGACCCGGTACATCCCCATTCCCATTTGAGCCCCTTTAGGGCTTAATGGGAATGCGGAGGATGCTAACAACGGACCCGTTAATGACGGGTCCGTTGTTAGCATCCTGGTTTGCTCATGGGTGGCGGTAGGCACGTCTGGTCTGGACCAGACGTGCATTCTGCCACCCGCAATGGAAACCCGTAATGTGGCGACCTGGAATGAACGGTGCCGGTACCTAACAAGCACCGTTCATTCCGCGGCCGCCAGCCTATTAATGAGCACAAATGCCTTGTGAATTCTGGCCCAACGATAATGAAGGAAATATATAATTATTGTGAGTGGTGTTTTTTCCTCCTTGATGGCATCCGAAGAGCGAAGAGCGGCGACAAAGGAGCTTTTAGTGCCCTGTTCCTTTTGGACATATGGGTGGCTTTCGACACCATTGAACATACCGTCATTTAGAAAAAGACTCAACCCTCTGGCAGTCATACCTATGGCTCTTAAATCCCTGTAGCCTTTAGTAACTGCCGGTTGAACTGGGTTTGTTAATATTTCCATATTTTCCTCAAAACATCAGTCTTTACTCTAGGTGACGCCGCAAGGCTTGACTCTGTTAACATTCATTTTCAATATTTATTTTCTTCCACGAATGAAGGCCATCCTCCCATATTGATTCATGTTTTATAGGTAATGTGGCTAATTTCCACCTTTTCATTCAAATTGAGGCCATGAAATGTAGTGATGCAGGGTATTGTCCAAGGGAGATGGATGCATGGTTTCGGAAGATCACGATAAAAACTAAAGTCGGGCAATATTAAGGCCACATTATGAGTTTGGCGTTGCAATAAGAAAGTGGTGGTAATTCCGTTACCACCACTTTTTTTGGCATTAACAGAAATATTGCTGTTTTTACTGCACCACCGAATTCCGAGTTTGGAGGAAAAGTGGAGGATTTACCCCCAGTACACCTACCACTTTTCCTCCAAAAATTGGGAGAATAACCGCAGCGGAATTACTGCTTGCGGGCATGCCACCAACATCCCCATGGAGTCCAAAGGACTCCAAAAATGCGGATGTACATCGCCTTACCACTACTTGTTATCCCACAGTAAATCTATGGGACCAAATGGTGGTAAAGGTAGCCGATTATGGCAGTATTTCGGCAGATTTACCACCGAAATAACACTAAACTTGTAATGAAGTCTTGGTCACAACACATGACTGCTGAGGCCTGAATTTTCTTAGATGAGTTCCTGAGCCTAGTGCAACTTATAAGGAATTAAAAGTCTGGGGCGGACTCAAGGGGGAATCAGACTCCCTCATTTGTAAACCCTATAGACAAATTAATCCTCACATGCAATACTTGAATTGTATTTGTTTGAGGACATCACAATACATGATTTGTATGCAGCATGTGCTGAATCTGAGGAGATTATTCCAGAAACCCTGGCCTGGGACACTTCTCATGTGGCCAGGGAAAGTCAGTCACTTCCTGATCCTGACCGTTGCTCGGGGTGATGTTCTGTGGGAGGATCACATGCAAGCGGAAACGGGCCAGGAGAAATGGGAGAACCCCTTGACTAACTTCCCTAGATACCCTAGAGTCTTAATGGCCTATTGTAGAATTGATACCTAGGAAGAAACTAATCAGAACATTGGGGACTTCAAGTCCCACAATGCCCTAAGTACTGGAACGAAGAAGAGGGGCTCAGAGGCACGAAACTGTAGAGTGCAGTTAAATGATCTTCAGGAACCACACCTGAGCAGGACTTTAAGGTATTTAAAGGCATGGTCTAGTAAAAAATTTTATTTAAAAAATAGATAGGTAACATAAAAAAAAAATACTAGCATTCTCTTTTTTAAAACTTCCTATGTAAAATTGTGAGCTATTCAAGTTCAAAATTTGCAAAAGCAAGCACATGGGCGCATCCATTTTGTGAAATGGATGCCCTCCTGTGCTGGCTTTTGCTTTTGCGGCACTAATGAAGGAAAAGCCAGCCAGCTGTAGTAAACAAAAGCTACCGCTGGGTGGCTTTCCCTTCATTAGTGCTGTACGTGGAGGACGGGGACCGGAGACCAGAGCAGGAAAGCTGCAGCTGAATCTCGGTAAGTGCTATTTATTTAAAAATAAAAATAAGCACTAGCTGGGTTTTTTTTTCTAAGTTTTCCGGGCTGGAGGAGCCCGGAAAACATAGAAATAAAACCACAGCTTTAAAAACGTTGTATTTATGTTTGCGGTCGCTTTTGAAGCCGCATTGCGGAAAACAACCGCGTTGTTTCTGCCTGAATCTGCTTTCCCATTTGGGGCTCTCGGGCTCCCCACGGCTCCTAACCGGAGGAGCCTGAGAAACTTGGAAAGAAAAACCGCAGCGTTTTCCAACACAATAACGTTGTATTTATGTTTTCGGTCGCTTCAAAAGCGACCGCAAACATAAATACAACGTTTTTAAAGCTGCGGTTTTACTTCTAAGTTTTCTGGGCTCCTCCAGCCCGGAAAATTTAGAAAAAAAAACGCAGCTAGTGCTTATTTCTTTTTTAAAATAAATAGCACTTACCGAGATTCAGCTGCAGCTTTCCTGCTCTGGTCTCCGGTCCCCGTCCTCCGCGTACAGCACTAATGAAGGGAAAGCCACCCAGCGGTAGCTTTTGTTTACTACAGCTGGCTGGCTTTTCCTTCATTAGTGCCGCAAAAGCCAGCACAGAAGGCCATCCATTTCACAAAATGGATGCGCCCATGTGCTTGCTTTTGCGAATTTTGAATAGCTCAAAATTTGACATAGGAAGTTTTAAAAAAGAGAATGCTAGTATTTTTTTTTATGTTGCCTATCTATTTTTTAAATAAAATTTTTTACTAGACCATGGGCCTCATTCCGAGGTTTGCGGTAAGTATGGGTTTTTACCGGCATGGCGGAAAGACCGAGTCCGGTCTGGTACAACGCCGCAATTTACAGGCCATTCCGACTTCGCGGGCACGAGCTTTCCGCCATGCCGGTAAATCTCCTAGTGGCATACCGCTAAAGGGCCCGTAAAACCCCTTAGCGGCATGAAGCGAGACGGTCGTTACAACACCGCCACCGAAGCTCTGCTATCCGTTATTAGCGGTGACCGTAATTTACGGACACCGTAAATTACGGTCACCGCTAATTAACGGATACGGAAATTACATCATCGCACAGGAACGGGAAGGAGCGCGGCGGCCATCTTTAAAAACACAATCCATTGCCATCCCCTTGATACAGAACCCGGAGGAAGATTCTGAACCTGAGACTTCCCAGCATTCACCTATATCATGCCGAAAGCACTCAAAAAAGGAGCCGCACGCCTCTGCAAGGAGCGCTTTACACAGGATGAGCTACAGGTCCTGGTAGACACCCTGCATGCCAATGCAGAAGTGGTGTTCAGCACTGATATGCGCAAGGCCACCATAGCAAGAAAAAAACAAATATGGGACCTGGTTGCCCAGAGGGTGAGCGCTGTCGGCAACACCCCCCGCACAACAAGGGACTGCCGCAAAAGGTGGGACGACCTCCGTCTCAGGGTGCGGGCCATCATATCGGCCAACAGGACCCAGGCCCTGGAGACAGGAGGAGGCCCAGCATCTCCAATCAAGATGATGCCCTGGGAGCAGACTTGTGCCGACATGATGGGCCCTGAATCCATCGAGGGGGTCGGCGAGATGGAGTGCGGTGCCCCGTCATCCGCAGATGGAGGTGAGTGTCATGAGTGAAGACAGTAAATGCATTCCCAATTCAAGCCACCGCCAAGGGATGGGCAAGCAGTCATGTCACATATGCCCCCCCCCCCAATCATGGCGTAACAAGTGAGACCCAGGCTGATGCCACTTGCAAGGCTACAACCCATACTGCCCATAGCACACAAAGAGGCAGTCACTGTGAGTCAGCACAGTACTCTGCCAGCTTGATTGACCCAGACACCTGCATGCATTTACCATCCTAGCCCAGATCAATGTCCCACTCACCACCCAAATGTCACCCAAACGCTGCAACACCATTCTCATACCATAGCCTTGAAGCGATGCTGACCCCCAAATCATAGCTAATGCCATCTCTCTCTTCCACCCCACAGGCAGCGGACATGAAACTGAGGGCCATGAAGCCACCCAGCCCTCCACCTCCAGGGCCACAGGCAGGGGACAGCGGAAGCCTGTAGGAAGGAGGAGGCCACAGGCAACACCATCTGCACCAGCAACCCCCATGGAGGCTGCACAACCCCCACCCACACCCCTACCCATGCCTGCACTGGGAACGGACACATACCCCACAGTCCACTCGGAGGAATCCAGTGTGGCAGGGGAGCACGCTGCCATGTGCCTCATCGACGATCTGGAGAGCCCTACATCGGTTCACCTATCTGACGTGGGGGAGACATGTGACACAGCGTACAGGCCGGAAACACCATCTCACACACAAGTCGCACTCAGCGACTCTGGGGAGAGTGACACCCCAATCCTTACAGGCCAAGGAGGACCACCTGCCTGTCCTGTATCCTCCTCCCCTGCCGAAAGCCCACAGAGCCCTGCACGGTCAACACCACGGCTGGCTACCACATCTGCCACACCATCCACGGATGGAGTGCACGGGCAGCGCATCACAGCCCTGCTGGAGGACTTCCTACGGGACAACCGTCAATCACATTCACAATGCCACAATGACCTGCAGGCCCTGGGTGAGGTAATCACTTCAAACACCAACCGCCTTTGTGAGGTGCTGGGCCGGATTGCTGATGCCCTGGAGGCAGCACACCCAAGACCACAGCCCCAGTGGGAGTACCCACCATCACAAAGTTCATCCACACAGACCAGCCCTGTCCGCCGGTCAATGCGGACACTCCGCCGCCAGAACATGAATCCCCCTGGCTCCGGAAGTGGCCAATGAACATCCTGGCACACACATTTGGGAGGGGGAGGGGGGTGAGGGTGTGTCATTGGGAGTTGGGGGGAGGGGGAGGGGGGTGAGGGTGGTGGTTTTGTTGTACACGTTCAAACTAAACTTTTTAATACACTGGTTGTTCATTCACTAAAACAGAGTGGACATTGATCATTTTGCTTGTGTATTTTAATGTCACACAGTACATGGTGTACATGTATCCCCACACCCCGTGCCCAATGTCCTCTCATCCTGAAACCCTCAGCTGACTTGTGAGTCAGAAATATTGTCCAATCAATGCTTGACGCACAGAACGTCCCTCCTGTGCATGGGGACCCGGCTGCTGTCCTGCCATTCCTACCTCCTCCCCCTCATCGTCATCTGGTGGTGGCATTTCCACGTCAGGGGGCAGTGGCACGTTCCGACGGATGCACATGTTGTGTAGCATTACACATGCCATGGTGATCTTGGACACCTTCTCGTGGCTGTAGATGAGTGCCCCACCTGAACGGCTGAGGCTACGAAATCGTGCCTTCAAGAGCCCGAAGGTCTGCTCTATCACCACGCGTGTACGGGTATGGGATCTGTTGTAGTCCTCCTCGTGCCTGTTCTGTGGGTTGCGGACGGGGGTCATGAGCCACGGCTTCAGAGGGTAGCCAGCATCACCTGCATGGAAGTGGAAATGAGGTAATCGTGTGTGCCCTCATGGTGGAAAATTGTACTGGTCATGCATGGCCAAAGATGATTACTGGGATGAGCATGCATCCCCCCCTTCCCGGCCAGGTAGAGTATGAACCCCCCCCTTCCCAGGCAGGTGGAGTATGAACCCCCCCCCCTTCCCAGGCCGGTGGAGTATGAACCCCCCCCCTTCCCAGAACTACTCACAGCCCCAAAGCAACGCCATGGCCCATTCAGATGACTCACCAAGCAGCCAGGCACGACGTCCGGCATGTCGCTCCATGTAGCGTGGTAGTGTTGAGTTCCGCAGAACCAAGGAGTCATGAGTTGATCCGGGGTATCGGGCATTGCAATGTGCGATGGATTTACTGGCATTACACACCATCTGGACATTGATGGAGTGGTATTGCTTGCGGTTGCGATACGGCACCTCCATGGCATGCGGGACCACCAATTCAACGTGGGTGCAGTCGAGGGCACCTATGCAATTTGGCATGCCTGCCAGTGCATGGAAGGCAGCTTTGGTGTCGTAGATCTCCTGGGGAGTCTGGGGTAGGGATATGTATTCCCTTGTGTGGGTGAGGAGGGCATCCAACACTTCTTTGAGTATCCGTGAAAATATGGGCTGAGAAATGCCATGCATTTGCCCCACTGTATGCTGGTAGGTGCCTGTGGCAAGGAAGTGGAGAACAGACACTACCTTCAGTAGAGGGGGGATGGCAGTGCGTATTTCTATGCGGCTCACGATATCATCATGTATCATGTCCACTATGCTGGTAATGGTGTCCCAGTCAAGCCGGTACAGGGTGTGGATCTGCTCTGGTGTGAGGTTGAAGGGGGTGGCTCTGATGCGGGGGATTGGGGGCTGCCGGCGTGGTAATGGTGGCTGCACCGGTAGGGCATGCTGGCCCTGTCTCACCCTCTTTCTCCTCCTGTGTATCCTCTGTGGTGGTGGCTGTGGTTGTTGTTGTTGTTGCTGTTGTAATTGTTCTTGCCTTGCAAGCAGGGCCGCCAGCTCCAGGAATGCTGCTACAATCGGTATCATTTTGGTGTGGGAGGGGGTGTGGTGTGTGGGTGTGCTCCTTTTGTGCTGTGCCAGACTCCATTGCCTCCACCTGTGCTGATTGAGTGCACCTGTTCCTCTTGGAAACACTGCTCAGGGTCCTTTACACCTTCTCAGCGATGCCGGTATTTACTCCATGGCGGTAAGGTACTTTGCGGTCTTGTGGAGGCCGTTTTTTCCATGTCCGCTTTACTTGGGATCAGCTCCGGTTTACGCCATGCCGCTAATTACGGCATGGCGTGTCGTGCGCGTGCCACTAAACCGCTATTTACGGCATCGTACTTTTCGACGCCGTAAATAACGGTGTGGTGGGTCAGAATGGGCCGTAAAGGGAAACGATGCCGGTATTCCTTTACCGGCATCATTTTTCCCTTACCACCCAACTCGGAATGAGGCCCCATGCCTTTAAGACCTCCTCAGGTGCGGGCCGTTAGAAGAACAAGGAGATGGAGTAGTTGCAGAGGTTGTCAGCCGCATTTGCGCTAGAAGAAGAAAGGAAACCGAGCCGCTGCTATCTTTGAAGCAGATGTCGGTCCTGAAAGAGTCTCCAAGATTGATGACCTTACAGGCAGAGGTTGCTCAGCAGGACATGGCATTGTAGCAGGCTTTTACCAAGCAGACACAGGCTCTCTTTACTTTATGCTGTGTCCCAGTGGTTGGCGAGCACCAGACTGCAGAAGGAGCGAGAAAAGCACCTTTCTCGATTGGGATGGACACAGGAAAACTGAAGCAGTTTGCCATGTGGGAGGCAGCAGAAGCAGAACGAGCAGTGTCAGTGGATCGAGCGGACGTGTGTGCATACACTGGCGAGTTTACCATTGTCGGGTAATCCCGGTGCACTCCGTAATCGACTGCTGGCCACTAATAACAATTTTTAATACCGAACTAAGCTAAAGAAGTCACATTGGCATTATAAGAACTTAGTAAAAAGACAAGAAAAGAAAGGTTATTAACATTGCTATCAAAGCCAACATTGTTGCCAAGACAAAGAGGGGGCAATACTGAAACAAACTAACAATAACAACCATTGCCAAAGTAAAGAGGGGGCAATACTTCAAAAGGTAAATAATCCATATTGGCTAAATAACCAGAGAACATTAAAGCAGAAAGAATGTAACCATTATTGCCAGAAGCAATAGTTGAACAGGAAATCAACACGCATTGCCTAAGCCAAAGAGGGGCAGTTATTTGATGTGGAAGTGGGAAAACAAGAGAGGCAGGGGAGAGGCCCTCCTGGTTGAAAGTATCATGGAGGAGAGGAGCATAACCTGCATTGCATTGTGCAAATATAACAGTGGAACAAACAGCACCAATGTGTATCATGTCCTCCCAGAAGAGGCAGTGAATTTCGCTGTTTTTGAAAGTTAAAGACTTTTCCAAAAGGTTTGTAGTAAACCTCAACACAGAGTACTAGTAGTGTTAGGAGATTTTGTCCTAGCGGGCAAGTAAATCAGGAAAAGGACCTTGTAGTGGTATCCCTGGCAGGTTAGTGGACCAGGAAGAAATCATTGAAGTACTAAATTGTGGTTGAAAGTTGTGGAGAAGAAAAAATGGCAAGACCACTAAAGTGTTCACTAAAATGTGGTGATATCATCCTGACAAAACATTGTTGTTGATACAGAAGAATGGGAAAGTATTTTTGTTTCCTTAAGGAGAAGACGTTGTATTGAACTTTTGTCTATATGTGGTGAGATAAAGGGCCTCATTACACGTTGTGCGGTAGGGATTTAACGTTACCGGTAAGGGAATATCGGTATCGTTAAATCCCCATGCCAATTCCGACCCGGCTCACCGCTATAAGCGGCACCGCTAAGTACGGTGCCACTAATAGCGGCTAGTCCGCGTGCGCGCGTCCCTCCATCCCGTAAATAACGCCATGCCGCTAATAGCACACCATCATAAGCCAAGCGGACATGATAATAGCGGCATGGTAAAGCCCCCAAAACCCCTTACCGCCATGGCGCTAATACCGGCATCGCGAACCACCCGTTAATAGAACTGAGCAGTGTTCCCACCTGCCACAGGTGGACACAATCAGCACAGGTGGAGGCAATGGTCACTGTGGCAGCACAAAAGGAGCACACCACACCCCTTCACACACCCCTTCCCACACCAAGATGGTTCCAATACTAGCAGCATTACATGGGCTGGAGGACATGATTGCAGTGCAGCACCAACAACAACAGGCAGCACAGAGGATACGCAGGAGGAGGAGGAGGGCAAGACAGGCGCAGCAAGCACCACCAGGGCACCTAGTCATACCACAGAGGCAGCCACCAATCCCCAGGATCAGAGCCAGTCCATTTAACCTAACCCCTGAGCAGATACACACCCTGTACCGTCTGGACCGGGATACCATCACCAGCATTGTGGACATGATACATGATGACATTGTCAGCCTCATAGACATCCGAACTGCCATCGCCCCTCTACTCAAGGTGGTGACTGTGCTCCACTTCCTGGCCACAGGCACCTACCAGCATACAGTGGGGCAGATGCATGGCATCTCACAACCAGTATTCTCACGCACGCTGAACCAGGTACTCAATGCCCTCCTGAAGCATGCACCTGAACACATATTCATGCCACGGACTGCCCAGGAGATTGCAAACACCAAAGTTGGCTTCTATTCACTGGCAGGAATGCCAAGTTGCATTGGCGCCATCGACTGTACCCATGTGGAATTCGTGGTCCCACATCACAATGAAGTAGTCTACCGAAACAGGAAGCAATTCCACTCTATCAATGTACAAATAGTATGTGACGCTAACAAGATAATCACTCATTGTTGTGCCCGATTTCCCGGATCAACCCATGAATCCATGGTCCTGCGGAACTCAACCATATCACGCTACATGGAGCGACAAGCCGGACTACGTTCGTGGCTACTTGGTGAGGCAGGGCAAGCACATGGCAGTGTGATTGGGGGGGGGGGGAGAGATACATACTGCAACTGGGTGTGATTGGGGGGGAGAGATACATACTGCAACTGGGTGTGATTGGGGGGGTAAATACTCCAACTGGGTGTGATGGGGGGGGGAGAGATTCATACTCCAACTGGGTGTGATTGGGGGGGAGAGATACATACTCCAAGTGGGTGTGATTGGGGGGGGGGGAGATACATACTCCAACTGGATGTAGCCTGTCGTCCGTAGGACAAATGGACATACAGATGTACGCCAATGTCCATCAGGGAAGGCCGCAATGTACTTGAGAAGAACCCGCATGCAATTATAAGCTACACAACATAGAGAACAATCCAGGTCTACGAATATTACACATCCATCCACATCCACATTGCACATTATGCCAAACCACATAATACACGATTCAGCAACATGACGTCAAGATGGTAATACAGTATCAGTGCAGCACAACATCAATACAGAAATGTGCCCTTGAATGCATGCAAAGGGATCACCCCTAGCCATAGCATTGAACCACACACCTACAGCACCAGTGAAGTGATGCTACACAGCATGGCAACATCAATGCCGGAATGGCAGTACACTAGCAGTGTGGTACCAAATATGCCTGGGCTGAGGGACACCTAAGACCTGGCCTCACCCAGGACATGTCAATTGCTGTTGGAGGCATGATTCGGGCATGTCCACTTGCAGGGTCAAGTACACCTTTGCACATTGCAGTCACACAGATCGTCTGCATGCATGCTGGTAGTCGTGGATCACCATCAGTATGCATAGTTGATTTGTGTGACATGAACATGCCACTCCAGAGTTGAACAGTAACAGGTCCCCATTCTTCCCCCCATACAGGCGATGCCGGCTATCCCCTGAAGAGGTGGCTCCTTACCCCTGTACGGAACCCACAGAACTGGCACGAAGAGGACTACAATCGTGCACATACCCGTACCCGTGTCGTGATTGAGCAGACATTTGGCCTTTTGAAGACACGGTTTAGGTGCATAAGCAGGTCGGGTGGCACTCTCCTGTACGGCCATGAGAAGGTGGCCAAGATCACCATGGCATGTGTCATGCTGCACAATATGTGTATCCGACGGAATGTGCCACTGCCCCCTGACGTTCAAATGCAACCACCTGATGAGGATGATGATGGTGATGAGGACGGAGGTGACGGGGATGCAGGTCATGCAAGGGGCGATGGCCAAAAGGGACGTGATGTGAGACAGCATCTGATCAACCAAATTTTTTGAGTAACATGGTTTCACTCTATACGATGGATATGGGTAGAAATGCACTGGTGTCTGTGTTGAAGCACCCAATGGACCCTGTCACCAATAAAGTACACATACACAATGAAGAAGTCCAAGCCTGTGTTTTGATTAATCACCAGTGTATTAAGGAATTTAAAGATGCATAAGTGCATGTCCCCAACCATCCCACCACCCTTCCCCCCTCCCCCACAACAGTCCCGAAACACTCTTCCCCCCTCTCCCCACAACAGTCCCGAAACACCCTTCCCCTCTCCCCCCACAACCGTCCCGAAACACCCTCCCCCCCCCACAACAGTCCCTTATGTGTCTGGCACAATGTAGTTGTCCAGATGTATGCGTGGAAGGTTCACCCTGCAGTCCCTATTCCCCATTGCCACCACTAGCATTAGGAGGCTGGCTTGACGTGTGCCTAGTGGTGCGCGTGGAGCGGCGGAGGGGGCTTGTCTGCCGCGAACTAGCGGATGATGATGTGGCTGTCTGTCCGGGTGGTGGTGGTGGGAACTGGCGGTCCATCGCGTCCGCTATCCGCGTGAGGACCTGCCTGAGTTGGCCAATCTCCCCACACAGCCTGTTGGTACAGGCCTCAATCGCCTCCCTTGAGTGCCTGGCAGTCTCCGTTATCTCCCCCCTGAGATGGGCAGCCTCCTCCACATGCTGCCCAACCAGCACAGTTATGTCCTCTTGGCGCTGCCTGATTCTGGTCAGGTCAAGGGCACTGTGGCGTTGTGGTGATGTGGCTGCTGCGCCTTCCTCTGCTACCAGGACATCTGGTGAAGCCACCGGTGGGCTACTGAACCCTCCCATGTTGTCCTCGCCAGACTGGCCATGGACACTGGACACAGGTGTTTCCTGTGGAGTTGCCTCTGGGCTTCCTGGGGGGTTGGGGTGTGAATTTCCATGGGGAACTCCATTGGGTCCTCCACATCTGAGAGCGGCGCTGTGGCTGCCGCCTCTCCTGTGGAACTTGTTGCAGCAGAGGGTGGGCCCTCCGTGGCTGGAATCTGCAGTGGGGGTTCACTTCAGAAGGTGGGGCAGTTGTTGCTGGTGTGGACAGCTGTATGTTAGCAGTGGCGCTCCGCCGATGTTTGGCACTCTGCAGGGGGACTCTTCTCCCTTTGCCCCTTGATGTTGTGGGGGTGTCCCCTGTGTCCTGTGGCCTTGTTTTTTTCATAGCACGGGGTGCCTGAGTTGCAGTGCCAGGATCTTCACTGTCTGTATGTGAGCCTGTCGGGGACAAAGAGGGGGATGGCATTGGTAACGGTTCTATGTACTTCATGCAAAATACGTCAATCATGCTGTTGTGAGCATTTGGACTTCATTGGTAGGGATGCAGGTGATGTGTCAGTTGAGTGGCTCATCCATGTATGGTTGTGTGTGGCACTTGTCTCTGGTGATGTGTGCTTGGGTTTGACACTGACATGGCCAGGGTTTTATGCATGTATGGACCATGAGGTGATTATGGGCTCACATTTGGGGGGACCTGAACATTCACAGTGCATACTTTCATGTGTACACTCACCTCCATCTGATGTAGTTGCCACACCATGCTCCATGGTCCCGACTCCCTCAATCGATTCTACTCCAATTATGTTGGCGCAGGTCTCTTCCCACTCCTTTAATTTTATCGCCGAATCAGATCCACCTGCTGTGGCTATGTTGTGGTTCACAGACAGGATGCTTCTGACCCAGAGGCGGAGATCATCCTACCGCTTTCTGCACTCCCGGACAGTGCGGGTGGTGGTGCCCACTGCACTCACTTTCAGGGCAACCTCTGCCCAGATTGCCTTCTTGCGGATAAGGGTCTCCCGACGCATGTCGCTCGCAAATACCATGTCGGCATTTGCTGCAAGGGTCTCTGTGAGCATTGTTAGCTCCTCGGTGGTAAACTTCTCCTTGTGCTGGCGGTCGGTTGTTTTTTTAATAGCCTTAGGCATGGCGAGGGTGTCCTTGTGGCTTTCCAATAGCGTCAAAACAGGTCCAGGGGGCAGAGGATGGCAATGGATTGTGTTTTTAAAGATGGCTGCCGTGCTCCTTCCCGTTCCTGTGCGATTACGCTATTTCCGGTTCCGCTATTTAACGGTGACCGCTAATTGCGATGGCCGTTATTAGCAGTGGCCACTATTTGCATGTTGCGGGAGGTTGGAAGTGCTATCAGCACTTTCATCTGTGCCGCTAAGGGTCTTTTTGGGGTCTTTAGCATCATGGCGGTAGGGTCATTACCGCCATGGCGCTATGCTCGTTTCCGCGTACTCGTAATGGTACGCTATTAGCGGCCTCTTGCGAAGGCGGACACGTTAATAGTGCAATTTGCAAAATTAGAGTCAACTAGTAAATGTTCACTGTATTTACAGAATGTAACTCATCCAAATAAATCTCTTAGTCGGATCCAAAAGTAATATGCGTTTATCAAAAAGAAAATTCCAAGTTGGTCACTAATAAAATCTTAGTGAGGCCGCGGCTAACTCATCCCATAATTGTTATAGACATAAAGTGCCAATGCATTTCGGAGCATACAGCTCCTTCATCAGGGCAGGTCTAATTTACACAAACTGTGGAACATTTATACCAAAAGCATCAAGTTTTGAAAACCATAAACAAAATCGTGATTGTGTTACAAAATATAACCATGCGTGAAAACAATATAAAAATAACATACCAATTTTCGATGAGTTGCAAGGTAAATGGAAAAGGTGAATTAAGCCACACAGTAGGGAAAAGAAAAGATGCCAAAATAAATAATGTGTAAATGAAATAACACAGTTAATTTGAACATGATCAGAAAACCAAGGAAAGTTACCTCAAGGGATCGAGGTAGCCCGTGGAAAAAATGTGCGGGGAGTTGACAACAGACCAAATCAATTCTTCAATCTGTAGGTGCAACAACATGTGTTTTAGTGGGTTGTCTCAGAATTTGTCATAGACACTAGTTGTAGAGGTCTGCAGGCTTACCTGTACTCGTAAAGCTACGAGTGTACTGAGGCTGGGATTGCGGTCAAGCAGGGGACGCCATTCCGCATTGCCAGGGAACAGCGTTCCCAAGGTTACTCATACTAATATAAACACGTGACCCAAATGTGTCCATTGATCGACACGATGCCGATAGGCAGTTGCACTCTATACAGTCAGGCAATCAAGGCTAAGAATCATAGAAATAAAGAATTTACAGTAGAGCTGATGATAATTACGGAATTATAGAAGGAAAAAAATCAAAAATTAAATATGAGAAAAAAGGCTGATAGACATAGAAAACATACTGACGATTGCACTCCATGCAATCAGGCAATTCAAGCCAGGAATCCAGATAAAAAATAATTTACAGTAAAGCTACTGATAAATGTAGAATTGTAGAAGGAAAAGAACAGAAAATTGAATATGAGAAAAAGGCTAATAGACATAGAAAACATACTGACAATTGTGTATAAATGAGTGAAAATGTCATAGATAAAATAAACAAACATTGTGATAATAATAATAATGATAATAATAAGCATATTGGACACACTGCGATATATGGAAAAAATCATGCAAGGGTAGCATGTGTATCTAAACCATTACATAAACAACTAATGGGTGTAATCGTGGATATATCATGTACATTTATCATAAATACACCAGTCGCATGCGGTAGCCCCCGGAAGGCGCTACCTTGGGTCCCAAACCTAAGTTCGGGAAGGGCGACAATGGTGTGTAAACGTTGGTGATTGGATCCTAATGTGATAACAATTCATATTGAATCCTAAAATAAAAGACATGAATGACCCCCTTAAAGAGAGGTCATCCAAAGTGTCCCGGTATAAATGTACATTGGTAGAGGAAGGGAATCATGTACTAGTCACTCATGTATCAACATAATCCTCTTAAGTCAAGCATGGAAAACAATGATTCAAATGTAACAGTGATAGTTAATCTCTTCATTTAGGCCATTTGGGTAGAGGCTCCCAAGTTTGTCTATCCAAAAGGTTTCTCTTTGGTTGAGTCGCAGGCCCAAATCCTCATGGGGATTCGATTTCTTTAACACTTCAAGAATGACAAATCTAATTTGAGTCAGGTTGTGGCTCTCATCACGCCAGTGGCGTGCCACCGCCGAGTTGGTGTTACATGTACGTTTGCACGAACGGTGCTCGTTCCAACGTGCCTTTGCTGATCTCGTGGACTGTCCTACATAATACTTACCACAGGGGCATTTTATACCATATATAATGTTCACACTATCACACGTACCAAATGTCTTCAGGAAAATCTTGTTGCCTGTTCTGGGATGGTATATCGTGTCACCCTTGATCACCAAATTACAATTGATGCAATGTAAGCACGGATATGTTCCTGTGCGTGAAGTAATGGGTTCTTTCATCGGTGGCCTCGTGTGGACCAGTTCATCTCGTAGGTTTTTGCTCCTTTGATAAGCAAAGACTGGAAGTTGTTCAAATAGATTCTGGACCCTTACATCATTCTTAAAAATGCTCCAATGTTTCTTAATGGAATTCCTTATTTTGTTACTCTGAATGGAAAATTTAGAAACATATACTGGAGTTTTGAGTTCTTTCTTGGGTTTAGTAGTACTTTTCAATAGGCTGTCACGATCAAGGGAATTAACCCTCTGGACTGCCAAATCCAATTCATCCTTTCTGTATCCACGTGCTTCAAATTTCTCTCTCATGTTCAATTGCTGTGCTAAGTAGTCTTCAGGATCGCTCACAATCTTTTTAACTCTCAACAATTGACTGTAACGAAGATTTTTGAGTAAACTGGACTGATGGAAACTCAGGCGGTGAAGTAAGTTATTGCGATCTGTGATTTTTCGAAATAATGTAGTAGAATAGTTGGCGTCTTTTTTCTCAATCTGAACATCAAGGAATGTGATTCTGTCTCTGGAGGTCTCTTTGGTGAACTGGATGCGCTGGTCGATGTTGTTAAGATATGTGAAAAAGTCACTGAAGCTCTCATCCGTGCCTGTCCATATTCCAAAAATGTCATCGATGAACCGTAACCAGAGGTGTATATTTTTGTTCCATTCCTGGTTATTCAGTATATGGTCCATTTCATACTTATGCATAAAACAGTTCGCATAGGATGGTGCCATAGTGGCCCCCATTGATGTACCAGACACTTGAAGGAAGAATTTGTCTTGAAATTGAAAATATGAGTTCTCTGAAATAAAGTGAAGGAGAGATAGTATAAATTCCTTCTGTGCTCGAATTTCTGGTGCTTTTAACAGCAGCCATTCAACTGATTCTATCCCAAGGTCATGAGGTATAGATGTGTATAGACTCTTCACATCAATGGTAAACATCAGGTGATCACAATCAAAAATAACAGAGTGTAGTTGCTGTAAGAAGTGTGTGGTATCTCTAACGTATGTGGAAGTTTGTTGTATTAGAGGTTGCAGAAAAAAGTCAATATACACTCCCAATGGTTGATTGATGCTACTCATTCCAGCAACAATAGGTCTCCCCGGTGGTTTAACAAGATCCTTATGAATTTTGGGCAACGTATAGAAATTGGGAACCCTTGGGTGTGGGTTGTTGAGGAATTTATAGGTGTGTTCATTTATCCAGTCTAATTCCATGGCTTTATCCAACAACATCTCAAGGTTCAATTTGATAGAAAGAGTGGGGTCTTGGTCTAAAGGTGCATAAATGGTCCGATCTTGCAGTTGTCTGATGCATTCAATGTTATAATCTGTAGTGTTCATGATGACTAGGGCGCCTCCCTTATCAGCTGGGCGTATGGTGATATCCTTATCACAATATAAATCTCTGATGATTTTCATTTCATGAGGTTTCATGTTTCTATGCGGTGGAGTTTTATAACTGATCCGTTCAATGTCTCGAGTAACAAGTTTTTGAAAAATATCAATTGATGGTACTGAGATTGGTGGTATGAAGCCACTCTTAGTTCTGAATTCTTGAAAATCTGGGGCATCCGAGGTGTTCTCGTATGGTTCTAACTCCTCAAAGAATACTTTCAATTTAAGTTTTCTTATGAATTTGTACAACTCAATCTTGGTATTAAATAGAGTGGTACTGTAAGTGGGTACAAAACTCAACCCCTTTTGTAGGGTATCCTCTTCAGTTTTATTCAGAGTTTTATGAGATATATTCATGACTAGGTTTTCCTCAGTTGTAATCTTGTTTGTGGTTTGTTTTTTAGATTTCCTCCTCCCCCTGCGGGTTCTTTTGGGCGAGCTCCTAAAAAAGGTCCAGTCGTAGATGTACGTGTGGACGGGCTGGCCATTTGGTTGGGATCGCTCGATGCTTGTTCTGTCGGGACCTCGGTCTCCCTCTGTGCGTCTGAATCGGAGCTGGAAGTGTTATCTGATGGATACCTGTGGAGTTTCTTTGGTGCTATCGGGCCATACTTCTCCATCCATGTATAAACCTCTTCATTGATATAATCATATGTGTCCCTTTTAAACTTCTTCACCTTCTTTTGTTCCAACTCGTTCTTGTAGTCTTCCAGTTTCGCATTGATGTCAGTTAGAATGATATCGTATTCTTCTTTTCCTAGTGAACCTACAAGTTCTTTCTCAATTTCCTGAATTTCAGTGTTTAGTGTAACCAAATTTTTTGATAATTCCTGTATGGTTAATAAAATCAGGTCAAGGGAACACTTATTCAAAATAGCCTCCCATTTCCGTACAAATTCTTTGCTTTCCTTGCAAAGTGTTGGGCGAAGTTGGATCCGTAACCCTCTTGGTATACGTTGATTCTTGAAATAGCGGCCTAGAGTGATCGCATGTAGTTTGCGGTTTATCTCCTTCCGTATCAAGTATTCAAGTTGTTTAATGTGTTTAGCCGGGTCTTTAGTTGTGGTGGAGTGTGTGCCAATGCTTGTTTCACTAATCAGTTCTAGAATGGCTGCCGCCTCCTCTGTGGAAAACCCTAGGGTTTCTGCGCATTTGGATGAAAGACCTTCGATGTCTTCAAAGGACATTATGTTGTTTAAAATTGTCGTATGAGTATAAATTACAATCTCTATCACTGTGTGCCTCCACTCACGTGTCTCTCAAAAAAGGAAGAACAAGAGCAGGAAAGTAAGTAAGTGGGCACCACTTGTTTAAATTCACTTTCAAACAGATCAAAAAAGGTTGAGGTTATAAATCATCTTTCAAAAAATTCACAGGAGCTGGCTACGATGAGTCTGGAGACACCCTGACTCGTGGAACACAAAAATATACAGAAGACCAGGTAACAAACCTGGCCACACAGCCGCTCTCTGTATAAGCCCTACCAAGGGCAGTGCAATTTGCAAAATTAGAGTCAACTAGTAAATGTTCACTGTATTTACAGAATGTAACTCATCCAAATAAATCTCTTAGTCGGATCCAAAAGTAATATGCGTTTATCAAAAAGAAAATTCCAAGTTGGTCACTAATAAAATCTTAGTGAGGCCGCGGCTAACTCATCCCATAATTGTTATAGACATAAAGTGCCAATGCATTTCGGAGCATACAGCTCCTTCATCAGGGCACGTCTAATTTACACAAACTGTGGAACATTTATACCAAAAGCATCAAGTTTTGAAAACCATAAACAAAATCGTGATTGTGTTACAAAATATAACCATGCGTGAAAAAAATATAAAAATAACATACCAATTTTCGATGAGTTGCAAGGTAAATGGAAAAGGTGAATTAAGCCACACAGTAGGGAAAAGAAAAGATGCCAAAATAAATAATGTGTAAATGAAATAACACAGTTAATTTGAACATGATCAGAAAACCAAGGAAAGTTACCTCAAGGGATCGAGGTAGCCCGTGGAAAAAATGTGCGGGGAGTTGACAACAACTTCACGCAAGATCAAAGGTCTGGAAACCAGACCAAATCAATTCTTCAATCTGTAGGTGCAACAACATGTGTTTTAGTGGGTTGTCTCAGAATTTGTCATAGACACTAGTTGTAGAGGTCTGCAGGCTTACCTGTACTCGTAAAGCTACGAGTGTACTGAGGCTGGGATTGCGGTCAAGCAGGGGACGCCATTCCGCATTGCCAGGGAACAGCGTTCCCAAGGTTACTCATACTAATATAAACACGTGACCCAAATGTGTCCATTGATCGACACAATGCCGATAGGCAGTTGCACTCTATACAGTCAGGCAATCAAGGCTAAGAATCATAGAAATAAAGAATTTACAGTAGAGCTGATGATAATTACGGAATTATAGAAGGAAAAAAATCGAAAATTAAATATGAGAAAAACGGCTGATAGACATAGAAAACATACTGCCGATTACACTCTATGTAATCAGATAATTCAAGCCAAGAATTCAAATAAAAAAGAATTTGCAGTAGAGCTGATGATAATTACGGAATTATAGAAGGAAAAAAATCAAAAATTAAATATGAGAAAAAAGGCTGATAGACATAGAAAACATACTGACGATTGCACTCCATGCAATCAGGCAATTCAAGCCAGGAATCCAGATAAAAAAGAATTTACAGTAAAGCTACTGATAAATGTAGAATTGTAGAAGGAAAAGAACAGAAAATTGAATATGAGAAAAAGGCTAATAGACATAGAAAACATACTGACAATTGTGTATAAATGAGTGAAAATGTCATAGATAAAATAAACAAACATTGTGATAATAATAATAATGATAATAATAAGCATATTAGACACACTGCGATATATGGAAAAAATCATGCAAGGGTAGCATGTGTATCTAAACCATTACATAAACAACTAATGGGTGTAATCGTGGATATATCATGTACATTTATCATAAATACACCAGTCGCATGCGGTAGCCCCCGGAAGGCGCTACCTTGGGTCCCAAACCTAAGTTCGGGAAGGGCGACAATGGTGTGTAAACGTTGGTGATTGGATCCTAATGTGATAACAATTCATATTGAATCCTAAAATAAAAGACATGAATGACCCCCTTAAAGAGAGGTCATCCAAAGTGTCCCGGTATAAATGTACATTGGTAGAGGAAGGGAATCATGTACTAGTCACTCATGTATCAACATAATCCTCTTAAGTCAAGCATGGAAAACAATGATTCAAATGTAACAGTGATAGTTAATCTCTTCATTTAGGCCATTTGGGTAGAGGCTCCCAAGTTTGTCTATCCAAAAGGTTTCTCTTTGGTTGAGTCGCAGGCCCAAATCCTCATGGGGATTCGATTTCTTTAACACTTCAAGAATGACAAATCTAATTTGAGTCAGGTTGTGGCTCTCATCACGCCAGTGGCGTGCCACCGCCGAGTTGGTGTTACATGTACGTATGCACGAACGGTGCTCGTTCCAACGTGCCTTTGCTGATCTCGTGGACTGTCCTACATAATACTTACCACAGGGGCATTTTATACCATATATAATGTTCACACTATCACACGTACCAAATGTCTTCAGGAAAATCTTGTTGCCTGTTCTGGGATGGTATATCGTGTCACCCTTGATCACCAAATTACAATTGATGCAATGTAAGCACGGATATGTTCCTGTGCGTGAAGTAATGGGTTCTTTCATCGGTGGCCTCGTGTGGACCAGTTCATCTCGTAGGTTTTTGCTCCTTTGATAAGCAAAGACTGGAAGTTGTTCAAATAGATTCTGGACCCTTACATCATTCTTAAAAATGCTCCAATGTTTCTTAATGGAATTCCTTATTTTGTTACTCTGAATGGAAAATTTAGAAACATATACTGGAGTTTTGAGTTCTTTAGAAATTTAGAAACATATACTGGAGTTTTGAGTTCTTTCTTGGGTTTAGTAGTACTTTTCAATAGGCTGTCACGATCAAGGGAATCTTCCTTACAGTCAATTGTTGAGAGTTAAAAAGATCGTGAGCGATCCTGAAGACTACTTAGCACAGCAATTGAACATGAGAGAGAAATTTGAAGCACGTGGATACAGAAAGGATGAATTGGATTTGGCAGTCCAGAGGGTTAATTCCCTTGATCGTGACAGCCTATTGAAAAGTACTACTAAACCCAAGAAAGAACTCAAAACTCCAGTATATGTTTCTAAATTTTCTATTGACGTTATGCTCAATTGAACATGAGCCCCATGATGTTCTAGCACATCCATTGAGTAACTCCATTATTGCACATAACTGCTTATGACAAATAGCATGACCATGGTTGAACTTCAGATATAGGTTAACATTTTATATTATTTGTATAATTTACAGATACATCAGAAGCCAGGGCCAGACAACCCTGTATTTCTACCTTCGGATTCAAATTATGATTGGTTACTGGCAAAAATATGGGTTCGCTCCTCAGATTTCCATATCCATCAGACTATCACCCATCTTCTACGAACTCATCTCCTGACAGAGGTCTTTGCAATTGCTATGTACAGAAACCTGCCTGAGGTTCATCCGCTCTTTAAGGTAGGTTTATAACTCTGAGAGCCAGGAAATATGTTCACAAGTGTAGGCTGCAAGTCTTTTTGATGTTACTGATGTTTTTGTCAGGGAAACTATGTATGCTACTTGTAAAAATATAAGTTATCAATTATAGAATTCATCTTAATAGCAAAAATGCAGTACTATTTCTTTGATCTAATATGGGTCGTCCTTAAAAAACTGTTTTCACTGGGCAGTGCTGTTTTTTGCAATGTGGCAAAAACTGCTGTGGTGCAAAAATGGATCGAAAGAATATGTATTTACTGTGGGCACATTTTTGCCTTAGTAGAAGTGCTGTGTAAAATTACACTTGCCCTATTTCAGAGTTTCTATGTTGCAGGCGGTATTGTTTATAAGAGGAATTAAAGGAGAAGATTGGAATCGAGGTCCCTAAATATGCTGCTCATCATCAGCACATATGATATGATATGGCATGTATAACACCTATAAACAAGTGTTTCAAGGCACGACGAGGCAAGGGAGGGGGAACAGAGGGAAGGCAAAAAAACAACATTCTTACTAGGCCTACGGAGATTGCGACCGCACAATTGCAGGGGAGAAGTGTCGGGGGATGAAGGGGGTGGAGGATGGGCAAGTGCAGGTCATGGAATCAATACAACAAGTAGTGCAGCCAACAGGTGGCAAGTGCGAGTGTTAAAAGTGCAGACAACAGGTGTCAATAAGTGCAGGAAAGGGTCTGTAGGGTTAAAGATACATACTACAGTGCAGGGAATGCCAGGAGGCAGTGAGGGTGTGCAACTGGACGGACGGGGACCTGGCCTAAGTTCAGAGGGTAACCGGATGACCAGTGCAGTATCAGACAGAGGATCTGCAAGATAGAGGAAGCAAGAAGGCTGAAGCAAAGAGGGACAGCCTTGCGATCCTTCCTGGTTCCGCTCAAGTTTCATAGAGGCAGGGAGGCTGTTCCAGAGGGAGGAAAGAGAAGAAAGAGATCTGCCCCCAACTCGTTGCTTGGAGTAGCGACTGACCCTCAAGGAGCTGGAGGTGGAGGAGCGAAGAGCTTGAGTAAGAACATATTTCTGAAGAGACAGTTGGAGGTATTCTGGTCCCAGGCCCCAGAATGCCTTGTGGACAATGCAGAGGGTCTTAACCTTGATCCTTGCAGCCACTGGGAGCCAGTGGAGAGGTTTCAAGGCTGGAGAGGTACGATCCCTGGGCTTGAGGCCGAGGAAAAGTCTTGCAGTCCTGTTTTGGATGAGTTGCAGGGCGTCAATAGGAAGTTTGAAGAAGAGTTGTGTGTCGTCAACGTAGCACTGGAAGTTGGGGGATGAGGAAAAAATGAGGCATGCCAGCAGAGAAAGGTATATGTTAAAGAACCAGGGCGAAAGAATGGAGGCCTGGGGGATGCCACAGGTGGAGGAGGAAGTAGGGGAGGAGAAAGAGCCCAAAATGATTTTGGAGGAACGGTCAATTAGGAAGGAGGTGATCCAGTCCAGTGCCCGCTCCGAGATACCAAGGGTATCATGGAGCCTTTTTATAAGGATGGAATATGTAGGTTTTGTTTGGCCAACGCTTTTCAGATATTATTGGATCGATGGTGTACAAGCACCCACTCTACTGCAGTATTGGCTTGTGTATTATGTAACGCCCACATCTCGAGCCCCATGGTGAGCTGGATGGTTTAGTCCAAAGCAAAACACGCACTCACAAGTCACAAAGAAAAACACATACTGCACTTTCAAATAAAACTTTATTACCCCTGGTGTCTGTGTCTTTCTTCCTATGTATTCCATCAGAGGGCAACCATGTAGCTCACTAACCGGGCCCCATGGTGGCCACAGACTATATTACTCCCACCCTTCCGGAAATTCCTGTTCCTGAGAATGCCACTCACAGCGATGCTAGGGGGTGTCGCAATGAAGTCAACCCCGGGCCCTCAAGGGCCTAGCCCTTATCAGCAGTGCCTTCAATGTAGCCACTTTTCCCCGGCCCTTCCCTGTGCAATCGTGTACTCTTCCCTTCCCTGGCGCGGGGACAGTTCCGTGGACACCACCACCCTCAACCCCCAACCCGCTGAGTAGGCAGGAGCGCTGCATCTGTTAAAATAAAATCGGTGGTAACAAAGATGGCTACACCCTGAGTTATTAGATGACCAATGGACACAGACAGCAGAGTGAATTTTATAGGGATCCCAATGGGGACCCCTATGTATTAAACACATGTAATCTTTAAAAATGTCCTGCGTCCCTAAAGTTCCCCTGGCGTGAGCTCCGTGTCAGCAGGTACCTGCTACGTCCACTCACCCTTCTTTAGAGAGATCTCATGGACCCTTAAGGTGAGTCTGCTGCAAGTGATCCCCTTCATAACCTCAGGCACCAGCCACATGGATCGTGAGGCCAGAGGATGGCCTCTGCGGGTGGTCCCATCTTGCTAGGCTGCCTCAGGCAGGCTGCCAACTTATCCCACCACCTCACGCCACATTACCTCCTCTCTACCCCTATTTGAAATAACAACCATCTTTACATTCTACCCCTAATTAACTTGTTAACCAACTTAACATACCCCCTACTATTTACCCCAACTCTATCCTCCCCCCTACTTAGGCCACTCCCGATGACAAGCTGGGTAATGGCTAGCTGTGGGTTGTGGATATGATTCTGTATCCTCTTCACTCTTCAGGATGGGCCCCTGAGGACTTCTGATGGGACCTAGGGCCCTGATCATGCTGCAGGGTGGCCCCGTGCACCATGTGGGGCCACCGGCATTCACTGCACTGCCCAGGCTCTTATTTTAGTCCTAAGCTACCTCCTGTGCAAGTGCAGGTCCCCCCACACTTCACTACCGCACCCGCAGTATTTATTCCATTCTGGGTGGGCCCTGTTCACTAGGGGGCCCACCCAATATCACTGCCACACTTGTGCCATGTTTTAATTACACTGGGTGGACCCTGTTGGCTGGGGGCCCACTCGATATCACCACCACAACCCGAGTGCCATTTTGGATTCAGCTGCATCCCCGTTGCTATGGGTATTCCACCATACTCACCTGCGCATGCCGCAGCCTCCTGCTGGAACACCCGCCCCCCCACAAAAATGGATTTTTGAATGCAGGGGGCTGACTGCGTCTGCACCCTGGTTGCCCCCCTGGGCAGCCTGAGGCTTTCTTCACCCGGGCCACTCAACAGATCGACCTGAGACTTCATTGCCTCCTCTTCACTGGATTGGCCTCGTAGTCCAACCTGGGACTTATATCTTCACTGCTCCACTGTCCGGGGTGGAGCGGGCTTCCGCTTTGCTACTCTGCTTCACCTCACCGTCTGCTGCTGGCATATGCTGCCAGAGAGAACTTTATTGATGACGGGCCCGCCTGACTGGCCACGAGGTGGGCCATTGCGGGCACTGCCTGGCAGCCCAGTTGGGCTGCCCCCCACATGTGGTCCTGGCCAGGCTGTTCTTAATGGACCAAGGCAGCCACCGCCACTCTGCCTCAGCCACAAATGACTCTGACTGGTCTACCCCCTGGGTTGGCCAACAGGTGCCATGGCCACAAGGTGGCCGAGCTGTGCCTGGCATAGCAGCTTGGTCACATTGGAAACAGTCTCTGGGGGGGTGTTCCCCCATGTGCCGCCCAGCACTGCTCGATAGATTTAGGCCCCAAGGGGCTGCTTGAGGCAGTGTCCTCCCAGGCAATTGTCTCTCTGTTTTCCTCTCTCATTCAACTGTCCTTTTTCAACCATTCCTTTGTTTTCAATACTTTTTTGATTCTCTTCTCCCCTGCCTTGCCCATTCTTGGGCAGGGGAATTCTTTTTTATCGTTCCTTTATTTTTTCCTCACTTAACATTCCATCCAGCCCAATGATGGGGTGGATGGTTTAGTCCAAAGCAAAACACGCACTCACAATACACATAGAAATAAACACACTACACTGTCAAATAAAGCTTTATTACCCCTCGTGTCTCCGTCTTTCTTCCTATGTATTCCCTCAGAGGGAAAGCATGTAGCCCACTAGCCAGGCCGTGTAGGGCCGCAGGCTACATCCTTCTTTATTGGTAGTTTGCTATCCAAACAATGTTTGCTGAAATTAGCCAAAACACAAAGCAAACTCTGAAAATCCTTTCTACAGCTTCCTATGCCAATGCCAATTGAGGGAGTAAGACTCCAGCTCACAATTCTTTCCACTCTCTGAACATTCATTTGCACCCAGGGCGCGGGCCGGGGGTCCAATCAGGTTGCTCGGATCATGGGCTGAATCCCAAGATCCAAGCCCATGTCACGAGCAACCTGACAGCTGCTTCCCCTGCCCCACCATCTTATGCCCAACATCCGTTGCCTTGCCCTTCTTTTTCCGCCCCTCCCACCCCCACTTACCTGATCCCTTCGGGTCCGGGAGTGCTCTGTCTTCCTTCTGGCCAGCATGGAAGTGGAGGAGGGGCTCTGCTTGACATCCTGTTCATTCTAACAAAAGACATTGCTCTCAGCACCCTGGGTTACTGGATTGGCAACCCAGGGTGTTAATAGCAATAATACCTGATCCGGCATTCTTGTATTAAGCGTAAAACACTGGAAGGAGTATTTTAAATTGGCTAAGCCCAATGTATTATTTCTTTATTTCACATTTCCACAAATGAATATTTAAGCAATCATCACAGCCTGGTTAAAATCACACCTATGAAGTCAGATTTTGTTCTCTATATAATAAGTCAATAACATATCTATCTTGTGGATATCTGTATGTATGTGCTAATCTCTCCTGTTTGAGAAAGTATGTATTGAAGATGGTGCTTGTTTTATTTGGTGTAATTGGTGAATTATTTTTAGGTTTTGGATAACCTCATGAAAAGTATTGCTTAAAAGTAACGGGGTTTAGTTCCCTTTTATCGTCTTTAGATTCATGCCTGAAAATTACTTCAGCTCTGTTGAGATACCTGCATCAGAGAGTCAGCTTGCTTTTTTAATTACTTGAATTGTTTCATACATTTAGCTGTGTGATGTTTTTATCGTCTTTAGTTTTCTCTTTTTTAAAACACTCATTAAGGGAGTGGGACTTCTGTCCCCTAGACACACTTAGTTCCTGTCACGTTTTACTATTACAACATTCTCCAGGCTTACTACAGTTTCCTACTAGTATTGCCTATGCTAAACTACATTTCCCCTCATTCTTCTGGTCATTGGAAGTATGACATCATTATTCTATGAACATTAGTCTCAATAGACTTGCGTCAGCAAGAAGCCTTGTTGAGGCCTGGTCGGACGTGCTGGTGTCCAGCACTGAGCCGCTGCAGAGTGAGTTGGAAGTTGAAAACACATACCTTGTATTTGATTTTCTGGGCGTTTTAGATGTCTTCTGTATTTTCTTTATTGTTTTTACCCCTGTGGCCTGTTCCACATCAGTGACCTGTAGATCTAAAGATGAGTTATACGAAAGATGCCCTACTTGCTCTTAATATTGGAAAAAGGTCTATTCTTTATGATGTTGTGACGGAAATTAGGCACTGTGGCATCTCTCCCTCCTACAACGTCTCTTCTAATTGTGCTAACAATATGACCGAAATCTATTTGACCTCTTCTGACCCATCTTTCAATGCAAGAGCTGTTGTTAGTAATCCTATCACTGATCTTGGTTTCGAGAAACAATTTGCTCTTGGATTATGGAGAACTGTCATTTCTACTTCTTCCATTCCATACTGCCGGTAATTTTGCCATTCAATGGCTAAATAGATCATAGTGCTGCGGGGAGGTTATAGCTTTTTTTTAAACCAACTTGGTTCTTATGAATCTTATCCTATTGGCCTGGGATGATATATCCCAAATCTGTATAATTAATTGTGCGGTTATGCACACTCTAATTTTACAATTATTTCTTTGCTATCACCATTTGGAGCCCACAAATCCATTTTTATCAGGATTTAAAAGATGTCCTAGCTCATTCTGCACTAAAGTTTAGCTATCTTTTAATGTTAGTTGATATTCATATACAGACATATCTTCCTGAAAATCCAGACACAATTAAGTTGTTCAGCCTACTTGGGGGATACAATCTTCGTTTTCCAATAAAACCTCAAATTCTAAAAGCCACTGTGTGGACCTAATTTTGGTTAGGAGCAATGCCGATCAATAGTTTTCCCATCCCACGGATGGAATATTTTGTTAGACTACTTTTTATCTCAATTCCTTCTTAGGAAAACTGTAGCACTTATCCAAATACTTTTCCAGTTTTAGTTCTGTATAAGAACAAACTGCTTTCTTTTCAGCCTAATGAGCTTACCTCTTTCTATGTCTTTTCGCAGAGCTCCTGTTGAGACTACTTTAATCTACGTCAGGATGCCTCTAGGTCTGTATGTGAATCTTGGGCCCATTTAAAAATGGAAAAATCCAAAATATTGTATTTTATTTAATTTCTTTTGCCTGTATTTAATAGTGCATGCATTAACAGTCACAAACATTCAATAAAGTCAGTACCACTAACGACATATATCATATAAATAATGAAATTATATAAATAATCAGTTAAAATACTATATGGTACTTTACAAAAAATGCTTCATCATAGGGCCCAGTGGCAATCCTCATTTATGATGCAATGCATAACTTCCCAGTACAAATTGCTATCAGCAGACTTATTTTAAACATGGATTTCTCCTTTTCCAGGTTTGGAACTTAGCTACATAGTACATTGTCACTTTGTTGCGTCTTATTTTGCACAGAGATAGTGCTTGCAACAGTGCATATTTGCAGGAATCTTGGTTTTAGCGATATGTATATATTCATAGATTTCTGCACTCTCGAACAGAGTTCTATATTGCAAGAATAGTGAGCAAAATAAGAGGACATTTTTTACTGTTTCACAAATTGTCTACCAATAAGTTCAATGTTTTCACAGCCTTGGTTTTATCCATCTCGTAAATATTTAGAAACTTATTTTCGCAGGAAGGAAATCATTTGGAGAATGTTGGATCATCCAGATTCTATTATTAGATACGAAGACACTTTGATAATCTACAAAAAATGTGTCTTAAAATCCGACAACCTCTTACTCCAGGAGCATATAACTCAAACCAAAAAAAACAAGGAACCTTTTAGGATTGTGGACTGTTTTCTTAATCTCTGCTATGTCCAGAGGCGGGTACGTCCTTCCTTGGTTAAGGCCAAGAATATTCATTTTCTTCTTTCTAATATTTCTGACATTCAGAAGTACATAAACTCTAAAAAAATAAAAACTTCTTCCTACTGTTTCCACAGTGACGCTCTGTGTTTCTTTTGAATTCAATCTTGTGCCAATGGATGAGATTGCCCCTTTATTATCAACGCTGAAGAAACCTGCTTGGCTTGTCCGCTGGCAAATGCCCTTCTGGAACTAGTGACTTCACGACATGCTGATGCCAGCTCCTTCCTTTGCTAATTTTGTCAATCTCTCCATCACGCAAGGTTTTGCTAACTCCTTTACAGAAGAAGCCTAGCCTGAACATATTCATGTTGAAAAACAATCACCCTATATGTGGCCTAACCTGGCATGCTAACATTTTGGAGAAAATAGTAGCCTCCCAGCTGCAATGTCATGTGTAAAATCATAATTTACAAGTGGCTTGCAATCAGGTTTCTGTCCCTTGGATGGGACCAAATCTTGTCTAAGTGCAGGCTGGGATTATATTCTCTTAAATGCTGATGAGAGATCCTTCTCACTTTTGGTGATGCTTGATCTCTCAGCTGCATTCTATACTAGATCAGCATATCTGGATTTCCTGTCTCATTGATGTAGCTGGGAACTCTGAGACTTCCATCGGTTGGCTCTGCTTGTTCTTTTCTGACAGAACTGATTTGGTAAATGTTAGGCAATAGTTTATGTAGTAACCCTGTGGGAGACTACACCAGCCTTGTCCTCTTGGCAATAGGTAACCCAACCTTGGGTATAAGCATGTACTACACAAGTTAGTAGAGTGACTTAGCAGCCAGCATTACCTCAAGAGGGGTCAATGTGAGCTGTAGGTGTCACGACCCTTGCCCAAAACCCCCTCTGGCAAACCCATTGGCCAGGTGGAGTCAGTACTCGGGCCTCTAGAGCCTGGCATCCTCTTCAGAAGCCCTCATGGGGCCAGTCCCGGCGCCTATGACGCCAGGCTCATACACTTTGAAAAACAATGTGCTTGGGAACTACTTTATGTATTGACAGCCAATTTGGAGGCATCCACATAGCTTGGTTCCTAAGAACCAAGCTATGCGGTCTGGTCTAGTGTTTTAGGTGTGGTAGCCTAGGCACTACTTTACCTGGACTATTTTGTTGGGGCTATTTAAACCACATCCGAGCAAGACAACACGCTTCGTGTTACTTTGCAGCTTGCAACATGACACACACCGTGTCCAGCTATTCCCTCGAACCTCGGTGAAGCAGAACCTGCAAGGAGACAAAAGGAACATCATTAGCAGCAGCATTTTACCTGAAGTCTTCATCTTTAAACACTCGCAGCTACTGAGAACAGCTTCCTCGAATCTGCACACCTCCCGGACAGAACGACCTGAAAGAGGAAGATAGAGGCAACATTAAAGAAAGCAGAAGAGACATTTACAAATTACGAACTGCTCAAAAGGCTTACCTGGCTGGTCGCCTCTCGGCTGGCACCACTCCGGACATTCCACTCGCGCTAAAGAACACCGCGACCTACAAGGAAGGAAAACACAGGTTAGCAAAGGCAAGACTTTGCAGCGCTGCGCATAGCGCTTACTTACCGCATTATAGCACTCTTAATGCGCCATCATTTACCAGCGGGGCTCAACCAAGCCAGTTTGCTGCGCTGAAGCTCAGCATACCTAAGGGAGAAAAATGAGACATTTTAAACAAAGAAATGCATGCAGGATAGCAACAAAGCTAAAGAACAGCAATAAGACCTACCTGAACAATATCAAACGGGACGGCGTCAGTGAAGTAACTGGAACGCACTTGCCCATGAAAGACAACGCGCCCTGCAAAGAAGGCAGGACGGAGAGCACGCCTAATTCTACCACAAGGCAGAACCTTTCCCGCAGACCACATCAGGGCAAAGCTGAGAAGCATACCAGCGAGTAACCCGGCTGGGTGGCGCCCCTGTGGATACCAGGTGAGCGTAACAGAATGCGAAGCCTACAGTAATGAATTCACCTGGGCACCATGGAGACATCAGAAATGGACCAATTGGCCCAATTACTAGGAGAGCTTTGTGCTGAGGTTCATTCTGCCTGACAAGAGACTAATGCCCTCCGGAGAGACCTAATAGTGACCAAAGAGCGCACTGAAGAGATTACCAGGCAATACTTGCAATCACAGGCAGGACAGATGCCTCTACCTGGAAGCAATCCAACGATGCAAAACCCAGCCATACCACCCACTCTGGTACAGATCACGTTATCACGTTACCTGGAACAGTGCCCCTGGCACCACCAGAAAGGTTCTCAGGTGACCCACGGAAGTATGCGACATTCATCAATCAGTGTCGCCTTCATTTTCTTTGTAGGCCTGGAGCATTTCCAAACGACCAAGCTCGGGTAGCTTTTGTCTTATCATACCTGAGGGGTAGTGCAGCAGATTGGTCGGTGCCGTTGGTAACCCATGACGATCCTCTATTACATGACTTTGGGGGGTTCCAGAGAGAAATGGAAAAACATTTTGCTCGCCATACCCAGGAACAAGCAGTAGACAATGAACTCTTGTCTCTCCGACAGGGGAATCAGGACTTGTTAACGTACATTGCTACCTTCAACAGACTAGTTGCTAAAGCTAGGTGGCCAGAAAACAAAAGAACCACGTTATTCCATCAAGGCTTACGAGGTGAATTAAAGGATGTCTTAGCCCAGGTGGTTGATCCACCCAGAGACTGTGCAGAATTCATAAATCTGGTCATGCAGCTAGACCACCGGTTGCAGGACCAAAAGGCAGACCGGTCCAAGACAGAACCTCGGACCGTGTATGTTCGACCAAGGGAAAACACACCCCGTGTGCCTGGAAATGCTGTACAACCCATGCAGATTGGAGGGATACGGCCTCCATTAACAAAACCAGAGCGGGACAAAAGAAGACAACAGCTTTGTTTGTATTGTGGGAAACCAGGACATTTCCTGAAGGACTGTCCAGTAAAACCCCCAAGAAGAACAGTCGGGGCCACAGAGAAGGATAAAGCTAAGGAATCGGAAAACTACCAAGCTCGACAAACGTAGAGGTCAGTTTGTCGATTGAGAAGAAAGAGTTGCTGACTTCGCACTTTGCAATGCCAGTGATCTTAATTAATCACCAACAGTCATCAAGAATGCATGCCGTTGAAGCATACATCGATAGTGGAGCAGTTGGAAATTACATTGATCAAGAACTGGCAGTAGAGATGGGGCTTCCTTTGTGTTCTAAGCCAACGATGAACAAGGTAACCACCGTGGATGGGACAGAAATCCCTTCCGGACCAGTAACCCAGTGCACAGCCAGGGTAACCTTGCTGTGCCAGGACGGACATCGGAAGTCTATTTCATTCGATCTCATCAAGGCACCTCAGTTCAGGCTAATACTAGGGATGCCATGGTTGGTTGCTCACAACCCTTTGATAGACTGGTGGGCACGAAAATTAACCTTCCCCGATGACTGCTCCCCTGCCTGCTATTACCAAGAGGAGAAACCCGACGGTGTATGGTGTATCCCCATGACTCCTGGCGCGATAGTATCATCCCTGGGAGCAATTAATACCTTGCCAAGTGAATACCATGATTTCCAGTATGTTTTCCGAAAGGACCAAGCCAATACATTGCCGCCGCACAGGCCCTATGACTGTCAGATCGACCTTGTTCCTGGTGCACAAATCCCTTGCGGCAGGATCTACGCTCCCACAGAACCAGAAAACCATCAGGAAATCCTATTTAGACCAGTACCTTGTAAACAGGTTTGTCCGTCCTTCGAAGTCCCCCGCATCCAGTCCTTTGTTCTTCGTACCGAAAAAGGAAGGAGACTTGAGAACCTGTATTGACTACTGCGCCTTGAACCAGATCACAGTGAAGAACCGCTACCCCTTGCCACTTATCCCTGAGATGCTAGACCGAGTTAAAGATGCCCAGATTTATACCAAATTGGACCTTCGAGGAGCGTACCACCTGGTCCGAGTCAGAAAAGGAGACGAATGGAAAACCGCCTTCCATACTAAGTACGGCTTGTTTGAATATCAAGCCATGCCCTTTGGGTTATGCAACGCTCCTGCGGTATTCCAGTATTTCATGAATGACGTCTTAAGGGAGTTAATTGATGTGTGCGCCTTAGTGTACATAGACGACATTTTAGTATACTCAGCCTCAGAACAAGATCATGTCAGGCACGTTCGTTCAGTCCTCACCAAGTTCCATCAACATCGCTTGTTTGCAAATCTTGAAAAATGCTTTTTTCACGTCACCGAAGTGGAATTTCTTGGTTTTATCCTTACTCCAGGAGGCATCAGAATGGACGTGCACAAAGTAGATGCCATTCTGAAATGGCCTTCACCGAAGTCTCTGAAAGGGGTACAAAGCATCCTGGGCTTTGCAAACTTCTACTGCCGGTTCATCCCAGACTTCTCTCAGGTTGTGCACCCAATCACAGTACTATTACGAAAAAACAATAAAAAGTTTGTTTGGACCAAAGAAGCAGAAGAGAAGAAGCCTTTCAGGAACTTAAACGAAGGTTTACCTCCACTCCAATCCTGCGACATCCTCGTCCAGACCTCCCTTATGTCGTTGAAATGGATGCGTCCAGTCTCGAAATGGGGGCTGCCCTTTCACAGAGAGACCCGGAAAACGGCCAGCTACATCTTGTGGCCTTCTGGTCGAAAAAGTTCTCACCTCCAGAGATTAATTAAGCCATCACGGACAAGGAACTCCTGGCTATCAAATCTGCCTTTAGAGCCTGGAGGCACTACCTTCTGGGGGCCAGACACACCATTACAGTCATCACAGACCACCGAAACCTGCAATATCTCAAAACAGCCAAGGTGTCACGCTCACCTGATTCCCACAGAGGCGCAGGTCTGGCTTCGAGTGCTGATGCTTCTTCAATGGTGAAGCGCAGGACTCTGATGATGGACAGGAAGGGCCCCTCTACTCTGGCTTTTCTGGCTCGCAGGAATATTCCCCTGTGCGTGAAAAGGGAGTATTACCTACTGACGGAATAATGCTCAAGCCTCCCACTCCCTTCCAACCCTCCACGATACCCCGTGAAGTCTCACCTTGGGGTCTGGAAGGATGAGTTCTCCATCCTGCTTCTGATGCAGGGGCGCGTTGGAACCCAGTTACTTCACTGGATTGAGGTTTGATGGGAGTTCAAAATAAGCTTGACTATTCAGGTGAGGCGCTGTAAGAGTTCTGTTGCAAGTTCAAAAGTTCAAGCTTAATAATAATGTTCATTGTCTTATTGCAGCAAGCGCTAATGCTTATGTCTTTTTCCCCTTAGGGGGCCGGGGTTCGGAATGCCGGAGATATGGCGCCGACCCGAAGTGTAAGTTCTGGATGAGCGTTCAGGTAATGTCTTTGCATTCGCTCATTCAATGTCTTTGTCTTTTTTCCCCATAGGGGCCAGGGTCCGGAATGCCAGGAAGCGGCAGGACCCGAAATGAAATGGGAATGACCCAACAGGTAAGTCTTAGAAGGAAACTGAGCTTTTCCTATTTCCCTTCCTTCTCTCACCTTGTTTTCTTGTCTTTTCTCTCTAGGCTCTGGGAAGTGGGTGCGGATCCGGATGATCGCTGCTGAAGATGGAGGCGCCCAGGAAAGGTGAGTGAAATGCAGCGCTGCAGCGATCGAAGCGAAATGCTTTTAAAATGATGTCTTCCCTTTCAGGATCGTCGGTGTGATGTCTCCGTGATGCAGCTTTAGCAGGTAAGGTCTTCTTTCTCTCCAATTCTCTCTTATCTCCCTTTGCAGGCGACCCAGGATGCTGACAGGCGTGGCTGAAGTCCAGATGCAGGAGCTGACACGGTGAGCGTCCAGCTGCGAGGAGCAGAACAACGCGAAGCGTGAGTTGCTGATCGGGCGTGGTTTAAATAGCTTTGGAAGAAGTTCCAGGCATGTATCCTTCCACCGATCAGGTATGTATCCTTCCCCGACCACACCCAGGTGGAAAGTAGTCCCACAGGTAAAGTAGTTCCATTCAGGCCTCAAGAGGGCCTGGATGTAGCAGCATGGTCTGCATCAGGTAAGTGCACATTAAAACACTTGAACACATGTCTAGCTTTATGAGCCTGGCGCCCAAGGCGCCAGGACAGGGGTCCAACATGAGCCTGGCGCCTAAGGCGCCAGGACTGTGTCCAAAGGGCCCCAGCTTGGGCCCGCTGGCACTTCCCTGGGGGGAATGATGCCTGCCTCTGGGGTTGCTGGGTCGGACCTGGCTCCTTGGAGGTAGGCATCATGACGTACCCCCCCTCAAGGGCCCACCCAAGGTTGTTCCCTCCGGGGGTTTTGGCTTGTTCAGAAATCTCCGGTGGAACCTTTGTATTAATGGAGGTGCGTGAACATGGTTACTAGGTTCCCACAATCTCTCCTGAGGTCCATATCCCTTCCAGTCAACAAGATAGAAGAGTTTTGACTTTAACACCTTGGAGTCTAAAATGTCTTTAACTTCGAATTCTAATTCCCCTTCAATTTGAACTGGGTCTGGAGGCTTGGACAGTCGGGTCCCTGGTTGTACTGGCTTCAAAAGTGATGCATGAAAAACTGGATGAATACGCATGTTAGACAGTAAATCCAGTTTAAAGGCCACGGGATTGATTATAGCCTTGATGGGATAAGGTCCTATGAATCTGGGATTGAAGGTTCGCGGGCCCTTGAGGGGTAAATGTTTCGTTGCTAGCCATACCTGGTCTCCTACTTGGTAAGGAGGAGTTTTACTTCGGTGCAAATCAGCGTTTTCTTTATACTTTTTCTTGGCTTGCTGTAAATGAGTTGCAGCTTCTTTGAAGGCTCGGGTTATTGTGGAATGCAGATGATTTACTGCGGGCATTTCCAGGGTCAGAGGTGGATCTAGGTCAGAGGTCCGAGGATGGTGACCATACAAAGTATAAAAAGGAGTTTGTCCGGTTCCAGAATGCACTGAATTGTTGTATGCATATTCTGCGATCCAAAGGATGTCTTTCCAATTTAACTCGGATTGGTGTAACATGCACCGAAGATATTGCTTGAGAGTCTGATTGGTTCTCTCGGTTTGTCCGTCGGTCTGGGGGTGGTGGCTGGTGGATTACCGCACATCTATTTGTGCTAGTTGGCAACACTTCTTCCAAAAATGGGAGATAAATTGACTTCCACGATCCGAGACTAATATGGAAGGAAAACCATGTATGCGAACTATATTCTCCAGAAATTCCTTGGCCAAGGTGGAAGCTGAAGGCAAACCTTATAAAGGGATAAAGTGGGCCATTTTGGAGAATAGTTCCACAATTACAAGGATAGTGTTGTAACCAGCACAAAGAGGCAGGTCAGTTATCAAGTCCATTGACAAGGTGTGCCATGGTGCCGGTGGAATATCCAAGGGTTGAAGTAGGCCGGCTGGCCTTTTCTTTTGACCCTTGTTTTGGGTGCAAATTCCGCAAGACAATACAAAAGACTTTATGTCTTTTCTCCAAGAAGGCCACCAGAAGTGGCGTTTGATTTTTTCCTCCGTTTTAGCGATACCAGGGTGTCCTTCCATTAATGATTCATGATGATGGGCAATAACAAGTTCTTGCAATTCTTTACTTGGCAGAAACAACCGCTCTTGGAAGTAGGGTAAATCATCCTTAACGGTGTAATGAGGACCCTTTTGACTCCATTCCAGTAAGGTTGAAGAGTCTAGAAGTTGTTTTACTTGGGTTTGGATGTCCTCAATAGTTTGCAATGAAGTTAGGCCTAAGATTCTTTGTTCAGGTATGATTGGCACAGGTTCTAAACTCGAATTGGGTTCTTCCATGCCAATCCGGGATAAGGCGTCCGCTTTACCATTCTTGCAGCCAGGGCGATAGGTAATTACGAAATCAAATTCCGCAAAGAATAGAGCCCATCGGAGTTGTCGTGAAGATTGAGCTTTGGGCTTCTTTAAATATTGTACATTTCTATGGTCCGTAATTACAGTGATGGTGTGTCTTGCCCCGAGAAGGTAGTGACGCCAAGCCTTGAAAGCAGATTTAATAGCCAGTAACTCCTTGTCGGTAATTGCGTAGTTGATTTCAGGAGGAGAACATTTCCTGGACCAAAAGGCCACAGGGTGTAGTTGGTTAGTTTCTGGGTCTCTTTGCGACAGGACAGCTCCCATGGCCGAACTGGATGCGTCGGTTTCCACAATGTAAGGGAGATCTGGGTGCGGGTGCTTCAATACAGGTGCAGAGGTGAATTTGGTTTTCAGGTCCTGAAAGGCTTGTTCGGCCTCAAGAGTCCATTCAAAGCGTTTGTTTTTCTTTAGGAGAGCTGTGATGGGTTGGACTGTTAGGGAAAATTCCGGAATAAATCTTCTATAGAAATTGGCGAAGCCGAGCATGCTCTGAACTCCCTTCACCGAGCTAGGAGATGGCCATTTGAGGATGGCATCCACCTTTCGCGAGTCCATTCGGACTCCTTGAGGTGTCAGGATGAATCCGAGAAACTCAACTTCTGTGGTATGAAAAACGCATTTTTCGAGCTTTGCAAATAGTCTGTGCCGGCGCAATTTCTCAAGAACTGCCCTAACATGTTTTCTGTGATCGGATTCTGAAGAAGAGTACACCAGGATGTCGTCAATATAAACAATGACACAGACATCGATAAGTTCCCGAAGAACATCATTCATAAAGTACTGAAAGGCGGCAGGTGCATTGCACAAACCGAAGGGCATCACCTGATATTCGAAGAGCCCAAATTTGGTGCGGAATGCAGTCTTCCATTCGTCGCCTTTTTTTATACGCACCAGGTGATAAGCTCCTCGGAGATCTAACTTGGTGTACACACAAGCGTCTTTCACCTGGTCGATAAGCTCAGGGATCAGGGGCAGAGGATAACGATTCTTAATCGTTATTTGATTTAGGACGCGATAGTCTATACATGTTCTAAGGTCGCCCTCTTTTTTCGGCACGAAGAACAGAGCTGAGGAGACAGGAGACTTGGACGGGCGAATAAAACCATTGGCTAGGTACTGATCTAAATACTGACGCAAATGCAGGTTCTCAGGTTCCGTAAGAGCATAAATCCTACTACAAGGTAGTTGAGCATTGGGTACCAGATCGATTTGGCAATCATAAGACCGATGGGGAGGTAACGTGTTAGCCTGTTCCTTCTGAAAAACGTCTTGGAATTCTTGGTATTCTGACGGTAGCTGTACAGGGGTGGAAGTTGCTGAGGCTAGACCCATAACTGGATTTCTTGGATAACAAGTTGGTTCACAATCAGGAAAACTTATCTTCTTTGCTCGCCAGTCGATTCTGGGATTATGTGTTTCTAACCAAGGAATTCCAAGAATTACTTGAAATTGTGGGGCCTTGATCACATCAAACACGGTTGCTTCCCAATGTCCATCCTGACCCACCAGTGTCATTTCAACAGTGGAATGCGTTACAGGCCCTGAGGCTATTTCGGTTCCATCTACTGTAGTAATGACATCTTGGGTTACTTTCGGGCGGAGAGGGAGCTTAATCCTGGAAGCCAATTCACGGTCTATGTAATTTCCAATAGCTCCACTGTCGATGTATGCTTTTACAGCATGCAACTGCTGAGGCTGTTTTGGGTCCACGAGCACCATTGGCATGACAAAATGCGAGGTCAAAGAGTTTGTTTTCAAGCTCGGCAAGCGGACCCCTACGCTTGTCGGGCTAGGTCGTTTCCCGAATCGGGTGTCAATAAATCGTTATCAGTGGCTCCAACCACCTTCTTAGGTGGTTTAACCAGACAATTTCGAAGAAAGTGACTGGAAGTCCCGCAATACAGACAAAGTTGC
Source organism: Ambystoma mexicanum (assembly GCF_040938575.1). NCBI lineage: Eukaryota > Metazoa > Chordata > Amphibia > Caudata > Ambystomatidae > Ambystoma > Ambystoma mexicanum. The sequence continues at coordinate 740,538,280 of NC_090929.1, read as the reverse complement.
ATTTGCCGCCTTCTCTCTCGTTCCTTCTGCGTTAATGGTCCTTTAATACCGCCGATTTGCATAGGTTCAGATACGTCGGTACTCTTGGAGTTAGCGTGGGTTTTGATCGGTACTCGGGTTTCGTGCTTGAACCGATTTGCTTTTCTATTTTGAAGTCTGTGATCAAGTCGAACCACCAAGTCTATGTAGTCTGCGCAGACCTGGGGTGGATCTACTATCTGAGCTAGAACATCCTTAAGCTCTCCGCGCAGGCCTCGATGAAACAATGTGATCTTTTTGTTTTCTGGCCATCCAGTTTCCACAACCAGTCTATTAAAGGTGGCAACGTAGGACAGCAGATCCTGATTGCCTTGTCATAAGGATAACAGCTCGTTATCAAGGGCTGTCTTTGAGAGTGTCGAGCAAACAATCTTTCCATGCTGGCCTGGAAGCCCTGAAAATCCTGGAGAATGGGATCATCCTGATTTACCAATGGAATAGACCAATCGGCAGCACTGCCACTGAGGTAAGATAGTATAAAGGCTACCTTGGTCTGGTCGTTAGGGAAGGCCCCGGGTCTGCATAGAAAGTGTAAACGACATTGGTTCATAAAGACGGCATATTTCTTGGGATCCCCGCAAAACGTTCAGGCGGTGCCAAAGGCATGTGTCCAGGTAGATTTATTTGTACCGGGTTATTCAAACCCATTGATGTGGAAGTACCTCCGGAATTAGGTAAAGGAGTGTGCCCTGCTTGAGCCTGCAATAACCTTTTGGCCAGGTCATCAGTTCTTTCCTTGGATAGGATCAGTTCTCTTTTGAGAGCGTTAGTCTCCTGGCGGGCTGAGTGCACTTCTACCGGTAATTCCCCCAAAAGCTGGGCCAGCTGATCTGTCTCAGAAGTCTCCATAGCGCCCGGGTGGGAAATTGTGGGTAGGCTTCGCGTTCTGTCATGCTCACCTGATTCCCACGGAGGCGCAGGTCTGGCTTCGAGTGCTGATGCTTCTTCAATGGTGAAGCGCAGGACTCTGATGATGGACAGGAAGGGCCCCTCTACTCTGGCTTTTCTGGCTCGCAGGAATATTCCCCTGTGCGTGAAAAGGGAGTATTACCTACTGACGGAATAATGCTCAAGCCTCCCACTCCCTTCCAACCCTCCACGATACCCCGTGAAGTCTCACCTTGGGGTCTGGAAGGATGAGTTCTCCATCCTGCTTCTGATGCAGGGGCGCGTTGGAACCCAGTTACTTCACTGGATTGAGGTTTGATGGGAGTTCAAAAAAAGCTTGACTATTCAGGTGAGGCGCTGTAAGAGTTCTGTTGCAAGTTCAAAAGTTCAAGCTTAATAATAATGTTCATTGTTTTATTGCAGCAAGCGCTAATGCTTATGTCTTTTTCCCCTTAGGGGGCCGGGGTTCGGAATGCCGGAGATATGGTGCCGACCCGAAGTGTAAGTTCTGGATGAGCGTTCAGGTAATGTCTTTGCATTCGCTCATTCAATGTCTTTGTCTTTTTTCCCCATAGGGGCCGGGGTCCGGAATGCCAGGAAGCGGCAGGACCCGAAATGAAATGGGAATGACCCAAAAGGTAAGTCTTAGAAGGAAACTGAGCTTTTCCTATTTCCCTTCCTTTTCTCACCTTGTTTTCTTGTCTTTTCTCTCTAGGCTCTGGGAAGTGGGTGCGGATCCGGATGATCGCTGCTGAAGATGGAGGCGCCCAAGAAAGGTGAGTGAAATGCAGCGCTGCAGCGATCGAAGCGAAATGCTTTTAAAATGATGTCTTCCCTTTCAGGATCATCGGTGTGATGTCTCCGTGATGCAGCTTTAGCATGTAAGGTCTTCTTTCTCCCCAATTCTCTCTTATCTCCCTTTGCAGGCGACCCAGGATGCTGACAGGCGTGGCTGAAGTCCAGATGCAGGAGCTGACACGGTGAGCGTCCAGCTGCGAGGAGCAGAACAACGCGAAGCGTGAGTTGCTGATCGGGCGTGGTTTAAATAGCTTTGGAAGAAGTTCCAGGCATGTATCCTTCCACCGATCAGGTATGTATCCTTCCCCGACCACACCCAGGTGGAAAGTAGTCCCACAGGTAAAGTAGTTCCATTCAGGCCTCAAGAGGGCCTGGATGTAGCAGCATGGTCTGCATCAGGTAAGTGCACATTAAAACACTTGAACACATGTCTAGCTTTATGAGCCTGGCGCCTGAGGCGCCAGGACAGGGGTCCAACATGAGCCTGGCGCCTAAGGCGCCAGGACTGTGTCCAAAGGGCCCCAGCTTGGGCCCGCTGGCACTTCCCTGGGGGGAATGATGCCTGCCTCTGGGGTTGCTGGGTCGGACCTGGCTCCTTGGAGGTAGGCATCATGACACAAGGCCCAGTTCTTGGCCAAATAAGGTGGGCGCTTTTCTTCGCCGAATATGATTATGTAATCACATTTCGACCAGGAGTCAGAAACAGAAAAGCGGATGCCTTATCTCGCATGGGCATAGATGAAATAGTATATACAACTCCAGACCCAGTACCTATTATACCTGAAGACAAACTCTTGGGTATCACGACAGCCTTAACACAAGCAGAACTACGAAAAGAAATCCAACGGACAATGAATCCTGATGCCTACCTCGCATGGCAAACTCAAGGAGAACAATATACCATCAAGGACCATCTACCCTTTTTTAGGGATCGCCTATATGTACCCAAGAAGGAATTACAACAGCATATTATTTCAAACTATCATGATTCACTGATCGAAGGGCATCCTGGGATCGCCAAAACCCTAGCTAAGGTGAAAGAGAACTTTTGGTGGCCTACCTGGCGTAAGGACATCATTCAGTGTATTCAGTTCTGTGGTGTCTGCGCACAAAATAAATCACAGAAACAAAAAACATCTGGTCTCCTACAACCATTGAACATTCCTCCAGTTCCATGGCACACTCTTTCCCTTCACTTCATCACTGATCTACCTCCAAGCCAAGGGTTCAACAGTAGTTGTGGACTTATTCTCGAAGATGGCCCATTTTATTACTCTCAAGGGCCTCCCAGACTTTAGCAAAAGTGTTCCTGGAGGGCGTGGTTAAGCTACATGGCTTCCCTTCGGTTCTGGTCTCTGATCGAGGCAGCCAGTTTGTTTCAAACTTCTGGAAAAAATGTTGTGCAATGGCGCAGATCGACGTTCGGCTATCTCCCAGTCACCATCCCCAAACGGACGGCCAAACCGAGAGAACCAATCAGACACTCGAGCAATATATACGGTGCATGCTGTACCACAAACAAAGGAATTGGAAAGACCTACTATGGATAGCCGAATATGCATATAACAATTCTTTGCATTGAAGCACGGAACAAACGCCCTTCTATACCCTTTATGGCAGACATCCACGTACCTCTGAACTAGACCTTCCAGCCAGCTTGGAAATGCCAGCGGTAAAGACTCGACACACAACCATTACTCAGGCTTTCAAAAGGGCAAAGGAACACCTTATTCATGCCAAAGAAAAACAAAAGAGATTCACCGACCAACACTGGAAAAAGGCCCCTCATTATCAAGTAGGAGACAAAGTTTGGTTAGCCTCTAAATTCGTATCCATCAAGGGAACCCGGACCTTTCATCCCAGATTCTTAGGACCCTATACCATTAAGGCAATTATCAACCCAGCAGCCGTGAAACTGGATTTACCACCTAATCTACACATCCACCTGGTATTCCATGTGTCCCTCCTGAAACCAGTGCAACCCGGCACACGGATTGGGACACCACCTAACCCCATACTTGTTGACGGAGAACCAGAATTCGAAGTCAAAGATATCTTGGACTCTAAATACTCTAGGACCAACTTATATTATCTCATCGATTGGAAAGGATTTGGACCACAAGATAGATCCTGGGAGCCCAGCGAGAATATCCACGCACCACGTCTAATCAGGAAATTCCATCGGAACTTCCCAACCAAACCTGGGCCAGACAGAAGGAACACCATGGGAGGGGCCTTAGGGGGGAGTGCTGTCACGACCCTCACCCAAAACCCCCTCTGGCAAACCCATTGGCCAGGTAGAGTCAGGACTCGGGCCTCTAGAGCCTGGCATCCTCTTCAAAAGCCATCATGGGGCCAGGCTCATACACCATGAAAAGCAATGTGCTTGGGAACTATTTTATGTATTGTCAGCCAACATGGAGGCATCAACATAGTTTGGTTCCTAAGAACCAAGCTGTGCGGTCTAGTGTTTTGGGTGTGGTAGCCTAGGGACTACTTTCCCTGAACTATTTTGTTGGGGCTATTTAAACCACACCCGAGCAAGACAACACGCTTCACCGTGTCCAGCTATTCCCTCGAACCTCGGAGAAGCAGAACCTGCAAGAAGACAAAAGGAACATCATTAGCAGCAGTATTTTACCTGCAGTCTTCTTCATCTTTAAACACTTGCAGCTACTGAGAACAGCTTCCTCGAATCTGCACATCTCCCGGACAGAACAACCTGAAAAAGGAAGATAGAGGCAACATTAAAGAAAGCAGTAGAGACATTTACAAATTACAAACTGCTCAAAAGGCTTACCTGGCTGGTCGCCTCTCGGCTGGCACCACTCCGGACATTCCACTCGGGCTGAAGAACACTGCAACCTACAAGGAAGGAAAACACAGGTTAGCAAAGGCAAGACTTCGCAGCGCTGCGCATAGCACTTACTTACTGCATCATAGCACTCTTAATGCGCCATCATTTACCAGCGGCGCTCAACCAAGCCAGTTCGCCGTGCTGAAGGTCCGCATACCTAAGGGAGAAAAAAGAGACATTTTAAACAAAGAAAGGCATGCAAGATAGCAACAAAGCTAAAGAACAGCAAGAAGACCTACCTGAACAATATCAAACGGGCTGGCGTCAGTGAAGTAACTGGACCGCACTCGCCCATGAAAGACAACGCGCCCCTGCAAAGAAGGCAGGACGGAGAGCACGCCTAATTCTACCACAAGGCAGAACCTTCCCCACAGACCACATCAGGGCAAAGCTGAGAAGCATACTAGCGAGTAACGCGGCTGGGTGGCGTCCCTGTGGATACCAGGTGAGCGTAACAGTAGGCTTGCAACATAGAATTTCACCGTGACAAGTATCCTTATAACACTTATACTCAAGGTTTCTTGATTAATAAACACAGAATTATTTTTTATGGGCAAGAATACTTTGCTTTATTTTCAGAGATGTGATTGAGACACAAGTGTCTTCCGTGTGGCAGCGGTCGGGCCACGCCATAGATGCGGAGCGGCAGCGAGCGGAAGAGGCACGGCTCACAATGGTCAGGGCGGAGAACTCCATGCGGAGGGCACTGAGGCGGGCGGAGTGCCTCGAGGCAATTCGCAGAGAGTTGGAGGTCAACATGTCATCGTCCCTGCGAACCCTTGGGGCCATTGAAGAGGACCGCCTCCAGGACATTGAGCGGGAGTTCGATGATGCCCTGGCGCGGGACATCCAAAAGTGAGCCATCGGACTAGCCCGCTGCCATTGTAAATAGTTAGTTAGTGTTGGGTTTCATTTATGTTTTCATTTTTTTTTGGGGCGCTTGGACAATACCCCACATTTTTGTATATAGTTCTTCATTAGTTAGTGTATTTTTGTAGGTTTCATTTGGACAGTTGGGCTCATGGACCCAGGATTTCATCCTTGTAAATAGTGGAGTGTGGATTTGTTGGCATTTTCTTTTTTGATTTTTCCATGGAGCAATGGATTTTACTTTTTCATTTCTGTTGGATTTGCTTTGTTGGAAGGAGAGTTTGGAGACATTTTTGATTTCATATATTTTGGATTCTGATTTCCTTTTTTTTATCATTATGTGACATTCTGCATTGTTTTCGTTATGTCCATTGTTTGGTCTTTGAATTTCTTTCACCACATTTTTTGTTCAATACATTTTTTCCCGTACTTCAATGTGTGATATTCTCTCATTGGTTTCATGCATGTCACGATGTGGGTTTTCACATTCACTGGCACCCATTGTGTGTGTGTGATGGACATGTGTTGATGTACATACATGCCATTTGGGTTGTTTCATGTATTGGGCATTTCAATGTGGGGTGTATGTTATGCTTGGTTGGTTATTTGGGCGGGGGTGGCGTGCCGTGGGGTTTGGGTGGCCATGAGGGCCATGATTGTGGGTCATGTTGACGTGTTGGGGGGACATGAGTGGGGGCCTGCTGGCAGGTGCCCCTCACTGCTGGGGGGTGGGGGTGCAGGGGGACATGAGTGGGACATGAGTGGGGGCCTGCTGGCAGGTGCCCCTCACTGCTGGGGGGTGGGGATGCAGGGGGACATGAGTGGGGGCCTGCTGGCAGGTGCCCCTCACTGCTGGGGGGTGGGGGTGCAGGGGTGCAGGGGGACATGAGTGGGGGCCTGCTGGCAGGTGCCCCTCACTGCTAGGGGTGGTGGTGCAGGGGGACATGAGTGGGGGCCTGCTGGCAGGTGCCCCTCACTGCTGGGGTGTGGGGGTGCAGGGGGACATGAGTGGGGGCCTGCTGGCAGGTGCCCCTCAATGCTGGGGGGTAGGGGTGCAGGGGGACATGAGTGGGGGCCTGCTGGCAGGTGCCCCTCAATGCTGGGGTGTGGGGTTGCTGGGGGACATGAGTGGGACATGAGTGGGGGCCTGCTGGCAGGTGCCCCTCACTGCTGGGGGGTGCAGGGGACATGAGTGGGGGCCTGCTGGCAGGTGCCCCTCAATGCTGGGGGGTGGGGGTGCTGGGGGACATGAGTGGGACTTGAGTGGGGGCCTGCTGACAGGTGTCCCTCAATGCTGGGGGGTAGGCAACAATGGGCAAAGTTCAGACCAGCAGTACTTTGCGGATACAGCTTTTCGTGAATAGCACCACCGCAGTTCTTGGACACTGCCTGGGCTCTCCTTGCTTCTGGGATCCTGCTTCTAGGGAGTCCGTAGGATCTTCCTGGAGCTCGGGTCCAGCTTAAAAACGATGCACTCTATTCTGGTGTTCCTGTCCCAAGCACTCGGTTTCTGCAGCAGAAATGGAAGTACAGCCAGCAAAAAGAGGGGTTCCAGTCAAGTTCGTCTTGTGGTCGATTGGTCCCACCAAGCGAAGGGGAGAAGTTGTCCTTTTCAGGGCTTCTCTAGTCAAGGCAAATTCGGAGCTTCAGCCCTGCAGCAGGGCAAACCAACGGTCCAGGAGTTGCCGCAAGCTTCTCTTCCAAGTTCTTATTTAGATTCCTTCGCCCTGCGGTCGACTCTGCCTTCCTTGCAAAAGACCTCGCCTTTTATGCAAGTCTCTCCCATTCATCCGCAGCCTAGCTGTCAATCAGACAGCAGGTTGGCTGTCCTCCAAGGACAGCCAGCTGGCCAATCACCTTTGAGTGCATTCCTGTAACCAAGGAGATTAAGCACAGGGAGTTTCGGGCACCTCCCTTGCTTCCTGCCCTGCCAGACACGCTGGAGCCAGAGGCGGGTTTTAGCACTGAAGCCCGCCAAAGACAAAATGAACAAAGGGACCAAACCTGGTTTGGCGCACAGTGTCAGGGGAATATTGCCCTCGTAGTGTAGCCGAAGAATTCTTCTGACTATTATACCCCGCTGGCTGAAAGTGAACAACCAGTGCGTTCTAGTAGCCAAAAGATAGGATGCCAAACGAAGACCAGGATGGCTGCAGTACTCAGGATAAGGAGCGCTGACACAGGAGTATAGGTAGACTGAAAGCGACTGGAAGGAAAGTGACGTAGGTTATCCACAATCCTTAACAGTAATACAGTGTGAGCAAAGAATAACAGAACACTGACCTTTGAGTTAAAACTGTCAAACCCAAAGAAATGTACCAGCCAATCTACCAGTTTTCACCTGTGGATAAGAAGATGAAACAATAAATGCTAACTACTGGAATTGGCAGGCTAATGATTACAAAAGGGGAAACTCAAAAGGCACCCTTACCGTGAAGGAGGCTGTACTGGAGCAGTTGAGGCAATGATGATTCGAGGGTCCGTAGAGTAATGCAGAGAATCCAAATAGAAACTACCCCGACGGAACGAGGACGCCTAAGCAGAACTCACTGGCAGTCTCAAGTTCAAAAGTAAACACAAAGTTTCAAATCCAAAAGGAAAATCCAGAACCAAAATCCAGAGTATCCGTAAATCAAGGTAGTTCAAAGGAAGTCCGTAGCAATCCCAAAGGCAAACAAACGTAGGCTAGTTCGAAAACCGTGGACGTTCCGAGGTCGAAGCAGTACAATGAATGGAGCAAACAATGTTCAAACACCAAGGAGGCAGGAGACAGGCAATATCCAGGGACAGTCCGAAATCTGATACACAGGAAGGCAGTTCCAAGACGGGCGGGGAAAGGGAGGGAAGGTACACAAGAATCAATGATACAAAGTAACGCCACTGGAAACCAGGAAGTTCAGAAGCACCGAGTGATTCCCGGCGGGGCTATTTAAACAATCACATGAGCGCATAGTGATCACGTGAACACACTAGCAGCACGCCGGAGGCGGGCAATGAAGAAATGACAGGACGCCAGCGTTGCCAAGCCAGCTTCCATGCGCCTGGTAGTCCTCGTCTTAAAGGGCCAGAACCTGTCTGAGCACGGCTTCTCTTGCGAACAACAAAGGGGGCCACAAATCTTCTTGAGCCTGAAGCTTTATTCATGACACACAGATTAAATCTCAAGAAGGACCTTTACAACACGAAATGGCAAAAAAATAAGACCCGGGCTATTTTGGCCAAATGGGCACCCATGGGTGCTATACTGCATCTACAAACGCAGACTGAAGTAAAAGCACCCAATGGTAGAAAAAAGTAAACCACTGCCACAAGCAAATCGTTTTAGAAAGGGTATCATAAAAATGTTACATGAGAAAGTAGACAAAGGGGATGCCAATGTAATCCCCCTGCCCTCCCGCCCCAGCACTCTAATCAAGATAGTGTGTGCTGGGTCTACAAAGTTCCAAAAGGTAAGTAAAGTCAATTTCACTTAACTCCCCTTGGAAACTGTAGTTTATCCAAGAGAAGGTATTTAAACCTTGGGGAAATCTAAGAGACTTCCCTGTGCCACTGCACTGAAGGTGATGTGTGTCACATTGTAAAAAGATGATGCCTATGGAGTTTGTCAGAACCCAAAAACCAAAATAAACACATGGTTCAAATCAAAGAAAAATACATGAGAGTGAGAACAAGTTCTCACTCTCTCCAGGATAAAAATTAAAGTCTTAAAGTCCAGCAAAAGAGCTGTGGGTCTCTAAGGTAGAAAGGAATTCGCACATTTCTGAGAATTCTCCCCAACAGTAATACTGGGTGCTTTGCTGCCAGATTCAGTGATTGTTAACTAGGGGGATTAAAAGGGGCATACATTTCCCCTTTACTGTTTCATCTGTACATTCATCCTCCCTTACTTCTTCTTGACAAGTTTGATTTGTTCTACTTCTACTATTCTGACATTCAGCTCTACCTTAAAATCTCCAAACCAATGAATGACCTCTGCCATCTGATAAATGGTTTGAATGAAGTGAATGTCAAGGTGGTATGTAATGGCTTGCAATTTAGTCCATCTGAAACTGATATCATTCTCCTGGGGCCTTAGGGGCTTTTGAACAATCCAGTCATATATCTTTCTCCTCCTAACCTTTTTGCCCTGGACATGTTTTATGACAAATGCATCAGCAATGTGGATTTCCACTTGGAGGCTGACCAATGAGGTTGCTTTGATTTCATAACAATTGCATTTTAACCATTCCAAAAACAAGATGCAGACTAGAGGAGATATTTTATTGGTGGTCGCTGGCCTTTGGCTTTTGAACTCTCTTCCCAGCAGCATCCAATGTCTTACCTCTTTGATCTTGTTCAGTGAGGCATTAAAGACCTTGTTTCTTTCTGAGGAGTGCTGTTGAGCAGTCAAGCAAGATGGCTGCCTAATTACAAGCCCCATTATGAAGCCAGTGAATTTTACAATAATCACCCACTAATGCAGTGTACAGTTCCACCTACTTCTACGAGTACGCTGGTGGGCTCTTCCTCCTACAATGGTCTATGAGACCCATTGGGTCTGTGTATGTGTAGCCTGCAACCAATACTGTGTGGGCAGCCTGCAGACATTCCTAGGCATCTTTAGGACTGGGTGGACTGTGCCTGAGATCAATTCAGAGAGACAGCTGAGAGCAGTTGGGACTGCCCTGTGTGGAGCCCCTGCTGCCACCTGGGATATCACTGGGGGTTCTGCCTTCATAGGTGTGAGTGGTTTCCCCGCTGATGCATTGGTTGCCTACACTATTTGTGACCTGGACTCTTCCTCTGGCCGTTGCCCGTTTTCGACATGGCCCTATTGCTGACATGACTGGACCTTCCTTCTGCATTGACTTTAAACTAATCTGGAGTAGGGGAGCTGTGGGCCTGCTCTGGGAGGCCATATTCTGCCCTTCAGTGGAAACAGCATGCAAGATCTTTCATGAATATTGTTTGCACTGGTGTCATGTGACTCTGGGTGAGAAATCAGTAGCTCTAATTATCAAGCAATGACTGCGATATTTCAAGGCATATATTCCAACTGAATGAGGACAGCATCCAGCAATTGTTAAACTTTAGCCCCAATCGGTCTCAAAGTAAATAATCAGTTGCAGCATCTTTACCCTGAGCCGTGCACCAGTAGATGAGAAGACTTTCAATCTTGTGGCACTGTGGAAACATATTCTTCCTGTTAACTTAACATGAAGGATGTTTTTGGACAGTGATATCCTAGTTGAACTCATGCAGCTCACGGTAAAGCTGCCCACTGTGGTTTTGTAGCTTAATCGTCACTACTGCTATACCCAGGGGTAAGCTCGTGTGGCTCTGTTACTGTATGCACTGTTTATGTCCATTTATCATAATGGATACTATTGTGCATGTAGTACTGGCTGGCCTATATTTATTGGTGACAATGACATGTGGAAACAATAAAAAGAAAATGTTGGTATGAAAGTTCCTGCTAAGTCTGGGGCCAATAATGGCTACAAGATGCTTGATGAATTTGAGATAAGATAGAGAGAGTTCTAGATTAACAAAGGCAGAAACTAGAACTGGTTCTGCTGAAGACTCTTGTCAATATATATCAATTCTACAACAGCTCCACACATTGTCCAATTCTCAAGCATTGTTTCAAATTTATTTCATTCACTATGAAAAAAATGGATTTAATTTTTCTACCCAAAAATATTTTACATAGAAACATTTATCAGTAGTTATGCCTTCCTCCTACACAGAACCAATTGTGTATCTTCTCTATGTGAAATCAATTCCATATGTGTCAACAATGCACCAGATATATATTAGACTAGCAAAAAGTCCCTATTCTCTGAACGGGTTCTGTAGACAGACATGACAACACTCTCATCAGTTCTTCAAAATCAATGAGCCTGTAGGTCGCTTTTCCGACTCGCTTATCGCTTGATGTGCTTTGCATCATGACGTAAACTGCACTGAGAATGAGCGTGTGTACCTGACTGACGTACCCCAGAGCTGACGTTGGGAGGAGGCGAGAGTTGGTGTGCTGCTGCGTACTGGGACCTTCTGTGCTCTCTCCACATCTGGTTCCTCAACCTGGTGTGCTGCAGTTAGTTGTGGTTCATTGCTGTGTAAATATCTCAGAAACCGTGCATCCTAGGGCCTTGAAATGTGGTTTTCGAGGTCCCATAGGCAACTCGCGTTTATGTCGAGACCGGGACCTTCTACGAACACAATGATGTTACATTGATTTCGGGCAACCGACTCATGTGTGAAGGTGCTGAAATCCAGGGAAAGGGTAAATGGCAAATAGCCAGTAATATCTAGAGGGTCGTAACAGGTAGCTATGCATAATTTGTTGCAGATTGGTGAAACAGTGTGGAATTGTATAAGGAAAAATGTTTTGTCAATCCACAAACCCACCAACTAATTTTGACTTTTGCTGAAATCTGGGGAACAGTTTAAAGTGTCCAGATGTCATGTATCCAGTATTGTCCAGAGGGTCCTAACAGGTAACTATGCAAAATGTGGACTAGATTGGCAAAAACGGTGTGAAATTGTATAAGGAAAAACACTTTGCCAAGCCACAAACAGCCACAAACCCACACATTTTCTCTTTATAAATATATATGTCATCCCAACATAACCTTCATCATATACTGTGTGGCATATCATTTTTTATATTTACACTTTGCGTTTTACATTACAGTACATCCTTAGCATACATCACTTTTTAAACTCCTCAACATTTAGAATCTGCAATGACATATGATAGGTAGATCTACCCTTGTGTTTTCTCTGTAATTTCCGGGTTCTCCAGAAATGTAGTACTGACTCATACTCACCTACCGAGCTCTGTAGCCAACCTATCTACAGATCTTAAGCAAATGAAAGCAAAATGTGAAGACCTCGAATCACATTCTCAGTAGAATTATCTTTGCGTACTTGGTATGCCTGAGAACGCGTTTAAAGCTAATATTGAACTTATTGTTGAAGATTTATTCAAGACATTATTGAATTGTTTTCCACTTTCTCTGCACCTTATGGTAGAAAGGGCACACCGATCTTAGGCCCCAGAGCTGAAACCAGAGACTGAACCACGCCTGATAATTGCTAGAATTTTGAATTGCAGAGATCGAGATTTGCTCCTGCAGTGTGCCAGAGAGAAGGGCAATTTCCACTACAACTCCAGCTAGATCTTTTTTTATCCTGAACTCTCATCAGCTATACAACCTGAACATACAATAGGTTCAGGGGCTAAGAAACTACAGAGATACAAGAACGTTGTCTGCGCTACAATAGTCCCAGTCCAGCTTAAAGTCTTAACTTTTTTACCATCCCAGAAGAGGCAATCTTCTTCACAGATACTAATATCCCAAAGTCTGTGCCAACTCGGTATTCTCCAAATCAAAGCACTTAGAAAAACGCTCCTGGCTCAGATGTGGCTTGGAAATGAAGTGAGCTAATTCTGTCATTTTTCTTAACTAATGCTAACTTTTGATATCGGTAGAATACATTGTTATTATCACATATGTACTAACTATATAATGCAGCAGTATTTTTTCAATTGTCAAACTGTCTAAACAGATAGCCCACAGTATTCCCCTCGGCATATGCTACTGTATGTTAAGAATGTTTGTTCCTATGTACTTTTTTGATGGAACGAGATACATCCAAAAAGTTGGAATGCTGTGAGGGACGCTGGGTTCACTTTGTTTTGGCGGATCATAACATTTTCAAAAGTACTTGGCATCTCCCTCAGGGTCAGTCGCTTCTCGAAGCAGCGAGTTGGTGGTAGATCTCTTTCTTCTGGTGGGGCCTCCCTCTGGAACAGCCTCACTGCCTCCCTGAAACTTGAGGAGAACCATCTCCGGTTCCAGAAGCACCTCAAGACCTTCCTCTTTGCTTCTGCTTTCTCTCCTCCTCTCCCCTGCTGATCTCCTGGCTGAATCTGAAACTGCATTTGTTACCTGGCTACCCTCTGATCTCGGGGCCAGGTCCCCCGCCAGTTGCACACCTGCACTGCCCCCCTGGCAACCCTTGCACTTGCGGACTGTTTCTGCATCCCTACAGCCCCTACTAGCACTTCACACCTGATGTCTGTACTTACCCTTTCACTTGCCACCATCTGGCCGTAATTTATTTATTATTTATTGTCTTATTTATTTTACTATTAAACTTTGTACCGCACTGCCCCCCTCCCCCTGCACTTTTCCCCTTCCCCCCTGCCCTGCACTTGCGCGATCTCATTGTCACCTGGCCTAGTAGGATCGTTGTCTCTGTCTTCCCTCTCTTGCCTCGTCGCGCCTTGCAACACTTGTGTATAGGCGCGTTATAAATCCCATATCATATCATATCTCGAATGCCCGTTGCAGTTCATAGTTCGATGGACAAAAGAAAAAGCATTTGCAACGGTCCTGCCCCTGACTTTGCAATAGTGGGTAGAAGAGGCAATTATCCACTGTAAGGTTAATACATTGGCATATTCAGGGTTTGGGGAATTCTGTCAAAGGACAAACATGTGTTTCCTATCTACATTGACATGGTGTAAATATTCCCCTGCTTCAAGAGACCCAATTCATGGGCAGGATAGACAAGACCTTTGGAAGGAACTGGGGTTCCCACAGATATTTCAATTCTTATTCCTCTTTATCTGGTGTTGTGTTTACTCTGGGTTATCGCTTTTTAAAGTTCTGCTTCATAAAAGCAGAGATAGAGTATCTGGGTAGATATGTAGTAATTTCTGGAAAATTACAAGGATGTCAAATGAAGTCATATCATATGGTCCAAATCTGAAAGAACTGATGTCCTATCGTGATGTTCCTATTATCTGGGATTTTAACACAATACTAGATGTTTCCTGTGATCAAACCAGTGAATTGCTCAGCTCACTATCGAACACTGTCCAGATTTTACCTGAAGGTACGAATTACTATGCGCTCATATATACCTGTTTTATCTCTTTTCCCCAGCTCTTGGTTTCTCACACGCGATTCACTATTGCCATCAATGCCAAAGCCAGAGACCAGCTTATTGGCAAAAATGGACTATTTGACAAGGTGAGAAAAAACATTTTCTTGTGTATTTTACATTTCACTGCACACCTTACACATAAACAAACACACAGGCATACACCACTATGCATGCTACTATTAAATGTAACATTTCAGTGAGGTAAGGAGTGAGATGATGTGGGTCTGGGTTGCATCAAATATTTGCTTTAACAAAAACATGTTATCCTGAATTTGGGGAATGTACACAATATGGAAACCATCTCTGTTATCTTCCTGATTTTATGAAAAGAATGCCTAACTTCCACCCTCCTCCTGACCTCAAATTGTGTTTTTGTATTTTTATTTTATTGCAATTTATAGAGAGTTTTCGCCAAGGTGCTGTACATGATAGGTTGAGAAATCACAATAAATAAATCTGACTTGATAACAATATGAGAAGCTAACAGAAGACTGGAAAAGGATTCCATAGAAGAGAGAGAGGCAAGGAGATGCGCTTTAAGACGAAAACTAAAAATATAAAAAGCAGGGGAAGAGAGGATGTCAGAAGGCAGGTTGTTCCAAAGTTTAGGAGCTAGAACAGAGAATGAGTGAAAACTGGAAGGAGCATGAGGAGGTTTAGGGATAGGAAGGTGAAGATGCTGAGAGCGAAGAGAACAAGAGGGTGAGTAAAGTGAAATAAGGGAGGTAAGGTAGGAAAGGGCAACCAATTATACCATTTCAAAGAAATATAAAGAAAATGGAGAAGATTAGTCAAAAGGAACAAGAGAAATAGGAAGAAGAGAAGGAGTATCAGATCATTGAGGAGGAAGGGAGAAAAGGAAACAGACAGCAGAGTTGTATAAAGAGTGAAGGGGAGTAAGATGGAAGCATGGTAGCCCAATGATAAGGGCAGAGCAGAAGCTTTGTTAGATAAAAGGGCAGGTATGGGCGCATTTTGCGAATACTGAAGAGTAGAAAGAGTAGAAAGTAACAGGTGCGGGTGCTAAGGGCAATAGGCGTGGAAAAGGAAAGAGAGGAATTGAAGATGATGCCAAGATTGTGTGCAGAGGAAGAAAAGTTAATACCATAGGCGGGAAGAAAAGACCAGTGTGAGGGCACAGGGGAGGTGGGTGGAAAGAAAAGAGTCTCACTTTTAGATGGATTGAGATGAAACAAGCGAGACAACATCCAATCCTGTATGACAAAGAGACAGGCAGACAGAGAAACATGGAGAGAGTCACAGAAGGTAGTGAAGGAGAAAAAGATCAGTGTATCATCAGCATAAAAGTTTGAGGAAAGCCTGATCGATGCAATGAGAAAGAATAAAGGTATTGTGTATATAGAAAACAGGAGCGAGTTAAGTAGAGAGCCTTGTGAGACACTCTAACAGAGGGGACAGGGGAAGAAGTGTGACCAGACCAAGACATTGAAAAGGAGCGATTGGATAGATACGAGCCAAACCACAAAGTGATTGCAAAGTGAACCCAAGTGTAGAGAGTGAAGAGCAGTGTATGGTGGCTGACAGAGTCGAAGGCGGCCAATATATCTAGCAGAATAAGGATAGAGGAGGATTCATTATGACGAGCAGTAAGAAGACAATGACATGAAGAAGAGATGTTTCAGTTGAGTGAGTGGAGCAGAAACCGAGTTTCAGTCAGAGGAAGAAGTGAGTGAAGGTTAAGATAGGAAGACATTTGGGAGTACACTGCATGTTCAAGATGTTTTGAGAAAAACAGTACAAGAGAGATGGGGTGATAGTTAAGGAAGCAGGGCTAGGGGAGGTATTTTGTAGAATGGGAATGATCAGGGTGTTTAAATGATGTGGAAGTATATGAAGACAGTGAAAGATTAAAGAGAGAGTTCGGAAAGGGAATATTAGAGGGATAGACTGAAGTAATAAGAGAAGGTAGAGGATCAAGTGGGGAGGCCATAGGGTAGGGGAAAGCAAAGAAGGAGCGTCAAAGACAGTGGGAAGCGAGAATGAGAGAGGAAAGGAAGAAGAAGAGCGTCAAGGGAAGGGTACAGGCAGAGGTACAGATTCAGAAGAGCGGGTCACTGACGTACGCAGCTCAGAGGCCTTTGAGATGGGAAATTCAGCAAAGTCTGAGGAAGAGAAAGAAGATGATGTAGAGGGGGCAGGAGGAACAAGCATTCTGTTAATGACCTGAAAAAGGCTGCAGAGGTAACCAGAAACAGATGAGATGACAGTAGAAAAGTAGCATTTTTGGGCATCAAGAAGTGAGGCATCATACGATAAATGCAATATAGATAGTTTGGTGAGATCAGAGGGGTTGTGAGTTTTTTTTTCCAATGGCGCTCTGCCTTGTGTAAGTATGAACAAAGGGAGCAGAACCAGGTGTCAGCCATGGTTGTGTCGTTTTATGGGAAGGACAAAGGACTCAGAGGGATGATCAAGAGTAGTGGAAAGATAGTTATTACTGGTAGAGGAAGCTTGTTCAGGAGAGAATATTGAGAAGGTCAGAAGAGGGTGAAGAGTTGATAAGAGAGAAGAAAGAAAGCAAAATGAGGAGAAAGTAGGTAGTTCACAGTGGAATACGGAGGTGGAAAGAAAAGTAGTAGATGGAATGGGGAAGAAAAAAAGAAGAGAGTGGTCTGAAAATAGATATGATTAGAGGACACCAAAAGGTTGAATGGAATAGAAGAGTAGATTAAGTCAAGGGAGAAGCCGGAGATAGGAGATGGGGGTAGTATGAATTTGATATAGAGAGTAAGAATCTAGAAAAGGGGATGACATATGGGTAGTAGAAAGATGGAGATCAAAATCACCTAGTAGAAAGAAAGCAGAGGAAGTGGAAAGAAGAAGGGACTCAAGAGAGTACAGATCTTCATAAAAGGTGGTATCAGGACCAGGAGGTTGATAAAGGGTAAGGAAGGTAATAGAGGAAGGTTTAGAAAAGGAAGATAAATGATATTCAAAAAGGGTAAATAAAGGACATCTAGAAAGAGAGGAAGAAGCTGTTCAGGAGCAGCGATAGAAGATTCCAGTACCTCCACCACTGCCAGTAGATAGAGATGAGTGAGGAAACTTAGTGGAAGGTGTGGTAATTACTTACCACACCTTCCACTTTACAGCAGTAATTGAGGTATACTGAGTAGTGATCCAGGTGAACTTCTTGCAGATGGAGCAAGCATTCCAAAGTCCAACAGAGAGAATAGGAGTGAGGGAGGAGGAAATAGAAGGATAGGTAAGATTTGAAGGGAACAGATAGCGTGAAGAGGGAGGTCATGCCTCCCGCTCTTTTTTCCAAGCTAGTTCTGTTTTTGATTCAATGTAATTAGCGGGTACTGTGACAAATCATAGGTTTTTGTCACTTCTCACCAGATGGGAGCACTTCCCTGTGAGGCTACGGTGGTGAGCCTGGGGGTGGTGGAAAGCGGGACCTCACAGTGAGAGACTCCCCTCCTGGGGATAAGGACTCCGAAGGATCTCCTTAAACCCCTTTTCCCAGAAACCATGACCCTTCTGTATAATTCGGAGGCCCAACCTGCTAATACTGCTGTTTGTTGTTGTTAGGTCTTTTCTGTCTCTCCATTAAGTCTGTGCATGACTGAGACGAGGAAGAGTCAAGGAAACATGCAGAGTAACAACAGGTTGAATTATTCTGGTACTGTGACAAATTGGCCCAATGAGACATAAGGATTACATAAAGAGCATTAAAGAAAGACTTTGACTTTACGCTGTGGAGGGCCCAGCTACATGACATAAAAACTGATGAGGGGCTTGCAGAAAGGCAAAGCAGGGAGTGCTGCAAGGAAGCCCGAGTTTTTCCAGAACAGCACGGGCGATTGAAACCCTGAACAGAGCAAGTCCTGAGAGACAGTCGGACTTCACGCGAGAAAACCTTGCACAGTGAACGTAGAAGCCTTCCATGAGTCGGTATGGACCTGACCCCCCTGGCAGTGGCACTACCTCTAGGAGGTGGACCATGGGGGTCCATAAACTGCAACGAGACCGCCAAGCAGCAACAGTGTTGTGAAGCCATGCAGGGACCAGAGAAGCCAAAGGAAGACACGCAGAGGATGCATGCAGACGAAGTACGGATCCGAGACCCCGGGAAGTACCAGTTATGAGCCCCAGCCACAATCCAGGTAATGGGAGTCACGGGAGACCCAGCATGCTGTGGGCAGGTATCTTAGTCAAATCAAGAGTCAAGAATCAGTCTGGATTCATATCCCTCATCACAGTAGTGATACCTAGAGAACTAAGAGTCAAGAAACATTTGGGAGTAATCTCCATTGTCACAGTACTGGTGCTAATAGCTCCAAGAGAGTAATCTCCCTCATCACAGTAATACTCTTCAGAGCAACAGAAGTAAGGAGTGCATCAGGAGCAATCTTTTTTTGTCACAGTGGTGATACCTAAAGAGAGAAGAGGCAAGAGTACATCAGGAGCAATCTCCCTTGTCACCATAGTGATACCCGGAGAACCTTGAATCAAGAGTGCAATGGGAGTTACCTCCCTCGTCACAGGGTTGACACCAAGAGTAGCAGAAGTCAAAAGATTATTGGGAGTAATCTTCCCTGTCACAATGGTAATACCAAGAATAATAAAAGCTAAAAGTACATCAGGAGTAATATGTCTAGTCATAATAGCAATATTGGAAGTACCAAGAATCAGGAGTGCTTCCGGAGTGATCTCCCTCGTCACAGTGATAACGTACAAAACAGTGAAAGTTGTGAGTGTATCAGGAGTCCAATCCCTCATCACAGAGGGGACCTCAACAAGATTGAAGAATGTGTAAAAGGTCAAGAACTGCCTGGGAGTAAACTCCCCTACCATAAAAGAATAATATTGGGACATGTAACCCTAAACCTGCCCGTGCCAGTAAAGAGAATTTTGGACAGGGCTTTGAAACAGATTTTCAAGAATCCTCAGGAGGAAGTAAAGAGACTTTTAAAGACTGTTTCAAAAGACTGTTCAAATACAGTCCCCACGGTTGACCCAGATAGACCAGGAGAAGGGAGCCATTAGAGCAAAAGAGTGTTGGAGAACCATACAAACCTGAATTATTGCACCAGGAGAAGGGAATCATAATCCTAATATTGCGACTGCTTGCTTCTTAAACTTTTCATGTCGATTAGTGGCTGGTGTGAAAATCCAGAGGGTGTTTCACAACCTAGTACCAGGGGATCCCATACTCATTGCCCAGGGATCCTGACACTGGGGGTGGACAAGCGAGGGAGGATCACCTGGGTAGGGTGTCCTCGGGAGTGGAGGAGACACACCTGATGGTGAGATATTGTATCCCCCTTTTTCCACAACCCATCTAACTCCTATCCCTGCTTATTTTATGGGAAACTACAGCTTCCATAATTCGTCCCCACTTAACATTGCAGAATGAGGCCAGGAAGATTACCTCTACTGACTTGCAATGGCTGTGTCCCTTTAATGAGACCAAGCAGAGTCAGGTCAACTATACATACCTGCCTCTTGTTAACACTCCCTGTCAGGATAAAAGGTGGCACGAATAGACACATAGACACGCGAGGATGGGTACGAGAAGGAGCAGCTCTTTCGAGGCTATGGAAGTTGGAAAGCCAAGGGGCTGATCCGCAGTTGCGAATAACAAGAGAGAGCCAGGAGAGAATTCCATACTTTCGGGAAGCCGTAAGCGTTCCAATGCTGAAACCAAGTGAGCGGAAAGGAGAAACCTTCAAGGTTCTTCAAAGCGGCCTGCTTCCCTCCTGGGTGAACAACGGAGTTGAGGAGGAGCAGCGAAGGTATTGTAACGGCCTTGACTGCTACATTAAAGGCATTGAAGAAATAAGACCAATTAACACGACCGGTCAGTTATCGAAGGCAACAAAAGCCTGGTTTGTGTTAAAAGCAAAAGTAACTGTAACCAAAAGCTGAAGGTTGCACGTGTGCCGATAAAACACGTAATGGAAAGGACAGTTGCTGAATTGTGAAGAAATTATACAAAGTAATACAAAGGGCCTCATTACGAGTCCGGCGTTAACCGAGGCGGTAAAACCGCCTCGGTTAACGCCGGACTCGTATTACCATTCCGCCTCCGTGATTCCCGGAATTACCAGGGCATTACAACCCCGGTTTTCCGGGAATCACGGAGGCGGAATGGTGTAAATCCCCATTCCCATTGAGTCCTATGGGACTCGATGGAAATGGGGATCATGGAAACACCGGCAGCATCTCGTAATGCTGCCGGTGTTTCCTCGTCCGCCTGCATGCGGGAGGTGTTAAAGCCGTCAGGTTAGACCTGGCGGGAACATCACCTCCCGCCTGCAGGGGTCGGACTCAGGCGGTCCGGAAACAACGGTGGCGGCGGTTTTACCGCCACCGTTATTTCCGGACCGCCTGGGTCGTAATGAGGCCCAAAGTAACAGAGTGGTCCTGCGAGGCAGAGTCGCATATTCGAAAGTCTCTGCAAATTGTTCTTAGTTAAAGTATATTAAAACAGGAACCGAAGACAAGAAAGTAACTGTAATCCTGAACGAAAGTTGAATAAGTGAAAAGCAAAGTATGTGAACTCTGAATATGCCAAGAGGGCAATCTATATGAACTTTGAAAGAGGTGAGGAGAGCAAAGTAAATAGATTAAGAAACTACAAGTAGCAAGAGGCATTGCTGTTGGGAGATGTGGAAGATTGTTGATTGATGAATTGTTTAAAGAGTGGTCGAAGTCGTCATGCAGTGGTCTGCGTAAAATTCTTGCAGTTTCGAAAGTCGTTGACAGTAAAAAGATACAAAGACAAAATGTAGGTAAGGGAACCCTCACAAAGAGAAAGACAGGCTTGAGCCTGGCCGATGTAAGCCTGTGTTGAACTGTGACAGAGTGAAAGTTACGTGTGAGGGGAAAGTGGGGAAGGGAACCCACACAAAGAGAAAGACAGGCTTGAGCCCGGCAGAGGGAAGCTTGTGCTTAACTGTGATAAAGTAAAAAGATGAATGTGAAAAGAGGTGGGCTCAAGTCTGGCAGAGGGAAGACTGTGTTTAATTGTGTCAAAGTAAAAGTCAACAGCAGAACTGTGTATTTATGACAAGGCAGACAAAGCCTAAGTAACTGATTGAACTGCCGAAAGCTTGAAGTTCAAGCCTGAATTGTTGATTTATACCAGTAAACCAAAGCGTGCAAGACTGATAGAACTATGCCATCCACCTATCCTTTTTAAGAAACGCTTGAGACCTGATGCTGTTGAACGTGGGAAAGGGAGTAGCTACCTAAGCCATTCTCACATTTCTTTTAAGACACTATTTTTCATTTTGTATTCTCTTAACACATTTGTCATTTGAGAAGGGGGCAAAGTTCATTTTTTTAGTGTAGGCCTTTTTAATTTGACTAGACTGACTAGGACTTGTTTGTTATTGGTGTAATGGTCGAGACTACTTGCATTCTAGAGTTAGGGCCAGTTAGGAATTCTACCAATCCAACTAAAATACCAAAATAAAGGTTTTCAAAACGTGCATTTATTGTGTCTGTGTCTACTACTGATTCCAAGCCTTCCTTAAACAGGGTTAGCGTCATTTTTTGGGACAGAGTACAGCTATTACTGGTTTGATAACCATTCAAACGATGAACTGCATGCTTTGGCGATAATAGCACGCCAGCCTGAACCCTTGTAGGCCTGGGTGTAGTAAGGTTCTTGGCGAGAGCTCTGGTCTGCTACTGTCAAATCCCATCCAAATAGGAGTTAGTTAACACTACTGTGAGCCATCATTCAGAGTGCTAATAGTGTTTTTTTTTAATGGAAATATTCTCTGTGTGTATCCACTGTGCCCGATTTCCCTTTCAAACCAGGACCAACAAAGATAGCCAGTCTAAGTTTTGGCAAACTAAATGTTTTTTATTTTTTTATTTCAAAAGCCATGATGTTGTGACTGGGATGCGGAATGATAAGACTCTAGAATAGAAATGTGTGCATTCTGAGACTGGGGAGGTTGAGTGGTGCTATTTGAAATGGTAGAGAGTGCAAGATGTGGGAGGAGGGGAGCTGTGGTAGGGGGGAAATTGGGGCCCAGGCGGAGAGTAGAAAAATATCATGGCCCCTGGGGGAGTGGGGCAGATGCCGGAATGGAACGTGGGCATATAATGATATAATATGATAGTTTATGTATATAGCGCCTATACACAATGCATTTCCAAGCGCTTCATGGCAAGGGAGGGAACAAGGGAAAATACAGTGACATTCTTACAGGCCATGAACAACACGAATGTGAAATTAACTCTCGTACTCGGCCTGATGACATTTCAGATAGTGCAAGAGCTAAAACACAGATAGGAAGGAAATGGGAAACAGACAGGCGACTATCGTACTAGGCCTGACAACATTTCTGGTAGAGCCAGAGATTAACAAAAGGTGAGGGAGGGGGGAGGAGAAAGGAGGGAGAGGAACAAAACAAGTGACTATCGAACTAGGCCTGACGAAATTTCAGATACTGCTGGGGGGGGGACAAATAGAAGGAGGGGGGAGGAGTCAAACATTTGTTGCTATCATACTATGTCCAGGGGCAATTCTGATAGAGTAAGTGCATAGAAAAATATAAAGGAGGGCGGGAAGAGAGAGGGAGAAGAGAGAGGAGGAGAAAACAGAATAAAACAGTAAGAAAAAACAAAATATGTATATAAATATATAAAACGCAGGTGCCAACCTTGAAACTGTATTTCTGTGAGGTTCCAATACATCTGAAATTTAAAACTGAAATGTTCAGCCAGTGGGTCTGCATCACTGTTCTCATCTGTGGCTGTTCCTGATATGGGCACTGAGGAAGAAGTGCCTGTCTTTTTGTCCCTTAAATGGCCCTCAAGGCACCAAACCATTAAGTAGCTCCTCCCACATTTTTCCCGCTCTTTTGTGAGGTTGTGCAATGAAGATTTTGAAAGCAGAGAGGTGGTTTTCTGTCATGGCAACAACTGCTCACCTAACATGGAATCACTTACTTTAAGCTGTATTTCTGTGAGGTGCCAATACATCTGAACTTCAAAACTGCAATGTTCAGCTAGTGGGTTTGCATCACTTTTCTCGTCTGAGGCTGTTCCTCACATATATAGTCTACTTTCAAAGCTTCCTAATTGAATCATGCCACTCCCCTGGTTGCTAATAGAATGTATTGTAAATATGAAGAAACTAGAAACCTTAAATGCTTCCAAAGTATCCTGAGTGAGGACCAGGCACCCATCTGCCACAATTGCTTTCAGGTTGCTGATTGCAGTCTCATCTCATTAACCGTCCCCCCCTTCTTTCCAATGTCTTTTTGTTGATGACATCATTGGCTTCTTAGTTTGATGTCTGTCCATATCTTGGAAATTAATATAGCATAGGTCTTACATAGGGTGTTGTGACGGTGCAAGATAGCGAGAATGGTTAGTAAGTAGAGAATCCTGGGGTATTGGTCCTGCCACAGTATCAGTCACTCAGTCAGAAATGAGTTAATTTCAGGCAGAGCCCTTAAAACATTGAACAAAATATATATGTACAATAATATAAAAACAACACATACAATTCAATTGATAAAACACATTTTTGGTCTTACTAAAATCAATGACAAATGTTAATTGCAAAAAAGCTATTATATATTAAGTTTTTATGTATTTGTTTATTTATTTCTTTGCATATACAGCAAACAATGTATTTATTTGCATTTGTATAGCGCACTTGCAGCCCAGAGGCATCGAGGCACTGTTACATGAATTTTAGGAGAGTTTTCAGATTAAGTTGGTTCACATGCGACCGTGAGGTCTCTTTGTTATAGGTACATTAGTATACATACAAATATTACACAGTGAGCATTTCGCAGTATTCATATAAAGAGCTTAGTTTTGATTGCTTTGCAGAAAACTTGGTGAGACTCAATCATTCTTAGGTGGGTGGGGAGGGCATTGCAGTGGGAGGCGGCCATAGTGGGAAAACTAGATGATACCTTAATTGCAAAAAAACATACAGAAGGTAAGATATCAGATTCGACAGGTTGCAGTGAGTTTGAGTGACATTCTGACTAAGTAGTGGTGGGGAGTAAATGGAACAGTCACCTGGGACAATATATGGGTGGACTTTCATAGATTAAGGACAAGCAAAATTAGACATTTTTAAGTGCAGGTATGTGGTACGTCCAGTTATGTTAGGGATGTGAGCATGATGAATGAAGTGCTAGGGTTTTGGTGGTGAAAATGAGGGAAAAGGCAGGTTAGAGGCAAGGGAAACATTTTAGCTTGCTTGACGGCAGATGAGAAGTATGTTATGAGGGTAACTCAGAAGCAAGGAAGAAGGCTTTCAATTTGACTTTGACCAAATAAGTGTGTGCCTTTTTTACTGATATCTGGCAGAAGTGAATTACATGCAAGTGGAGCAAGAAGAGAGAAAGAACGGAAGCGAGAGGCAGCACACAGAGGGCAAGGGTCCACAAGGGTAGTTGAGGAGGCAGATAGGAGATTGCGAGAAGGCGTATAGATTTGGCTAGAGGAGGATAGATACAGTGGTGTCTTACCGTGGACAGATTTGTGAACCAGTAGAAGAAATGTAAATCCATCCCAGTTTTGCATCATCAGTTATCCAGCTGGTGATGGCAAGAGGAAGTAGGTGTGAAGTGAGGGAGTTCAAAGAGAGTCCTGGTTAATGATCTTGTCAAGAGGACATAAATCATAGTTGGAGACACTATAGAATATACTGGCACAGAAGTCCTGTTTCGAGAAGACAAGAGTGGTTAAATGATGCTTGACGGTGCAGAATGGAAGGAGGTGTGTGATTTTCCTAATGTTTAGGAGGTTGAGGCGAACCGCTTTTGCAGTTTTGGAGTTGAAAGTAGAGATGGTGTGAGAAGATTCATAGATGACGCAGAGGTTTCTAGATGAAGAGGAGAAGGGGTGAGTGTCTGGTGGGAACTGGATAGGCAGGAGAAGAGATGGGAGAGAGTATTGGGGAGGGAAGGAGAGCACCTCTTTTTTGTTAGCATTTAATGTCAGACAAAACATAAAACATCAAGCAATGCCATCCCATATTTAATGGCAGAGAGACAGTTGGACATTTTGATAGAGAGAGCAGAGAAAAGTTTTCTCCCCTCTCATTAGTGTCCTTCACCAATTTTCTGATGACACTGCTTTGTATCCTTCCAGGAAGCATCCAAAATACAGTGTCCTTTCCTGGGTTAGACCGGTGCAGTTCACGTATAGGTGTGGTAGGTTCTACACCGAGCCTTTCGTTTTAGAGAATCTACAAGTGGTGTGTGTTGGACCCTAACCAGCTCTAAGAGAAGTCACCTCTTTTGTTTTGCACAGGTTCAGGTCCACTCTTATCCTCGGAAATTGGGACCTAATCCTGGGTTTTGGGGATTTTTTCAGGTATTCAGGGTGTTTTCCTTAGCTTCTAACCTTCTGTGATAGAGAATAGGGAAGCTAGCTTGTATTTTCTTGCTTCGTCAGTGGCGATTATCCAAGCATAGCTCCATAATTTTTTCTTGACTTTGTTTGGATTCAAGACTAGTTCCTCAGCCATTACGCCCATGTCCATTAGCAAAGACCTGCAGTTTGCAGCCCGTTTTGCCAAAACGTTGTTAGGCCCTTCTTCCATTCTGTTTTTATGAGGTCCAGCATAGGGATGTATTTCCACTCATGCATTTCCCTGAAAGGCTCAACGATTTCCATCCAGCTGTTGCTTTTAAGTGTTTTTTCCAAAATAGGGTTTCCAACCTAGCCCAGTTCTTTTGGTGCAGCATCAGGAGGGCGTCGGCTCCATACGTCAGAGTAGGGACCACCTTGATTTTGTAAAATTTGATGATGGGTAAGAACGAATATCGACAGAACTTAGGTTTTATAATACGGGCGTGATTAGCCAAGGCCGTAGCTTTCCCTCTTAACAAGTCCACAGTGTCTATCTCAACTGTGCTGTTTGCAATTTGGATCCCCAAGTATTTAAAGGAGTCAACTGAGGTAATTTCCATACTCCCCAGTCTCCATTTAAATAAGTTTTTTTCTTGTTTTAGGGCCCTCTTTTATAGTGAGGATCTTAGTTTTCTCTGTGTTGATTTGCATATTGTTCTCTTTGGCATACAACGCCAATCTGTTCAGCTGCCGTTGCAGACCTATTGCAGTGTAATTGAGGAGGACTATTTCATCCGCGCATGCGATTGATTTGCACCCTACTTATAATAGGTGGGAAGTATCTGACTTCTGCCATGAACTCCTGCAGGTCTGCAATGTATAGATTAAAAATGGTGGGAGCTAGGGGGAAACCTTGTTTGAGACTCCTGCCTGTTGGTATCACTTTTCTCAGTTTTCCGGATGCATCTAGCCATACTCTATTATAGAGGTGTCCATGGCCTCTGATTTGTTGCAGGAGGTCTATAGGGCATTTCCAATGTTCTAATTTTCCCCAAAGCCATTGCCTGCTTATGCTGTGAAATGCTTTTGAGAAGTCAATGAAGGCCAGATGGATCTTGGTCTGTGACTTGAGGGCTTTGGCTTTCAGAATAGCCAGGAGGAGGGCCGGTCCTAACCCGTTTATGAAACCAGATTGAAAGATATAATTTCTGTTTTCGATAATTGCCCAATTATTGAGTCTTTTTAGCAACAATGATGCATGCATTTTCCCCATCAT
The DNA here is from genome assembly GCF_040938575.1 of Ambystoma mexicanum. NCBI lineage: Eukaryota > Metazoa > Chordata > Amphibia > Caudata > Ambystomatidae > Ambystoma > Ambystoma mexicanum. The sequence goes on along the minus strand of NC_090929.1, from coordinate 740,511,299 downwards.
GTCCAATAAAGCAATGGGTCTGTAATTCTGGAGAGTGTTTCTAGTGCAATTTTTACATATTGAAATCACGTGGCCCATCCTCCGTGACATTGGAATCATTCTGGATGATTTCACGTTGTCCAAGATCAAACCTAGCAAAGTCGCCTATTGCTCAGGATTTCATTTAAGGGTCAAGTATGTTAGCCCGTTGGGACCAGGAACCCTTGATGGATTAGCACTTTTGAGCATGTTCAGTAGATCTTCGTGATCATATGCAAGAGTCCAGGGGGATGTTGGTGTCATGCAAGTTACAGACATAGGTGGTAGTTCCTTGAATACCATTTCTGAAAAAGGAAGTCCATTTGGCCTCAGTAACTCCATTTATCTGTAATTGATTTTGGGTCTGTCCAGTTGTCTTAATAAGACCCCAGATTTCCAATGTTGATCTTTTCGAGATCGCTCTCAACATTTTTTCACGCATCTTGCTGGATTAAGATGCGCTTCTGATTGATAACCCAGGACTTATATTTGTTATTGATCTGTTTAATTTCCTTCAATGTGGCTGCATCAGTGGCTTTTCTTAGGGCCTGCACTGCTCTCCTCATTTTGCAGCGTTTTTCTACAAGCTGAGTCAAAAACATGTTGGTGAGATTCCTCTCAGTGATTTTTGTGGGGTCTCTTTTTTGTGCAGAAGACCGAGAGGATTGGAACTTAGTCAAATCTGAGTTCTTGACTGCAGATCTGACTATCTTGGAGTCTGGATGAATAGTTGGCCACTGTTTGTTCTACTGCTCTCTTATTTGTCACCTACACCTGTGTTTGGCAACAGTCCATAGGTCGAGGGAGTTTCATGAACAATGAGAGACTCAGCCAGTTGTGATCGCTGGAGTTTACAGAAAATATTTTGAAATGGTTTATAACCTCTACAATTTCCCTTGACATGAAAATGTAGTTCAACACCGACGATTGCGTTCCTCTTTTCCAAGTCGGGTTGCATCAGTTATTTTCTTCGAAATACCCTTTCAAAATATGAAGATTGCGGCTTTTCATTAGCTCAAGCCACAATAAACTCTGCTGAATTTGTGGGTTTCTTGGTCCCGAAAATGTTCCCATCAGTTTTCCATTCACATTCATGCAGGTCCGATTTAAGTGCCCACATACAATGATAGAGGGCTCTTCCAGATTATATGCCTCTTCTATTGATTCTGCGATTTTCTTGATTATAACCCTTACATCATGACTTGTGGGGTTCCAATAGATGTTGATGATGGTCAGGTGGGATTTCCTTTTGTTCCACTTTTGGGTTGCCTCATACTTTCATTTGGGAGGATGGTTTGCTGAGCCTTTGTTTTTATAACTGGTTATTTCATAGCCAAATTCACTGTTGATTAGAGTTAGGATCCCAGTCCTTGGGCGGCCGGCCTCTCCCATAAGTGCTGGGTTCAAGAGGATTTAAAAGCCATCTAAGCAGGGCTCTGTTCTTAACGAGGTTTCTTTGAGGCAGATGAAATCTTCTTCAGTCCAAGGAAACTCTCCTTCCTCAAGTAGGTGTGAGAAACCCATCAAATTCCAGGACGCTAGGGATAAGTAGTTTTTATTTCTGGGGTTTAGCTAGGACACTTCGGACGCCAGTGCGGATGGAAGCCACGATGAAGAGTCTTTCATTGGAGAGTCATCGCTGGATTTGCGCACTAATTCGATCTTTCTTGCCCATGCTTTGTCCCTTTTGTGATTTATTCTTAATTTGAGGTTTGGGCACCAGTTATTTTGTGTTTGAAGTTCTGTCTCTTGCCAAGCCACAGGTCTTTCCAGAGGGACAGACCCTTCCTGACCTCTGTGGGTTCTTAAGGCGGTCCCCTCACGCTCCTTTTTTTCAGATGTGGTCTTTCATTTTCTGGGGCCCTGAAATCGGGCATCTCCTCCAAGCCTCTTTCCGTAAGGTCAGTCAAGTTGAAGCCTAATAGGAGACAATTTGCCACCGATGATAGGAGTAGGTTTTTCACCACCATTGACCGGAGATGCAAATGGACAAGATCCATGCGGTCTTCACTTCTAAAGTAGATTATGGCAAAGTCATCTGTGTTGATTTGCCAGAGCTGGGGAATGCAGTGACAGAGTCTCAGCACGTTGTATCTGTTATGGATAAAATCAAGCTCTTTATCCACAACCCTTTCCAGCCAAAGGCATCTTGCGAAATCTTTCACTTGCTTTTCTTTGTGTCTTGGGATCAGCCCTTGTGTTTTCTCATGTCTGGGCCTTAGTGGAAGGTCGCGTCTGCTATCAACTTCAAGAGCGAGGCCTTGTTTGATGGAATTGACCTTTAGCTTTATTGGTATATCCGTCATCTTTATAGGCCCCAGATTGCCTCATCTATCTGTATTAGGTTTTTGTTTGTTAGGCAGTGAAGAGCAGTCATCTCTTGTAGAGGGTCAGCGTTTGTTATTCCAAGACAGCTTACTTTTATCTTCACTCGCCGTTCTAGGCCTCAATACTTAGCTATTGCTAATTCCTGTTTTTCAGCCAGCTTTAGGAAGGGTACTTCTGGATCGAGGGTAGTTGATGAGCTGACATCTTGATCTGCTATGTTTTGAAGAAGATCTGCTGACACTTCCTCAGGGTCGTCCATTTCATCACTCATCGGGTAGGTTAACATATCTAGAAGGGATTTTGGCGGAGACTCGAGCGGTGCTGCTTCTGTGTTTCTTTGGGTAGGAGATTCCATCGTTGAGGGTGGTTCCTTTAATTGCTTTTTCATTTTACATTTTGTGGTGCAGTTTTTCTTCTTTTTGGGGAGCAACAGTTTCTTAAGAAAGCTCCTACAGGCATTTCCTCTGATCTTCTGTGCAGGTTGCTGCTGTGTATGGTGGGTAGGCACTTTCATATTACTTTTCTGTTTTTTTTGCAAACAGCGGATATATGTCGTCTGTGGACTTTTCCTTTACTTTCTCCAGTATATCCATTGCAGGTGAAGCACTTACTTTATAAGCGTCCTCTCTATCGGGCATTTCCTGACTAATCAACTGGACATTAGCATGTCATGCCGGTGGGGCAGTGCCTCGATGATGGCATTTAGTGTGGATAGATCTTGACTCGTGGCGGATGCCGATGGAACTTGGTTTTTGTTACTAGATCCATTTATGTCATTGGTCATAGATTGCACATGGCTTTGGGATATCCTCTCACCTGCGAGAGTCTTAGCTGCAATGAAGCCCTCTATAAAGAACAGTTTTGTATGTATCATGACAAGCCCAAAATTCAGAGCAGTACTTGTTTCCAAGGATGTGATTGTTTCACTTATAGGGACGTATAGGAGGAACACACCCTCCTGGTGAAATGGGATTTGGAGTTCCTTGGCTCAAATAGTAGCAGCTTCCCCGTCACTGGTGCGTTTCAGCAGGTCGTTTGACAACCTGTTTGTTGTGTGGACAGATTTGGTGACCTTGGGATTGCTGCTTGCTTTCAGATGTTTGATACTCATGTGCAGATCGTCAATATCCTGCTGTATGGCTGCAAGTGTAGGATTAGCATTTTGATGGTTTGAGGTAAAATCTCCTGATGAGTGTTGGTCCATCTGAGAGTTTTTGTTGCCTTCCTTTTCCATATTTGTGATGTCCACAGAGGTCCACTTCCGTGATGAAGTTTCCAGCTCAGAGGGGTTTGAGTTTAGTCTTTGGGCCTCATCACGAGTTTGGCTGTAACCCTTAAATCCGGCGGTAGCGCTATTACCACTGGATTTAAGGGTCTGCCAAATCAGGGCTTCAGCAGATTTCTCCCCAGCTCTGAGCTGGGGGGAAATCTGCCGAATATTCACGCTATTACAGCCGGCGGGAAATCAGCCAATTGCTTCCCAATCACCCACATACGGCCGCCAGGCAACTCCTAAGCTGAGATGCGAGGTCCGGCTGGGTAGAATCCAGCTGGATGATGATCTGGGTATCATCAGCATAGGAGTAACACCTGAAGCCAAAGGAGCGGATGAGCAGACCACGAGGCTGAATATAAATGTTGAACAAGGCCGGGGACAAGGCCGATCCTTGCAGGACCCCACGAAGCAGCATTGTAGCTGCTGAAAAGAAGGAAGCAAGAGTCAATATTTGACTGCGGTCAGCTAAAAAAGAGGCAAACCACGTAAAAACCTGACCAAACAGTCCGGCCACAGCCAAACGATCCAGTAGCACCTGGTGGTCTACGGTATCAAACGCGGCCGATAAATATAATAAATTAAGAGAGCCTGTTCCACCCTCATCAGCCAATCGACAGAGGTTGCCATACACATGTCACCAAGCAGGGTGGCCAGCTTCAACAGTAAGGTTCAGCCACTATGCCCTTGGTGTAGCAACATGGGGGCAGATTTAAAACACACATTTTTGTGTTGTGTGAGGGTGCAAAGTTTCTGGGCACGAATTGAACAGGCTTGCAGAAGTGCTGGCATAACTAGGTACAATTGGACTACAAAAGAATGCTTGCTGGGCGCTTACCCGAGAAATAATAAATGCAAGCATGTAGTGAAATTTATGGAAATTGCCTGCTAAGAGGCGCGTTGCCATAGCGTGGAAGTCCACTGGTGGGCTGCAGTATACATGCTGGCGCAAGGACCTAGAATTTTGGACTGAAATCGAAACAAATGTATGGGGAAGTGCAATCTGGTGGCAGGAGGCGCTTGCCAGTGCCGCATACGAGTCTTGGAAAGTGCTGGTTTGGGACATGTTCCACCTATCGGATGACAAACCACCTTAAAAAAAGAGAACTACTGTTAAATGCAACACTAATGCATTAATTGGCTGTAGCTATGTGCCCAGATTGATGTACAATGTTGGGCAATTGCTGAGCATTGCTTGCTTGCCCAGCGATGCAGTGGGATCAGAATAATATAGAATGTTGTCTCACAACCCGGCTTAATATATGTTTTAGAGATACGCAAATTTGAATCCAATGTGCGAGGAGTGTTTTTTTTATTTATTCATTTTTTTAAAATTAGGTTTTGTTTCTTGGTATTGTTGTATTTGTTATGGTAGCAAGATCCTCTTGAATTATTATAGGAATGCAAGTAAGCGAGCAGAAAGGAGAATAATGCTATCTGGAACTATTGTAATGTAATTGAACAAATGCCAATTAAAAAGACGTTAAAATAAATAGTGCACTCTGCAAGGCTTGCCCATAATATATACCTGAAGTGCTCCGCTGATTGATCTATTTCCAATTCGGTCAGAACATATCCAGTGACCGCACATGCTCTTCACGGACTGAACACTTTTGCCCTGTGTTTCCCGCAACCTCCACCGTTGCTGAACCTGAAGCCCAAATAGTCTTATTGTGAAACTTTTTCAATAATGACATTACCAATATTAATTGTACATTTTCTCAACTGCGCTTTTAGGTTTGCAAATCAACATCTTTGTTTTTACATATAGCCTCCAGGTCCATCCTTATACAGCGTTCGCAGAACATAATGAATTGCTTTCTCAAGGTCCTGACACATTACTACGTAGTCTAACTTGACCATGCTCCATACTACCTATAGGCACAGACCAATGCAGGACTCTCTAGCTAGGACAGATTTTGTTTTGCTTCATCTATCTTCCTGGTTTTGTAGCACCCAATTGTAGGTTTTATCGGTTCCTACTTGGCAGATTTCATTCCTTGGCAACACCCTTTAGGGAAGCAGGGAAACACTTTTTTTTAAGGGCCATACCACAGAAAACAGAAGTCACAACAATGTGGGACTACCGAATCGCTGAGCATATGTCAGAGTCGAAATCCAGTAAATGTGGCCCTGACGGGGTTAGAAGATTTTATTAGACAATACTTTGAAGAAAATAAAGGTACAGCAGCAGTTACATCGGTTTGGGATTGTTTTAAGGCAATGTTACGAGGTGAAATAATAATCAGAGCTACGCATGCTAAGAAAAGAAATCAAGAGGAGATAAAGAACATAGAGGAGGAAGTTAAAGAAATACAGAAAGCTTGTGCAAATGAGGATTCAGAGTCGAATAGACTAAAATTAAGAAAGCTAGAGGGTGAAATGAATAACCATGTTCAAATGCTGGCGCATAAAGGAATGTTTTATTCAAAACAACGGTTTTGGGAACATGGAGATAGAAATGGTAAGTTGTTGGCTAATAAACATAGAGAGATTGCAATGGACTCTTGTATTTCTTCTATACAAACAGAGGAAGGAAAGTCTTTACATAAGAACAAGGAAATCTGTGAATATTTCCGGGTTTTTATGAACAGTTATACAGGAAGAACTCAGGCCTAGTAATGAGGCCTTAGAAACATTCTTTGATAAGATTACTCTTTCAAAATTAACTAATGAAAAGAAAACAATACTTGAATCTGTGATTGGTGTTGCTGAAGTGTTTAATGCCCTTTCAAAGATGAAAGAAGGGAAATCACCAAGGCCAGATGGTATAGTTTCAGAATTTTATAAGAAGTTTGCTACCCAACTGCACCAATTTTGTTGGAGGTCTATAATGAACTTATAACATCGGGAATAATGTGTGATTCAATGAAAGAGGCCCTGATTATTGAAATTCCAAAGCCAAATAGAGATGATAAAAAATGCAAGAATTATAGACCAATTTCATTGCTGAATGTGGATCTAAAAATGTTCACTACAAAATGGTCTAATAGGCTAATGTCTTGTATGGAAGATATGATTGATAAGTCTCAGGTGGGTTTCACTCCAGGACGATTTGGGTATGACAATATTAGTTCTGTGCTGAATGTAATTGGTGTACATTATGGGAAGTAAACAAATGGAATTATAGGTTTTTTTGACACTGAAAAAGCATTTGATTGGGTTAATTGGAAATTTATGAAATATACATTGTTGAAAATGGGATTTGGACCATTATTAATGAGAATGATTGAATGTATCCACCATGATGTTAGGGTGAAAGTATTAGTTGATGGATTGATTTCAGGTTCCTTTCCTTTAACAAAAGACACACGGCAAGGATGTCCTTTGTCACCGTTTTTGTTTAATCTGGCACTAGAGCCGTTAGCTGCGTATATCAGACAATGCAACTTGATTAAAGGAGTAAGTGTTGAAAATACTGAGATTAAAATCTTGCCTTATGCAGATGACATGCTGCTTCTGCTGTCAAACCCAGAAACTTGTGGACCTATGTTAAAAAAAATGTTTGAGAAAGTGGGCACATTATCAGGACATAAGGTGAATTGGGATAAAACTGAGATTTTTCCTCTGTCTAGGACATGTGATAATAGAATTTTGGAATCTTGGAATTTTAAATGCTCTCCTGGGGGTGTTAAATATTTAGGTATACATATTATTGGGGATTTAAATAAGATTATTCAAAACAATTTAGATCAGGTAATAGACAAAATATTGTTATTAATTAAAAGGTGGGAAAGATTGAATCTGAATTTATGGGCAAAAATCAACGCAATCAAAATGGTTCTGTTGCCTAAGGTGTTGTATATTATTCAATCAGTCCCATTAATGATTTATAAAAAGCAATTGCTGAGAATTGATACGCTTTTTCAATCCTTTTTGTGGAGAGTAGGCAAAAAACCTTGTATACCAAATTATATATTGATGCAAAAGGTCGAAGAGGGTGGTTTTGGCTATCCAGATTTGATAAAGTATTACAAAGCCTTTTTGCTTAAGAAGAGCTCATACTATTTTAAGGAGGAGAATGTTAAAGAGCCGATCTGGATACGCATGGAAAGAGGGATTTGTGCACTGTATCATTTTGAAAATCTTTATAGTATGGAAAAGCTGTCAATAAAAGACTAAAATTACAACCAATAGTGGCAACCAGGAAGGCCTTGGGGTCATGGTTTAGAGAAAATTGACAGAGTTATGGTTTCAGCCCAGATGAATCTATTTGGCATAATGAAACATTTCAACTTAATAATAGATGTTTACTCTGGAAGAACTGGATTAAAAATGGTATTCTAAAGTTAGGTGATGTATTACATGGGAACAGGTTGCTGTGTTTTGAGGTACTACAAAGTAAATATAATCTGGGACAAAGAGAATTGAGTAGATATTTAGATTTGGTTTCTTTATTTAATCAAAGGAAGAGTATGATGGGTGATTCATTTGGGGTGAAACCTGATATTAGTAAACTATTGATTGGACAAGAGTATAGTGTACGGACTTACATGCGCTTCATGCCCACGGAAATAGGACATACTTTAGCCTGGAATAAGTTAAAAGAGGCCTGGTCGGGAGATGTTAATATTGTTATTTCGGAAAACAATTGGAAAGATATTCTTAGGGTGAGCAAAAATTTGGAGAAAGATATGAATCTGCGTCTGATTAGACAGAAAATTATTGGTAGAATATACTGGACACCAGTTAAGATGTTCAAATTAAATTTGAGGTCAGATGAGATATGCCAGAGTTGTGGGAGTGATAGAGGTACTCTTTTACGTCTACTTTGGGAATGTCCGAGGGTACAGGTTTTTTGGAAGGATGTAGTTGATAGAAATTATTTGATTTTTGGAATAAGTATGCTAAGATCTGCAACAAATATGATCTTGCTCTTACATGGGGATAAATGTGCAAACACTAAGCGGCATCATTTCTGGATTGATGGGGCTGTCATGGTAGCGATCCTTAGGATTTGGAAGACGAGGAAGAAACCTAATGTTGAAGATTGGTTGGTGGAACTACAGATTCTATCAAGGTCTCAATGAAGAATAAAGGTAAAGAAGGAGACTACTTGAAGTTATGGGGTTTCTTTGATGCCCTTTATGGTTGATGTAGTAGGGAGACTGTGAGAGGTAGGAAATGAGGGTAGTGAGAGTTTTCTCCCCTTCCCCACCCCCTACTTTTCTTTCTTCTTTTCTCTCCCTTCTTTCTCCATCATTTCCTTTCATGCTGTCTTTTGTGATGTTTTGTGTGTGTTAGTTAGTATTTTTGGTAATGCTTGACTATATTATATTCCACATAGGGTGGTTATTTCTTTTTGATATATTTAATTTGAATGTACTGGAATTTTGAATATGTATTGTTTGTATGCATTATCTTGTTAAAATCTATGTGAATATATTATGATTTGCTAAAAATCTAATCAAGAAATCTAAAAAAAAACATACTGAATCAATGTAGAAAACGATACGCAGTTTAGCAGTATTTTCCAAACACCTGCATACTCAGAGTCCTGTGACTACCTCCTCATCAACATAAAGGAAAAGCATCAATCCCCGAAAATGCCAAATGCACAGCATCACTTCCCACACTGAGTAGAACTCAAGCATCGGATGGAAATCATGCACAGTGCATGTTTTCCAAATGCACACCTGCAGAAAGTCCAATATATGAATACAGATACAGGCACTGCTCAATGAAACCAATGCAACCGAAATGCACATAGAAAATCTTTATTACAAAGGGCAACATAAAGCAGTTCTACTGCAGGAGTGCAAGGAAACTTAGAAATCGAGAAAACAATGCACATGTCAGATGAAGAAAGGTGAAATGGCTTAACACAAATAAAATCATTTCTATCATTTGAGATACTTAGGAACACCAAGCACTTATGTTGCCTATGTCCATGTCCCTACACCCAAAAACCAAAGACAATGCAAGTCATTACCTTCATGTAATGGAGGGTTCCCCCGATCTGATGCACTTCACAAAAAACACCTGCAGCATTGTTTCACCCAAATCATGTAGCAATCACCCCCCACCAAATACAATACAACTTGAATCGCAATGGACCATACAGTCGATACACTCAAGATGTATCACAAATTGGGACATATGGACATGAAGCTGTGGCTTACCCAGGCTCTTTTCTGTTAGGCCCTAGTTACCATGCTCTACAAATGACACTCTGCTCGTGCGGTACGTCTTAATTCTTTATTCACTTATCACAGACTAAATTCCTCTCGCTAACTCCCCCGTTCCTTCCTCCTCCCACCTCCCCTTCCTGGCTTTAGTCCGGCCCTGTTAAAGGGCTCCGGCTCCATTCCCTCCTGTAACACCTCCCCCTTGCTTATCAGGGGAGTTTGCGGTCTACATCTGCTCGATTAGGCGTGCAGGTATCTGTGTGATCCACTGTGGGCAGCCTGGTAACTCACAGGTTTCACCAACCTTTTCGGTGCCCTATGGGTCTTGGGTTTCCTCCACTTTCAGTTCCTCCTCCTCTGTCGCCGTTTCTTTGGCTGGCTCAGGCTCTGCCTTATACAGATTTTGAAAGAACGAGGTGTTGCAGGTTATGTCTCCTCTGCTCCCCATCGCTGTGATCATTGGTCCCTTCACTTCCCTGACCAAGGGTGGTTCCAGGTTGTACCTCGGTTGACCTTCTTCTGCTGCCTTTGCCTAACTAACACTATTTCTCCTACCGGGAGTTGATGTTCCTTCGCTCTCCTCTTCCTGTCCGCCCACTCCTTTGCTTTCCTTTTTTTCTGCGCATCTCTTTCTCTGATCTCTGTGTCTCGCTCGGGTGTGTAGTCTTCTACTTGCGGAAGCCGAGTCCTCGGCTTGTACTTTATCATGAGTTTGAGGGGCGTCCTTCCCGTGGTCTCATGCGGGGTGCTTCGGTAATTTCTTAGCATTTGGCAGATGGCTTGTGGTAGCAACATTTGATCAGTGGTTGCCTTCTGGCGGGTCGCTTGATGGTGGCTATAAATTGTTCCAGCATGCCGTTGGTTTGGGGCCATAGTGGGCTGACTCTCTGGTGGCGGAAACCCAAGTGGGTGGCGAATCTGTGGAAGTCCTGTCCCTGAAACGGCAAGCTGTTTTCAGTGTTTACAGTGTTGGGAATCCCCCATTCACTGAAAAGCTTGTCGATCACACCCACATAGTGGTGGATGGACTCCACATGTTTTGTGAGCGGGAAGCGTGAATACTCATCCATCATCACCAGGATGTATCCTCCTTCCTCTAGGAACCCATAGAAATCCATGGCTATTCATTGCCAGGGTCCTTCTGGTAGGTGTATGGGCTGGAGTGGACACGGGGGGCTGTTAGCCGCTGTCATTTGGCAAGGCATACAGTGGGTCATGGTGTCTTCTACAATGCTGTCCATGTATGGCAACCATACTTAATTTCTCAAAATCTTCTTTGTGTTTGCAGCTCCCTGGTGACCTTCATGAGCTATGATCACCAGCGCTTTCCTCAGGCTATTGGGGGCTACTAGGTGGTTACCTCATAGCAGTGTTCCTTGGTTGGTTATGGCAAGTTCATTCTTTATCTTCACCATCCTGTACAGCTCCTTTTTGTACACCTCTCCGTTCACAAATTGTTCCTTGTCGAGGTGCTTCCACCTGCTGATGTTTTTTAGACATGCCCCGTCAGCAAACATCTCGCATGTGATGGCGGGCGGGAGGGCATTGAGCGAAAAGTATGAGGTGTAGTCTTCTCACTTCTTCCCCATCCCATCGTCCACTTTGCCTTCTGGACATGTAGTCTGCTGGGTTGGCGTCTCCCCCAGGTTTGTGTACAATCCGATAATCATACTCTTGAAGTCTGATGCCCCATCTCTCTATATGTGGGGGCATTTTTTTGGGGGGGTTCCCAAACAGGCAGAGTAGTGCCTGGTGGTCTGTGGTGAGAATTAATTTCCGACCGATAATGTTTGCATTCCCATACTACTGTTAGCCTATCCCTCTTCGCCTGGGAGTATGCTTGTTCAACGAGTGACAGCGCTCTGCTGGCGTAGGCTTTTATTTTGGTCTTGCTGGGTTTGTTCAGGTCCATCTGGACCAGTATGGCCCTTGCCCTACTGGGCTGGCATCGACTGTAATCTCTGTGTTCCACTTCGGGCTGAAGTAGGCCAGTTGACGATTATTGGCAAGTTCCCCTTAATGGCGCGGAATGCTTCCTGGCATTGTGGGTCCCAATGGAATGGAGAGTCTTTCTCGAGGAGTCTCCGGAAGGGGTCCGTCAGTGTACCATAGTTCGGCAAGTGGCAGCCACAGTACCCTGCCATCCCCAGAAAAGATCGTAGTTCGGCAACACCAGTGGGGTCGTTGAGGTTGACAATGGCACTCATTTTGTCAGGGTCAGCTGTAATGCCTTGATCCGAGAAGATGCATCCAAAGAAGCGTAGGCTTCATCTGTTGATGACACACTTGGGTCCATTGAGTCCCACATGGTGGCAGATGTCACATACTGACTTGAGTGCTGCATCATGTTGTTCTTGGATGATGCCAAAGACGAGGATGTTGTCGCTGTAGTTGAGCGCACTAGAGACAGGGATCTCAGTCTGCGGATGTTCTCCTGAAATATCTCCACGGCCGACGATATCCGAAGTTGAGCTGCTTGTAGCGGAACAAACCATTGTGTGTCGTAAAGGTGGTAATTGTTCTGGATCCAGGGTCGATGACTAGCTGGTGATACCCCTGGTTCCAGTCTAGCTTGGAGAACTGGGTGGCCTTGTTGAATCTTTCCAGCATGTCTTCAATGTTGGGCCCTTGGTGTCTCTTGCTCTGGATCGCGGTGTTGAGTATTCGCGTGTCCATACAGAGGCACAGGCGACCGTCGGCTTTAGGTACGACTGCTACGGGGGATACCCATGATACCCATACTAGCCCCTTTCCTTGGCTACCTTGCCTCCCCCCTCCCTCTCTGCCCCCTCTCGGGCTCCTGCTACACCTCCGCAGGGTGTACCTCTGATCTGTACCCCTCCCCGGAAATCCTCCAAGGATGGCAACCTTCTACACATTGCCACTATTAACTCTCGCTCTGCTGTCAAACATTCCTCTGATATCTGCCGCCTTCTTGAAGTATTTGACCTCGATGTTCTCGGTCTCACTGAGACATGGTTCACGGCCAGCTCTGTCACCAGCTTTGACACGCTCCTACCTGACGGCTACAAGATCCTCTCCGTGCCCAGGCCCAACCGCTCTGGTAGGCGTGCAGCCCTTATCTTCCCTAAGTGGATTTTTGCCTCTGTCACTCCTACGCAGACCTACTCCTCTTTTGAATGCCTCATCTGCAGGCTCTCTCTCTCCCCTAGCCACTCCCTTACAGTGGCTACTATCTATCGGACACCTGGTCAGAGTTCTTCCTTCCTCTCACTTCAACATCCACCTGGATGCCTCCTGTCCCCCCTCTGGACTCTTTCGCGACCTCTGCGACTCTCTCTCACTCACCATTCTCTCCTCTGGCCCCACTCATTCTGCAGGGCACACTCTCGATGTTCTGATCTCCTCAGACCTTCCCCCCTCTGTCCCTCTCTCCACTCCTCTCTCCTCGAGTGATCACTTTCTCCTATCCTCCCACCTCACCCTCCCTATCCCTCACACCAAGCCACCTCCATCACTGCCACCCACCTTCTCGGTCATCCGACCCATGAAGCGTGTGTCAGTTGAGGCTTTCGCCGCCACCTTCTCACCCCCTCATCCCCCTTTGGCTTACTCTTACCCTGACTTGGCCCTCTCCACGCTCCACTCTTCTATATCCGATATTCTTGATACTCTTAACCCTGTCATGAGAATCCGCCTGAAGCCCAAAGCCAAGTGTAACTCCTGGTATGACTCAGACCTCATCACCCTAAAACGCAAGTGCAGGGTGGCCGAGAGGAAATGGCGTGCTTCATGATCATCCTCTTACAAACTGGCCGGCCGCCTGCTTCAAAGGCATTACCGGCTCTCCGTCCTCACCAAGAAGAGAACTCATATCCAAGCCTACATCTCTGCGGCATCTAACAACTTGGCTGAACTCTGGCCAATCCTGCCGCAGTCTCTACCTCTCCTGTCCCTTCCCAGGCCCTCTGCACGGCACTAGCTTCTCACTTCATTTCAAAAACTCAGGACATCCTGTCCTCACTCTCCACTGATCGTCTCCCTCCCTCTATTCCCTGCTCTTCCTCTGGCCCTTCTGCAGCCACTCCTCCCTCCTTCTCTGCCTTTACCCTTTTCTCTGCAGACAAGGTTTCTAGACAAGTCCGATCTATAAAAGTCTTGTCAAAACATGTTCACCCCTGTTCCTCCAAAACTATCAAGGACCACATCGACTCCCTGGCTCCTGCCCTGGCTGATTTCTGCAATCACTCTTTTGCCACTGGAGTCTTCCCATCCCCCCTGAAGCACTCACTTGTGCACCCTCTTCTTAAAAAACCCTCTGCCGACCCCACCTGCCCAGCTAACTATCGCCCAATCTCCATCACTCCCTTCCTGGGCAAGCTCCTGGAGAAACTGGCCAACTCCCATCTCAATCTCCACAACTAATCTGTTGTTTGTCTTCATGACCATCAGTCTGGCTTCAGAAGCATGGAAACTGCTCTCCTGAACATCCGTGAAGACCTGCTCTCCAACCTTGATTCTAACACCCTGTGCGTCCTCATCTTGCTTGATCTCCCTTCTGCCTTTGACACTGTCAACCATGCCATCCTGCTCAACCGTATCCATGATAACCTTGGTATCACTGGTCAGACTCTGGCGGGCTGACTTCTTTCCTCTCCGACCGACCCTTCAAGGTCCAACTTGGATCCTTCCTCTCCGATATCTTTTTCTCTACCTGTGGTGTCCCCCAAGGATTTAACCTCTCTCCCTGGCTGTTCATTCAATACCTGGCACTCCTTGCCCACCGCATCACAACTCTCTGCCCCAATTTTCAGTGCTATGCGGATGATACCCAGCTCATTTTCAGGTTACCCTCGGCCTCCTCCTCTCCTTCCCTCATCTCTGACTGTCTGTCTGCTATCCATGAGTGGTGTGCCGCCAATGACCTCTGCCTTAATGCCAGTAAGACTGAGATTCTACTCATCGGCACACCCACTCCCTCCTTCCCTGCAGCTCTCTGGCCAGCCTCTCTTGGCCCTCTTCCTGCTCTCACCTGCATGGCCAAAAACCTTGGGGTCATCGTCGACTCCACACTCTCCTTCTCTCCTCACATCTCTGACGTCTCTAAGAAGTCACACTACCAGCTGCACCTCCTCAGAGGTATTCTTCCTTTCCTCTTCTTCCCTCAGAAGCTCATAGTCTCCAGAGCCCTGGGTCTCTCTAGGCTGGACTATTGTAACAGCCTCTATCTAAATCTGCCCGCCTCTACTCTCCGTCCTCTGCAACTTATCCAGAACAGGACTGCAAGACTTGTCCTTGGCATCAAGCCCAGGGATCGTATCTCTCCAGGACTGAAATCTCTGCACTGGCTCCCAGTGGCTGCGAGGATTAAGTTCAAAACCCTCTGCATTGTCCACAAGGCCTTCTGGGGCCTGGGGCCGCAATACCTTCAACTCTCTCTTCCTAAATATCTTCCCTCACAAGCTCTTCGCTCATCGCCGCCAACTCCCTCAGGGTCAGTCGCTTCTCCAAGCAACGATTTGGTGGTAGATCTCTCTCTTTGGCCGGGGCCTCCCTCTGGAACAGCCTTCCTGCCTCCCTGAAACTTGAGGATAACCATCTCCGGTTCCTGAAGCACCTCAAAACCTTCCTCTTTGCTTCTGCTTTCTCTCCCCCTCTCCCCTGCTTAATTCCTGGATGAAACTGCACGGGTTAACTGGCCACTCTTTCTGATCTGAACACCTGCACTTCCTCCCTGGCAACCCCTGCACATGGGGACTGTTTTCTGTATCCCTACAGTCCCCCTGCTTAGTACTTATGTCTGCACTTACCTTGCACTTGCCACCATCTGGCAGTTTTTATTTATCTTATTTATTCCACTATCCCATGTACTGAACATTCCCCTCTCCCTTCCCCACACACTTTTCCCTTTCCCCCTTCCATGCACTTGCCTGATCTGAATGACAGCTAGCCTAGTAAGATCGCTGTCTGTCTTCCCTTTGTTCTGCCTCCCTTGCCTCTTCGCACCTTGAAACACTTGTGCATAGGCGCGTTATGAATGCCAAATCATATCATATCATATATCATATCAATGTAAAGATCCAGGTGGAAAAACCCACAGCACACCCGCACCCATCGGAAGCAAGCATCGGAAGCGAGCATCGGGGAAGAACCACATCACATGCAGGATAAGTCCATGGTGAGGAAGAAGGACGCAGAAGCAGTCAAGTAAAGGAAAAGAGTTCATTGAACTGTGGCTTATTTTGGGGCACTCTTTTTAGTCATTTAAGAGAGGTAAGGGAAGAGATTGGTTCCTGAGCCACAAGAGCTTGTTCACATTGGACTGAGGCACACTCAAGCCTTGAGTAAGCAGAAGAGTATGCCAGATTTGGAATTCTTGGTCGACAATTGTAAAAGAGAGCAGTATCCTGGTTCCTTTCTTACTGACTTTATCTTTGGACATGCCTATGGTGATGCCCAATGACAATGTTGACAATGTTTCACAGATCGCTTTTTTTTAATTTGTATTGCGCGCGTATCCGACGCTGGTGGGGAGAACTGCTAGCATTCCTATTTTCCTGCAAGATAGTAAGAATAGCCCAGTTGTGAGAAGAGGACTGAATGAGACCTGGTGAAGAAGAAAAGGAAAACAGTTGCCAAATGAGGACCCTTTTGTCTTACGCTTGTCTTATGTCATCTGGTCTAAAACAGATTTGTGGTATCGACTGGGAATTGGTGTATGTCATCGAACTAATCTAGTCAGCTAAAGTAGATTGAGGACATCCTGAATGAGACTTTTAGAGGAAGAGATCCAGAGCCTACGTGCTGTAGTCTACTACTTCTTGTTGGAGAGACATCCACATTTCGTCTGGAGAAAGGACAATTATTTTCTATAAATCAGGAACCCTCTTAATCGTCCTGAGATCAGCCAGTTGCTTGTAGAACTTATTGAGAAAATTAAGATATTACCCAAGTATTGCATGTTGTTGCCCCATTAAAGTTAGTTTTTTCCTTCCTTAACTAAAGAATGGGCAGCACCAGTAGCAACTTCATCATGGGAGATCACAAGAGACATCCACGTTGTGCACGAAGGTCATGGTGCACGTTTTTGTACATGTGTGTTAGCTATGCCTACATTATATTCATAGTGGTATTGCTTTCACTCACAATACGTACTGCAATTTTTTTAGAGACACATGAAACAAGGATTCCTGTGTATCCTCTGTGTATGAGAAGGGTACAAACGTGGCAACTACTACGCAGCAAAACCTAAGGTTATTATCGTTGCACTAGATAAACCTGAGTTGCCTGTTAAAGATAGGTCACGTATGGAGGTGGCGGTGACCTATGGAGGTCACATACTGCTGCTATGAAATGGCATCGGAGTAGACAAAGGCTTCTAGGACTGTCTCCTACACAGGTAGTACACACAAATACACTTAGTCCACTGGTGAATGTTTCTATGGTCCAGTAAGAAGAACACATTCTGACATACTTCATGATATGATTACAGAGGCTCATAAGAGAAAAATGAGTCCCAAGAGAAATACTAGGGGGAATGATCATGAGCTAAATGATAACCTGGAAAGTACAGCACATTTGGGGAATAATCTATGGTACCAGTATATGAAAGAAGTGGGAAGAAGACCTTCAAAGGAGGAATGCTTTCTATGTGCACTCCTGCGGTATAGCATGGGGAAGTCCAAAATGGTCAAAGCTATTGAAATAGACGTGCAGACAGCACATTGTCTTTCGCACGTAGCACTTTGCAGAACAAGAGGCCATTTCATGGGTCGAGATGCTTATCTCAAGTGGGCAACTGAAAAGACAGATCCGAATGAAGATGACTATATACAACATACGAATACAAGAAATAAGGTACAAACGAAGAACCTTGTGATCAGATATGGAAAATCTGGATTGAAAGGAGCAGAAATCAGATGAGTAGCGAACAAGAAACGTGAGGTTTCAGGAAAATCTGCAGAGGAAAATCGGAGATGGAAGAACAGAGGCCAGATGCAGATTTGGGGATCAGTGTTATCACCAGATGGATGGGAATAAGGAGTGGTAATCTGCAGAGGCTGGGTAGTCATTGGTCATTATCAGCCAACCATTGACATAGTAAAGAATGGATGCAAACCATTGTGGCCAAGACTTGCTAAACTATTGACTTGGCTCGAAGACAAAGGAGGACCCTTGCAGATAGTGCCATTGGAAAAATCGAAGTTGTGCTTCAGAAATAATGGCACAAGAAAAGTCAGAATGAGAACTGTGGTCGAATCTATGATGTACCAAGAATGAAACTTGGAACAACATTAATTATGGATCATTATTGGGCTTGTGGATCCAAAGCATATATAAGATTGCCAAAAGACTGGGGAGGAATATGCATACTGGTGAATGTTCATGTTCCAGCGTGGTGATTCCTAAAAGTGACCTGAATATTGATAGTTTCCCAAAACCAGATGCTCATCTGAGGAAGAAGAGATCTTTGGAACGAGTTCATCTGATGAAGAGGGAGAACTTTTTCTCTGCCAAGTTAATAGAAGCTTTCAACTCTATTCCGTATGAGCACAGACTGTTCAGCCAGACTTCATCAGTGTTTACGATCATTTTTTTGCTGAGTATCCAAGTTGGAGCAAATACTAAATGGTTTCAGATAACCAAATGGGAATTACTGCAGAAAGTTAATACAACCATAAAGGGATTCAATGCTATCAAAGAGGAGCTGAGCACCATCAGATTGATGACTCTTCAGAATAGATACATCTTGGACATGATCACAGCTATGGATGGTGGTGTTTGTGCAACAATCGGAGAATCATTTTGCACGTTCATACCTTCTCACGATGACGAGAATGGAACTTTGACTGAGGCCATAAAGATGCTGACGAAACTACACATCCAGATGGTAGACGAAATAGAAGACATTGCTAATGACAGTTGGTTTGGAGCATTTTTTTCCTGGATTCCACAATGGATGGCAGACATGTTCAAGTTCCTTGGAGCCCTGATCTTGTTAGTATTGTTGGGATTCTGTGTGATCAAGATAATAATCACACAATTCAAGAAGACAGCAAAGAAAGCCATAGGGATGGAGTTCTTGATCGATGTTGAATCAGGATGGAAAGCCAGAGATGTAACTAATGAAGGGATCAGAGACTTTGTGAAGGCCAGTATCCATGCACCTGAGGGAACGAAGTTTCTGTATCCAAAGAAACATAAGAAGTATGTGGGAAAATGGATCTATTGCAGTCCAAGTGGACAGTGCATGCTCATGAATTGGAATAAAGATGAGCATGTGAAATCAGCTGGATCCCTCAAAGGAGTCATAAAAATATGGGTCCCAAAGAAACAGGTCTTCAGAAAAGGATGTCTAGAGATGAAGACTAAGGGGAGAGTGGTCGATGAATTGTCATGAATCAGCGATATCGACCCTTCTGGTCTGCCTGGTTCCTCAGTCAATAGACATTACTCCTTTCACCTTCAACATGGCCGACGCTATGTTTCAGTGCGGTCTAGTTTTCTGTGCGGACCTCATGCTCCCTTGAAAACAGACACACCCCCGCGCCTCAGCGCATCTCAACGCTTTGCTTGCCTGCGTCTCATCCGGCAAGTTGTGTTCTAGTGCCTAGCCCCCCTTTCCTTCGCAATCCTGGTATTCATCTTCCATCCTTCCTGGGTTCCCCCTTTCCTATTCCGTTGTATTGATCAATTTGGAACCTAGTTACCCTGTCTCCTTATCCTGGTTCCGTCCTGGACTCTTCCTGGAACAATTGAATGTACCCGAGCCGCAGCGCCACCGTGACCGGGAGTCGTGGACCTGCACACTCTCCGAAGCTCAGCAGACTGGATTCAGAAGACTCTAGAGCTTACCTTTATAAGGCACGCTCATCCAGGAAAAAGAAACCCACAAACCCAAAGAAGAAATCCACAAGAAGCAAACAGGTGAGTCACAAATCTGAGGATTCGGATTCTGACAGTTTGAGACGCCAACAGACTACAACTGATTCCGCTTTGGAGGCAGCTGTTCAAGACCTAATGAGAGGCATGCAGGAACTCACTACTGAAGTGCAGAATCTTAAGGCTGAAAACGCTGCCCTAAAACAGCTTGTCTTATCCAGGGACTCAGCATATCAGGAAAGTGCATCGGTAGGCGGCATTGTGGACAAGTATGATGGGAATCCAAAAACCTTACGCTCCTTCCTGGACTCTTTTTTGGTTAATTTCACCTTTAAACCATACTACTTCTCTACCCCCGAGCTAAGGTGGGGTTCATGATCTCTCATCTATCTGGCAACGCACTGGCCTTGGCTACTCCTTTGGTCTCCGCTGGGGATTCGGTACTTGATAATTATGATGAATTTGTTTCTGCCCTCAAGACCATGTTTGACCGCCCTGAACAGGTGTATTCCGCTCAGGAAAGACTGTTAGAGTTCCGGCATGGAAATCAGGATATTTTGACATATGTTACCCATTTCAAACAATTGGCTAAGGACGCTAACTGGACCCCAGAAGCCTGTTTTACCTTGTTCAGCTGCGGATTAAGTGAAGAAGTCAAGGATGAATTAGCCAGAGTAGCCTGCCCGGCCTCCTATCAGGCCCTCTTAGATCTGTCCTTACAGATAGATTTCAGGATACAAGGGAGAAAATCAGAGAAGAAGACACGGAACCTGCCACCCAAACCTCTGCCTGAATACAATAGTCCCGGGGAACAGGAAACCTCACTCCAAGGTCAATATGAACCTGAACCCATGCAGCTCAGGTCCTTGAGAGGCCCCCTCTCTACCCAGGAAAGAACACAAAGGATAAATAGCGGTCTTTGCATGTACTGTGCATTGGATAAACATTTAGTGCGTTATTGCCAGCTCCCGATCCTGAACAGAGCCCAGTTTCGGGAAAAGGAATCTTGCTCAGACTTTTCACCTTCACAAGACTGTCCTTTAAGCAATACCTTGGTGCTACTCCAGGTGAACCTTTCAATACACAACAAAGAAATACAATCTGTACTAGCCCTGGTGGATTGCGGTGCCATGGGTCTTTTTTGGATGACGAATGGGCACAGAGACATCATATTCCCGAGAGGCCAAGGAGGTCTTCCAGGCAGTGGAAGGAATCAATGGAAAACCCTTATCCTCTGGTCCCATAACTCAACAAATGTCTGAGCTCATGCTCTCTATTCACAATCACCAAGAAATATTGCGTTTTGACATAATCAGAGCAGCTCACTATCCTATAGTGCTTGGCATGCCATGGTTGCGGAAACATAATCCGTATATCAACTGGGCAGCTGGATCCTTGTTCCTGGGTTCCAAATTCTGTCTCACTCATTGTCTATCTGGGGAACCCAAACAGTCCGCCGGAGTGAAGCTTCCTCAACCACAACACCTCACGGTCTCTGCCATTACCCAGGTACCCGAGGTGTACTGTCAGTTTTCAGATGTATTTTCTTCTGCCATAGTTCAATCACTCCCTCCTCATCGTCCTGAAGATTGTGCAATTGACACAGAAGAGAATGCAGTTATTCCATTTGGAAGGATGTTTATTCTATCAGAAGCGAGAAAGTTGCCTTACAAGAGTATCTAGACACCAACCTTTCCAATGGAACTATTCGTCCATCCAAGTCCCCAGCCGGAGCATCTCTATTTTTTTGTACCTAAGAAGGATACTAAGGAACTCCGTCCATGCCTGGACTACCGGGGTTTGAATAAATGTACGTTGAAAGACAGATACCCCTTGCCTCTCATTTCGGAAATCCTGGAGGCCCTACGGGGAGCCGTGATCTTCACTAAGCTGGATTTAAGAGGGGCTTACCATCTGATTCGCATAAAAGAGGGTGGCGAATGGAAGACAGCCTTTCGGACCCCCTTCGGTCACTATGAATATCTGGTGATGCTAATTGGCCTAGCAAATGCTCCTGCGGTGTTCCAGCGCTTCATGGACCGGGTCTTTTCTGACATGTTGTTTCTTTTCGTCATTGTCTACCTAGATGATATCTTCATTTATTCTCAAGACTTGGCCTTGCATCAGAAACACGTCTCTATGGTCCTACAAAGATTGCGCCAACACCATCTGTTGGCCAAACCCGAGAAGTTTATTTTCCATGTGTCCACAGTCAAATACTTGGGGTTTGTTTTGAGTCCCCAAGGAGTAGCCATGGATCCATCTAAAGTGGAAGCAATCCTTTCTTGGCCTGCCCCAACCACAGTGAAACAGATGCAGTTGTTCCTAGGATTTGCTAATTTCTACCGGAAATTCATTCCTTCGTTTTCAGCTATTGTTCAACCAATCGTTCGTCTGCTAAGGAAAGATTCTCACTTCCAATGGACTGCCAGCCAAGAAATGGTCTTTCAGAAACTCAAACATCTGTTTTCTAGCGAACCCATCCTGGCTCAACCAGACATTACCAAACCCTTCCTGGTAGAAACTGATGCTTCCGAACATGCTCTCGGGGCAGTCCTTAAGTAAGCTACCGAAGACGGATTGGAACACCCAATTGCTTATTTATCGCAAACGTTACAGCCTAGCAAAACTCATTAGTCTGTCCTGGAGAAAGAACTACTCGCAATCAGACAAGCCTTCACAGATTGGCGTCACCTCCTTTTGGGTGCAAGATATCCAGTTGTGGTAAGGACCGACCATCGGAATCTCCAGGTTTTGCAGGCCATGGAATGCCGAAACAGTCGCCAGGCACGATGGGCCTACTTTTTTGCCCAATATCAATTCAGCATTCAACCCATTCCTGGTTCATCCAATGTATTAGCAGATGCTCTATCCCGAAGATCGGATTACATAAAAGAGGATGTACCACTCCTTCCCAAGGTGTTTCCCAACAAATTGTTCATAGCACAGGCTAACTCACTCTTAGAAAAGATACGTGAAGAGACTGCAACATCAGACATTTGGAAGGAGTATCTTACAGACAATCCCTGGGCTCTCTCAATCACGGATGAATACCTCTTTACGGACAAATGCTTAGTTGTTCCTACCCCGAATATTCAAACCAAGATTATGAGTCTCTGCCATGACACGTTTCATTCTGGGCATCGTGGTATAACAGCCACTTATCAGACAATCAGAAGAAACTTCTGGTGGCCCCAGATGCGCTCTGACTTACGCGCCTAAATACAAGCATGTTCAATCTGCAACCAGAATAAGATCGACAACAGGAAACCAGAAGGTGTGCTTTGTGTGCTTCAACAACCAGAATTACCATCTCGACCCTGGGAAAACATTGCCACTGACTTTATCGTGGACCTTCCCCACTGCAGAGGATTTAACACCATAATGGTCACCATAGACCTTTTCTCCCACATGGCCCATTTTACCCCTTTAACCAAACTCCCTTCAGCGCTCGAGATGGCAGGGATCTTTGTCACTCACATATTCCGGTTGCATGGGCTACCCTCCAAAATCATCTCTGATCGCGGACCACAATATGTTTCCAGGTTCTGGAAGCATCTTTGTAGCAGTTGGGTATTCAACGGGCATTGTCATCTGGTTACCACCCACAAACAAATGCGATTACTGAGAGAGTAAATCAAACCCTGGAACAGTATCTACGTTGTTTTGCATCTAAGGTACAAGATGACTGGTTGCTCCTCATTCCTGTAGCTGAATTTGCCTACAATAATTCAGATCATTCCACAACAAGGATCAGTCTGTTTTTGTGTAACCAAGGGTTTCACCCTTTTGTGTTGCCCACACTTCTGCCACCACCCACATTGACTCCTTCAGTAGATGCTTGGATTGCTCAATTAAACTCCATTCACAAGCAAGTTAAAGAACAACTAGAAAAGGTCAGGAAGGACATAAAGAGGTTTGCGGATACCAAAAGGCATCCCGGGCCTTCTTACACTGTCGGAGATAAAGTTTGGCTCTCATCGCATTATCTACCCAGACACCTAAGACCCAACAAGTTGGCTCCTCGCTTCTACGGACTCTTCACGGTGATAGAGATTATCAACCCAGTCGCCTTTGTACTCCAATAACCAACAACTTGGAAGAAAATCCACCCTGTTTTTCATACTTCACTGCTGAAACCCTTCCACCAGTCAACCAAGCCAAGTCTTCGACCTCCTCCACTCCTTGTTGACAATCAAACCGAGTTCGAATTGTCCCGGATCTGTGATTCCAGATACAGAAAAAGTTGTCTCCAATATTTGGTGGAATGGAAGGGCTATCCGCCTAGTGAATGAACTTGGGAATGAGTCTCCAATATGAATGCACCACGCCTATTGCAACGTTTTCAACGGGCTCATCCAGGCTCATCTAGGCAAGCCGGGTGGACTGGAGTTTAGGAGGAGGCATGGTGTCATGAATCGGCAATATCGACCCTTCTGGTCTGCCTGGTCCCTCAGTCAATAGACATTACTCCGTTCACCTTCAACATGGCCGATGCTATGTTTCAGTGCGGTCTAGTCGTCTGTGTGGACCTCATGCTCCCTTGAAAACAGAAACGCCTCCACGCATCTCAATGCTCTGCTTCCCTGCGTCTTGTCCGGCAAGTTGTGTTCTAGTGCCTAGCCCCCCTTTCCTTCGCAATCCTGGTATCCATCTTCCATCCTTCCTGGTTTCCCCCTTTCCTATTCCGTTCTGGTGCTCAATTCGGAACTTAGTTACCCTGTCTCCTTATCCTGGTTCCGTCCTGGATTCTTCCTGGAACAATTGAACGGGAGTCGCGGACCTGCGCACTCTCCGAAGCTCAGCAGACTGGATTCAGAAGACTCTAGAGCTTACCTTTATAAGGCACGCTCATCCAGGAAAAAGAAACCCGCGAACCCAAAGAAGAAATCCACAAGAAGCAAACAGGTGAGTCACGAATCCGAGGACTCGGATTCTGACATGAATTGCCCAAAGGGGGGAATGTTTAGAAGGAGCTAAATACCCTCACCTCAAACATCCCGCTCACAGCACCTGTATGTTGGATGCCAGAGTGTGAAACACGTGCGATACCAGTGAAAATACTGATACCAAGGAGAATCTGGGAGGCAAGGTTCCCATTGAGGAAACCATACCTGCATACGAGACAATATGATGGTCGTCTGAAAGAAACAGGACGGTTGAATGATGAAGAAGAATGGTGACGTCATCGCCTTAACTGTGATACAGAGCAAGGTTTACATATATAGAAAAGAGATGCAAAGACTAGAGAATGTAGATGATTCTATAAGGCACCAAGAAAGTATCGAGATAAATTACATTTTGGGATCAAGATGAATAAACTTGTGCTGCAGACATAATGAAGAGATCAAGCTATTTTGCAGGTATACGCAAGCAGATGAAGTATTTGTAAAGGCTAGCTAAGTAGTGAATATTGGAGTCAGTAAAGGATGGATGTTTCCACTACGTACAATAGCAGTGCTGAGCAGAAGAAGGAAGGGCGCTTTTCCCTGTTTCCATGTGTAGCGCAGTTAGAAAACAAGTGAATTAACAAGGGTGAACACTCAGAAAGGCGAGGTTGGTGGAGCCAAGAAGCCAAGGCCATATTAGACTTGGGTGAGCTGACATTGGATACAAATCGTGTGAAAGAACAAAGCTCCTGTTCAGAAGGCATAAACAAAAACAAGAAGACATCAGCGATCTATCAAAGAATAGTGTTTTAATACACTGCAAAAAAGGTAGCATGTGCCCCTCTCTCGAAAGAACACAGCAGTTCAGTGGCTCTTAATTTTAACCACTGTGAGAGTTCGTAGCCATCTGCTTTTTGCTCACTGTACCTTTCACAGATGGGAAATATCCATTTGCACACCAGTCTTTGCCACGCCCACATGGGCAGTCCAGCACGGAAATGCTATGGCAATTCCCCTCCGAACAAGAGTACCAACAGCAACCCCATACACGTGCCATGAAACATTGAACCATCCTACCAAGAACTTCCCATTTTCACTCTGTCAGTGCAAGTTAACACTGATCCTACAGAGTCAAAATGTAGTGAGACACCCAGCAACTCATCATTACTCTCAAACCAAAATAGACTCATGCCTAGACTCTACCATACCTACTTTTCAAATTTTCATTTACAGCACACATGAAGGCCATGGAAAAGAGGGTCCATGACAATTTGTTCCATGTCCTCGACCCTTTCTTTCGTTGGCCCTATTATATCAAAACAAACAACCACAACAACATCAACAGTGCCAGAGAAAGGAGGACACAGCAACTGGCTTGCAAACCTTCCCCAAGCCCACATTTTCCTGGCCCTGATCATAACAAACACTGCTTCATAAACCAAAGCACAGAAAATAGCGCCAGTGTACATCATAGCTCTACAGTCCTTATTTACATTTTCATCTCTCCTGTGCTTCCCCAGGCATATTCTCTATTGATGAATTAGGGGTGGACGAAATGACAGCAGGTAAAACGTAATTGTTCCATCGGCTACCCAAAACGTTGTCTTTTTAGGCCCGAAAACATACCCCAAAAAAATCAACATTTTGGGAAAAAAGTCAAATTTGAGGGGGCTAAAAAACACCAGAAATGTTATTTTTTAAAAGTGAAATGTTGGGTGAGAGAAGGCCACCAGCTGTCAATTCCGATCTGCAGCAAAATTAGCGGATCGGGCGTATTTTGCCTGGAATACACTATTTTGCCACAAAACGAAATTCAGTGGTTTTGCCCAGCCCTACTATTAACCACCTCCAGGGAACAGCTTATAGTATGCACATATTCCCGACAGAAGCATGACCCGACTAAGAAACACATATACACATTCTCTTTCAAAATCAGATAATAACTGTCCTTCTCAGACAGACAAATTCATTACACCACACTCACATAAATGCCCCCACTAATATTTTACAGATGGTACTCACTGTGCATTACATGAACAGCAGCTGAACCCTATCTCAAGTTCCCAGCCCACCTAAAGATCAAGTATTTTTATTTTCAAATGTTTATTCACAGCCCACATTACATCAACAATGCCAGCAAAAAGAGAGCCCGAGGACTGTCATGCGGCCAGGTCCCTTACCTACTTTTTGCTGGCCGTAGCCAAATTATAACAAAACCCACATCACCAGCAGGACCAGGGAAAAGAGCCTGTAGGGCCTGTCCTGCAGCCATACTCCAAGCCTACCTTTCCCTGCCCTTCTTTATAACAAACCAAACAGCATAATCAAAGCCACTGAAAATATCCCCAATGTACTTAATAGCTGTAAAGTGCACATTTACACTTTTGGCTCTCCTGCTCTCTACTTCCCCAATCACAACCTATACCTATCTGCCGGTCAGGTACTTGCTGTCCTGCTTAATTGGAAGGAATATTCACGGCACTGTACTCACATGAACACCCAACTTCCTGATGCTTTCCTTCCATAAGACATCAGGAACGCTATTATTTTTGCTATTCTTTTGAACCTTACCTGACTTTTGGGGGTAAGTGAAGCCTTTCTGCTCCACTTACCTTGCCAAGCTAATCTGTTTTCAGAGCACTGATCAGACCCTATGGCTATCATCGCAGGAGAACTCTGTTCTCCATAGTAAAGTTCTTTGTTTATTTTTCCTGCACACATCACCTTCAGTGAAGTGCGGCAGGGGCAGTTTGTGTGAGGAATTCGACCAGCCGCACGGGGAGAGTGCGCTCACCTGGGCTTTTTTGATTTTTTAATAATGAAAATGAATGATGGGAGACCAACCTCCTCGTAATGTGTAAGGCCATTCTGCACACATTTCATCTGCTTACCGCAAAAAACACAGTCATATGTACTCCGGGAAGACACAGCCTACAGGCACCATCTTCTCCTGTCATATTCAGCTGGAATGTGACAGCCCCAGGTTCATCAAAGCATCTTGGGGGTGGGGGCGCACACCTTCCTCCAGCATGGACAGCCTAATTTAAATATCAAAGGCTCCATGAATCTGCATTCTTTTTGTCCTCCAGCCGGTGGCAATGCATACTAACGAGATAATTGAAGCAAGTCCGAAGTTGCTTGGTTGCCGGAATAGACAACAGAAACGGCAGGGCTAACACCCCTTAGGTATGCAATGTGTCAACTTGAAGCTAGTTCCCAACCCTCTGTATGAAAGGCAGTGAAATGCATGTCAGGGTCCACTATTTACCATAGGCAAACCCCTGCAGAGTGGACCCCTTTCGGAGGGAAGAAGTATGTGGTTTGGGGAGACAGGAAGTCTGCTCCCAGTACATACATCAAGGGAAACATGCACTTTTCATCAAGAGTCACAGAGGGCTCAGTTAACCAGAGAGACACTTTGATCTACAACAGACAGGGAGATGGATGGGACTTAGGTATATGTTGTCACCCCCTTGTCTGTCCTGTTGCACTCTGGTCCTGACCTCATGCATAACAGAAGATTGTTGGTGGGTACCCAGGAATGGTTCAAGAAGGTGGGCTTAGCCTGCAAAAATCATTGGGGCCTATTTGGCTTTAAAGGATGGCTGAACCCCTCACTTAGCAGATCATCTGAAGACTGGGAAAGGAGTAAGAAGAAGGACACATTTGGACCCAAGTTGAAGGTACAGTCGACCCTACATCTTCCGCCAGTGAAGGAAGGCCAGGAGTACCAAGAGGGAAGCAAGAGCCCTTCCCTAAACATCTCCCAGGGAGCTGAGGCAGATACTGGACTCATCAAGCAGCTCCAGAACCGGTACCCAGCCAGCACACAGCGTACCATGATAGGTTCTGTCAGCAAGCTTCCCAGGTGCGAAGTGCCACAGAGTCTCTGGACAAAGGACTAGGTTGTTGCCTGCAGTCACTCTTCTGAGCTTTGGACCGTCCACTTTGAAAGGACACAAGCCAGATGAAGAAGCTAGGAGGAGTGCCACACAAGCATCATCCAGCGTCCATATTTTAAGGACATTTTTGAGACAGTCAAGCCCTTGAACCGCATCTAGCTGCACCGCTGACTGTTGTCACGCCGCAGTCACAAGAGCCATCCGAGCTGCCTCGACCAGCATTCCAGATCCACCAACCAGCACATAGACGATTCTTGGCCCTGAGCCGCCGCGTCAGACAGCCCACAGACTACCATGCCTTGTATTTTTGTTATATCTGTTGTAGTAATAATAAAGTAGATATTTTTATACAACCTTCACTGGACAGTCCCTTTATCATTGGTTATTAATTGTATTTTTTCTCTGTTGCAGCTAACCAACTATCCACAACCTTGCGGAGATAAGCCTGCCGCTCTGTTCACGTTACCAAAATTGGACATGGAGGTCTTATAATTCACTTGTATTCCAATCTGTTCGCATCCCTACTGGTGTACTAAAGGTGTGGGGTTGATTTATGCTTTAGAAACCGATATTCATCCCTGGACCACTGGTGCCCTGAAAGTTGGTTCGTCACATTGGTGGCAAGCGGTCGGATGGTTGGAGCTTTGCGCACAGCTTAGTCACCCAACTATAAAAATACTGTTGCAGGCAACGTTTAGTCACTGCTAGGTAATAGTAATAGTCATGGAGCTTGACATGGAGACTATAAAAGGCATGACCAAGGATGTCCTGCACATCTTATGTCAAGAGAGGGGACTTCCCCACACGTTAATAAACCTGAGTTGCTGGCCAGCCTCAAAGCTTGTGTAGAAGCTGGGGCGGTTGGGTTGAAGACCCCAGAGGACAGCTAGGCCCTGGTTACCCGAACGGACACGACCTTCCAGAGGGGGTAAATGACGAGGACCACCGCATGAGTTGTGTTTCCCGCCAATCATCCCAGCGGAGGGCAAGTGTGGTTTCTCAACACTCAAGAGTGTTAGTGAGGACAGGGGCTAGTGCAGCATCCTGAAGGTCCCAGGCCTCAGCACAGTCTATAAGTGTCCCAGTTATTTTTTCCGGCTGTTAATGAGGTAGCGGCTAGAAAGCTCCTGCTCGTCGAGAGGAGACGAGCGCTAGTTGAACTGAAACAGTGGGACAAGGTCACCATAGAGCTGCGCAAGCTGGCGCTTGAGGAGCAGAAAGAGGCCAACAGGTTCGCCTCTAGCGAGAACAGCAGTAGTGGCTCAAACCAGAGTACCCGGAATAAGCCCCGCCGGCACATCCCCAAAGACTTATTACAAGCATTATGAGGTGAGGAAGGATATTTTCGACTGGTTTGAAGCGCTCAAGCTGGCATTCCAGCTGCAGGAGGCGGATGAAGTACTGTGGGGTGCAGACCTGATGAGTCCTTACCGACATCAGGGACTGAGGCCATTTTTGAATTAACTCTTCAGGATAGGCACTTTCATGAGAGCATGAAGGCAGCCCTCCTCAGGATGTTCTGTAAAACCCCAGAACAGTATCTCAAGAGCTGCAGAGAGCTCTGAAAGAAAAGGGTTCAGACATTTAAAGCGTTCACACACTTGTCGTAATATCTGAGCGGGTGGGTGACTGTTAACAAAGTTCACACATTTATAGGGATGTACAATTTGATTGCGTGTGAGCATGTGTTGAAATATTCTGAGGTTGACCTACACCAGCATCTAGTGGACAAGACTATCACAGACCCCAGGAAGCTTGCAAAGGCTGCCGACCGGTTTGTGAGTGCTCGAGTCCAGATAAAGGCTCAGGCGACCACACCCAAGCTGGAAGAGAAATCAGCGGACAAATAAGTAAACAAGGATGGGAAGACCTAACCAAATCCTCTTCAAAGTGAGGTCCCGAAAGATTGAAGTGCAATCCCAAAACTCTAGTGCAGCTGTGCACACCAAAAAGAAGAGCGCAGGCACCCCTTAAACTGGGACACCTGCGTTCTCACCAACCAAAGGTTGTTTCGTGTGTAAGGAGCTGGGCCATAGGAAAGGGGATCCCGCATGCAAGGGCTTACCCGAGCAAGCCATAGTGAATGTTGGACTCATCGAGGAGGCCATCATTAGTGTGGGCATATCAGAGGAGGATTTCCCACTAGGCCAGGGAGTGGCCGAATGTGGATTGGTTACACTGAGTGGGAACGGTGCCGGATCTCCAGAAGAGACCCCGGTTCACAATAATACTCAACTCTATCTAGAGCATGTGTACATCAATGGACACAAAACTCCTGCGGTCCGATACACTGCGGCTAGCGTCACCTCAGTCACCCTGCAGTGGGTACAGCCAGGCCAGTATATTGATGGGCCTGATTTGTGCGTAAGTGGATTTGATGGTAAAATTAAGTGCTCCTTAGCAATAGTAGAGTTCAGCTGGCGAGGTGTAATGACTCAGAGCCGTGTAGCATTGAAAGACTCCATCCCTGTCCCATGTTTGTTGGGTAATGACCTTTCTGATCCCGAAATAGTTGCAGCGGCTACACGATCGAGGGCCAAAGAGAATGCCGGATTGAATGCTTTGAAAGCCTTCGGGCCTGGAGTGCTTCCAGAAGGCTTATTGGAAGGACTGGCGTGACCAGTAGCCCCTAGTCCAGTGCCACAGACTACTGAGACTACTGAGTCGCCTACTTTTGGGCAGGGGACCCTTTGACTTCAGAGTTGCCCGGTGCATTGCAGGAACCTGAGGTGGAGGACCATGTGGGTGAAGATCTGAAGGATCTGCTCAAGCTAGAGGAGTTTGCATCAGCTAGGGGCTGACTTCTACACAGATCAGACTGACTTCTACACAGCCCAGAAAGAGTGTCCCACTCTGGCGGGTCTCCGGAAGCAGGCAGAGGAGCAGGCAAAGGGCGAGGCCCCTGGACTGTGCAAAGTGTACCTGTAGGATGGACTTGTGTACAGCGAGCCAAAGGATTCCAAGGATGAGGATTCTAGAAGGTTGGTGGTTTCTCAATGCCACAGAAAGTTCCTTTTGGATTTGGCTCACCAAATTCCTTTAGCGGGTCACTTTGGAGTGACTATGACATCCGACCGGTTGTCTGCGCTCTTTTGCTAGCTGCAGTTTGGTGTAAAAGTTAAGGAATTTGTCCGGTCTGCCCGACTTGGCAAGCTTCTGGCATGTCAGGTGGTACCACAGAGGCCCCCTTAATCGCACTACCCATGGTTGGGCGGCCTTTCAAGAGAATAGGCATGGATATTGTAGGTCCTTTGGATCCTCAAACCAGCTCAGGGAACAGATATATTTTGGTGGTGGTAGACCACACCACAAGATACCCTGAGGCTATCTCTCTGAGGAGCATCAAAGCCCTTGTGGTTGTGAAAGCTCTGATTGGGATATTCTCCCTTGTTGGATTCCCCAAGGAAGTCGTTTCTGACAGGGGATCAAACTTCATATCAGCATATATGAAGGCTATGTGGGAATAGTGTGGAGTCACCTACCGGTTCTCTACCTCCTTTCATCCACAAACAGCGTTTCAACAAGACCCAGAAAGGCATGATAGGTGGCTTGGAAGAGCACCTGAAGAGAAAATGGGATATTCTGCTACCGTGCCTTCTGTTCGCCTACAGGGAGGTGCCACAGAACAGAGTAGGGTTTACCTCTTTTCAGTTTCTGTTTGGACACCCCAGTCTAGTGAAGGAGGGATGTGAAAGCAAACCCTCATCCCGTCACGAGATGTGGTGGACTATGTACTCGGCCTTCAGTCTAGAATGGCAAAGTACATGGAGATGTAAACCAAGAATCTGAAGGCCATTCAGGAGCTGATGAAGCACTGGCATGACCAGAAGGCCATAGTCACATTCTATTCTCCAGGCCAGTGTATGTGGATTATGGAGTCTGTCAAACCAGGTGCCCTTCAGAACAAGTGGACTGGGCCTTTCTGTGGAAAAGGTCAGTGAGATGAATTATCTCATTGACGTGAAAGGACCTAAACAGATGTGCAGGGTCTTTCACGTCAACTGGCTAAAACCCCAATATAGCCTGGATTACTTGGTCGTGGCGTTAGTGACTGATGGAGAGACTGAGGAGGAGACCAATCCCCTCCCAGACCTCTTGCACACTGAAACCACAGATGGGTCAGTTGCAGGTGTCAACCTTGCAACAGACCTGTCAGAACAGCAACTGACAGACTGTCACTGTTAACTGGGACAGTTTGCCGGTCTGTTTTCTCTGACTCCTGGTCATGCAGGTTGGTGCACCCATGATGTGGACACTGCAGACAGTAAGCCGTTGAAGTGTAGGATTCCCCGTATGTCCAATAAGGTCAGGCACACCATCAAGGAGTATGCTTCCAAGATGTTGTCCCTTGGAGTGATAGAGCCATCCTATACCCCTTGGGTTAGCCCAGTGCTACTGGTCCCTAGAAAGACAAGTAGTGGGAAGACAGAAGTTCACTTTTGTGTGGACTACATGGGGCTCAATTCTGTCACAAAGACAGATGCTTACCCCATGCCTCTGGAAGGTGAGCTCATTGACAAGGTCAGCGCTGCCAAGTAATTGAGCACTTTTGACCTCACAGCGGGGTAGTGACAGGTTGGCTTGACAGATGGAGCGAAAGAGAGGTCAGCATTCTCAACCCTGGAAGGACATTATTAGTTCACTGTGATGCCCTTTGGATTGAAGAATGCCCCTGCCACTTTTCAGAGAATGGTTAACCAGGTCTCACCCGAGTCTGATGAGTTGTATCCTTTCTGAGAGGTCTCAGATGATTCTTTCTTGTTTTCCTTCTTGTCACGAAGTGGCTCTTCGTAGAGGAAGGGCCTATCCTGACCTGCTGCCACTATGGCCTGCTGCGGATGATTGGAAAGAGGACAAAGCGATGAGCAGAAAGGATAGGTCCAGATAGAATAGAGGTAAAAGCCCAAAGGCAAAAAAAACCTCTCCAGGTGCATGGAATGCGCAATGGATGGCAATGGAGAACAATTTTACAAGAGAGATCCAACGGGATGGTCCACAGCAGAACTGGCAAAAGTACAGGAAAAGGAAGAAAACCCCCCAAGAAATGCACAAGAGAGCCAGGGTAGGGGCGAGCAAACAGGACCAGGATAAAGGCAGGAATAGCAGGGAAGGGGGAATTCAGGAGAAGAGACCAAAGAGAACAAAGGAGCAAAAGGAGGAACAGTAGAAGGCAGGTAAAGAAATGGAAAACTTGCGTCTTACTCAAAAGCCGGAGAGAGGAGAGTTGCAACACAAGGAGCTCCGCGGCACATCGGAAAATAAGGAATGCTGCAGCTGCGAGTGGCCATCTTGGAAAAGAACTAGACCGTGATGGAACACTGCTTCAGGATAGACAACCGCGTTGTGAGTCGTTCGCTTCCCCTTGTGCCACTGATGCCACATCAACCAATGGGCAGCTGTGTCAGTATGCGCTCTTTTTACCCAACCGGGTCCCGGTTACCAGGGAAGCCGCTTATGGAGTTGACAAACCAGCCTGGGAGCATGTATATGGGAAACCGGTTCCCAGGTGCGCTCAGATAAGATAAACCCTTTCCAGTGGACTAGATATTGCAGAGAAGCACAGTAATAATGTTAGTCACAGATCTTGATACTTTGTATTCCGCAGGTTCAGAAACAGGGTGTTCTTGTCTTGGTGATCTTATAGGACGATGAAATGAATCAGGTTGGTAGTTCTTGAGGTGGGACAAGTGGAAATCTGGGTTTATGCTTTTCCATGAGGATGGTAACTTGAGTTTAAAGGCCACTGGGTTGATTTAGGCAAGAATTGGAAAAGGTGCAACATAATGGAGAGACACATTGGATGGTCATATCCATCTTGGTAGATATCTTGTAGATAACCATACAAGGTCTCCAACGTTCCATTCCCGATTCTCCTTATGATGTAAGTCTAAATACTTCTTGTGTCATGCCTTAGAAACTTTTAGATAGTGGTAAGCTATCTCTTGGTTTTCCTTGATGTTTTTTGGATAGTCATTTAAGGCAGGGATGTTGGAAGGTGGACTTACCTTCTCCTGAAGGACTCAGGAATGGGTACCTGTAAGGCAGTTTAAAGGGCTCATTTTTGTGGCAGAGTGAATTGTGTTGTTATAGGAGAATTCTGCGAGTGGGAGCAGATCAGACCAGGTTGAATGCACAGTGGCTGTGTAATAACCAAGATATTATTCCAATGTGTGGATGAGTCTCTCTGTTTGCCATTAGTTTGGGGGTGATAACCAGAAGATAGTGCCCTTTCCATCCCCAGTAAATCACAGAGGACATCTGTCCTTAACAGTGATCTGATTGAGATTCCAATAGTCAATGCAAGGTCTAAGCTCACTGGTATCCTTCTTGAAGATGACGAATAATGAGACCCCTGCAGATGACGTAGATTCCCTGATTAAACCATTTGCCAAATTGCCATCAAGGCATTGACACAATGCCTTTCTTTGCAATACCGAGAGGGGATACGTTCTTTCGAAAGGAACCAGAGAGTCTGGTTTAAGATCGTTGGCACAACCCTCTGGGTGATGAGGAGGGAGTTCTCGTGGTAGTAGGTCTTCAAATACCGCTAGGTATTTATTGTAAGCGGATAGCATCTTAGCAACCTCTTGTACCAGAGGGCAGGGAGAATCAGGTCCCTGGACAGAAGCAAGTCCCAAACCTACAGTGCCTTGAGATTGGTAACATTTCTCCTTGCACAGGGGAGAAATCAACTGCACTGTATTGTTTGTCCAGTTTATCTGCGGATTGTGATGTCGTAACCATGGTATTCCTAGAATGAGAGGAACATGCGCTACTCGAATGATATCAAAGACCAGTCTTTCTTGGTGGTGGTTAATGTCCATCTGAAGGGGAATCATCTGTTTAGTGATGGGACCAGAACATAATGGACGGCCGTCGACTCCTTCAACTGGTTGGGCTTCTTTCCTGTCCACTAAGGAAATGCTGTGAACAGATGCCCATTCACTGTCCATAAATATGCCCGCAGCTCCACAATCCAACAACGCCAGAACAGTTATAGGGTCTTTATTACATTCTTGAGAACCAAGTGAAGGACCATCAGACGATCATCCAATAATTCCTTGAAAGTCGCAAAGAATCATGTAAGGACTAGCAACAATAGGGTCCCCAATATACAACCAGAGACCTTGATCCCTTAGTCTTTGTCTTTCGGTAGGAGTCAGTGGTCCTCTGACTCATCCTATCTGCATTGGTTCATCTGGATTAGAGGAGTCCGTAGAAATGGGTGATGGGTTTTGACGAGGCAGGAGGGAAGAACCTCAGTTCTTCTTTCTTTTTTTCTTCCTGTCTTTCATGTTGTCAAAATTCAATTTGTAAAACTGCTGATATCAGCTGGGCCAAAGAAGGAGGACGAGGGATTCATGACAATTCATCCTTAATCTCCTCAGTTAAACCTCTACGGAAAGTGGTATATTGGGCCGACTCAGGCCATCCTGCCTATGATGCCAGATGCTTGAATTTTGATATGTAGGCCAAAACCTCCATTTTCCCTTTTTGGACATCCAGGAGGGATTCATAAACATTGAAAGTCAACTCTTGTCTCGCAAACATGTCCTTGAGGGCCTGAACGAAGGCTGGATGGGAGTCTACCAAAGGACTTGCAAATATAATCATAGGTGTAGCCCATGACAAAGCATTGCCGAACATGTTTGAAAGCATGAACCCAATCTTCGCCTTGTCAGTGGCAAAGGTTGTATCCCGGAAAAGAAAATGAACAGTGCAAGAATCCAGGAACTCTTTCAAACGTCCTGGATTCCCATCAAATTTACCGGAATTGAGCCCACCAACAGGAGCATCGGATGCCAAGGAATCTCTTGCAGTCATCAGATGTCAAAAAGTGGGGTCTCTGCTTTTAGATTCTGCACTTCCGCAGAAAGGCCTTGAACGGCATTGATAAGTTCTTGCATTTGAGCCATCATGACAGAATACTGTGGGTGTTGCAAACTCTCACCTGAGTCTGATGAGTCAGATCCTTTTCGAGAGATCTTAGATTTTTCCTTCTTGGTTTTCTTCTTGTCACAAAGTCTCTGTTTATGGAGGAAGGGCTTATTCTGACTGGCCGCCACTATGGCCTGCTGCGGATGACTGGACAGAGGACAAACCGGCAAGCAGGAAGGATAGGTCCAGATAGAATAGAGGGAAAAGCCTGAAGGCAGAAAACCCCTCTCCAGGTGGATGGAATGCGCAATGGATGGCACCGGAGAACACTTTCACAAGAGAGATCCAAACGGACGGTCCACAGCAGAACTGGCAAAAGTACAGGAAAGTGGAGAAAACACTCCAAGGAATGCACAAGAGAACCAGGGGAGGGGGACCAAACAGGACCAGGAGAAGGATCCATGCAGGAATAGCAGGGAAGAGGCAATCCAGGAGGATAGACCAAAGGGAAGAATGGAGCAAAAGGAGGCACAGTAGAAGGCAGGTAAGCAAATGGAAAACTAGCATCTTACTCAAATGCCAGAGCGAGGAGAGTTGCAACGCGAGGATCTCCGCGGCACACTAGCTAATGAGGAACGCTGCAGTTGCGAGCAGCCATCTTGCAAAAGAACTAGGCCGCTCACAGTAGACATAACACAAGACACGCTGCTTCAGGATAGACAACCACATTGTAAGTTGTTTGCTTCTCCTTGCGCCACCGATGCCAGAGCGACCAACGGGTTGCTGTGACACCAGGTTTTGTCTGACTGCACAACTTCAGTGTCACCTATTTAGTCAACATTTCTGTGCTCAGTCACACCTGGAAGGATCATGTATTCCACCTGAAACAAGTGCTTCAGGCGCTGCAGAGTGCAGGCCTGACTATCAAGGCCACGAAGTGCCAGATAGCGGAGAGTACCATGAATTACCTAGGCCATCTGGTCGGCGGGGGTTAGAAACAACCTCTCAAGCGAAGGTACAGACTGTGAAGGATTGGGACATCCCCACCACAAAGACGCATGTGAGAGCCTTTCTAGGTCTCACCGGGTACCACTGGTCGTTCATCAGAGGGTATGGGACCATTGCCATGGCCCTGAATGATGTAATGTCCAAAAAGATGCCACAGAAGGTAACTTGTACCCCCACCTGTCAAACCTCCTTTCAGGATTTAAAGGATGCATTGTGCAGGGCCCCAGTTCTGAAAGTGCCAGACTATGGTCAGGAATTCATTATCCAGACAGATTCCTGCGATTTAAGAATCAGAGCAGTTTTAGCGCAGCCGAACTCTGAAGGGGTAGATCAACCCGTTGCCTACATTATCAGGCGGTTGACAAAAAGGGAAAGGAACTGATCTGTCATAGAAAAAGAGGCGTATGCAGTCGTGTGGGCCGTAAAGAAGCTAAAACCCTACATCATTGGGTCTCACTTTACGATCCGGACGGACCACAGACCTCTGCAATGGTTAATGGCCATGCAAGAGGGGAAGCCTAAGCTTTTGCAGTGGGCCATATCCCTACAGGTATTACATATGGACATGCAGCACAAGCCAGGCTCCCAGCATGGAAATTTTCACGACCCTCGCCCAAAACCCCCTCTGGCAAATCCATTGGCCAGGTGGAGTCAGGACTCGGGCCTCTAGAGCCTGGCATCCTCTTCAAAAGCCCTCATGGGGCCAGTCCTGGCGCAGTCCTTCCTAAGAACCAAGTTTTGCGGTCTAGTGTTTTGGGTGTGGCAGCTTAGGGACTACTTTACCTGGACTATTTTGTTGGGGCTATTTAAACCACACCCGAGCAAGACAACACACTTCGCGTTACTTTGCTCGCTTGCAACGTGACGCTCACCGTGTCCAGCTATTCCCTTGAACCTCGGAGAAGCAGAACCTGCAAGGAGACAAAAGGAACATCATTAGCAGCAGCATCTTACCTGCAGTCTTCATCTTTAAACACTTGCAGCTACTGAGAACAGCTTCCTCGAATTTGCACGCCTCCCAGACAGAACGACCTGAAAGAGGAAGATAGAGGCAACATTAAAGAAAGCAGTAGAGACATTTACAAATTACGAACTGCTCAAAAGGCTTACGTGGCTGATCGCATCTCGGCTGGCACCACTCTGGACATTCCACTCGAGCTGAAGAACACCGCGACCTACAAGGGAGGAAAATACAGGTTAGCAAAGGCAAGACTTATCAGCGCTGCGTATAGTGCTTACTTACCGCATCATAGCGCTCTTAATGCGCCATCATTTACCAGCGGGGCTCAACCAAGCCAGTTCTCCGCGCTGAAGCTCTGCATACCTAAGGGAGAAAAAAGAGACATTTTAAACAAAGAAAGGCATGCAGGATAGCAACAAAACTAAAGAACAGCAATAAGACCTACCTGAACAATATCAAGCGGGCCGGCGTCAGTGAAGTAACTGGACCGCACTCGCCCATGAAAGACAACGCGCCCCTGCAAAGAAGGCAGGACGGAGAGCACGCCTAATTCTACCACAAGGTGAGGGGAGGGTGCCAGAGGGAATGAAATCATACGGGGGTGGAGGGAGGATACTTACCCCAGTTGGTCAGTCTTGAACACAGTCCTCCTGTATTTTCAGGCAGAACCTTCCCCGCAGACCACATCAGGGCAAAGCTGAGAAGCATACCAGCGAGTAACCCGGCTGGGTGGCGTCCCTGTGGATACAAGGTGAGTGTAACAGAAAGCAAACCCTACCATAACAAATCCACCTGGGCGCCATGGAGACATCAGAAATGGACCAATTGGCCCAATTACTAGGAGAGCTTCGTGCTGAAGTTCATTCTGCCCGACAAGAGACTAATGCCCTCCGGAGAGACCTAATAATGACCAAAGAAAGCACTGAAGAGATTAGCAGGCAATACTTGCAATCACAGGCAGGACAGGCGCCTCTACCTGGAAGCAATCCAATGATGCAAAACCCTGCCATCCCACCCACTCCGGTACAGATCACGTTACCTGGAACAGTGCCCCCTGGCACCACCAGAAAGGTTCTCAGGCGACCCACGGAAGTATGCGACATTCATCAATCAGTGCCGCCTTCATTTTCTTTGTAGGTCTGGAGCATTTCCAAACGACCAAGCTCTGGTAGCTTTTGTCTTATCATACCTGAATGGTAGTGCAGCAGATTGGTCGGTGCCATTGGTAACCCATGACGATCCTCTATTACATGACTTTGGGGGGTTGCAGAGAGAAATGGAAAAACGTTTTGCTCGCCATACCCAGGAACAAGCAGTAGACAATGAACTCTTGTCCCTCTGACAGGGGAATCAGGACCTGTTGACGTATATTGCTACCTTCAACAGACTGGTTGCCGAAGCTAGGTGGCCAGAAAACAAAAGTACCACGATATTCCATCGAGGCTTAAGAGGCGAATTAAAGGATGTCTTAGTGCAGGTGGTTGATCCACCCAGAGACTTTCAGAATTCATAAATCTGGTCGTGCAGCTAGACCACCGGTTGCAGGACCGAAAGGCAGACCAGTCTAAGACGGACCCTCGGACCGTGTATGTTCGACCAAGGGAAAACACACCCCGTGTACCTGAAAATGCTGTAGAACCCATGCAGATTGGAGCTATACGGCCTCCATTAACAAAACAAGAGCGGGACAAAAGAAGACAACAACAGCTTTGTTTGTATTGTGGGAAACCAGGACATTTCCTGAACAACTATCCAGTAAAATCCCCAAGAAGAACAGGCAGGGCCAAAGAGAAGGATGAAGCTAAGGAATCGGAAAACTACCAAGCTTGACAAACGTAGAGGTCAGTTTGTCGAGTGAGAAGAAAGAGTTGCTGACCTTGCACTTTGCAATACCAGTGATCTTAATTAACCACCAACAGTCGTCAAGAATGCATGCCGTTGAAGCATACACCGATAGCGGAGCAGATGGAAATTATATTGATCAAGAACTGGCAGCAGAGATGGGGCTTCCTTTGTGTTCTAAGCCAACTATGGACAAGGTAACCACCGTGGATGGGACAGAAATCGCTTCCGGACCAGTAACCCAGTGCACAGCCAGGGTAACCTTGCTGTGCCAGGACGGACATCGGGAGTCTATTTCATTCGATCTCATCAAGGCACCTCAGTTCAGGCTAATACTAGGGATGCCATGGTTGGTTGCTCACAACCCTTTGATAGACTGGCGGGCACAAAAATTAACCTTCCCCGGGGACTGCTCCCCTGCCTGCTATTATCAAGAGGAGAAACCCGACGTCTGTATCCCCAAGACTCCCGTAGCAACAGTATCAACGCTGGGAGCAACTAATACCTTGCCAAGTGAATACTATGATTTCCAGATGTTTTCCGAAAGGACCAAGCCAATACATTG
The DNA here is from genome assembly GCF_040938575.1 of Ambystoma mexicanum. Classification (NCBI taxonomy): domain Eukaryota; kingdom Metazoa; phylum Chordata; class Amphibia; order Caudata; family Ambystomatidae; genus Ambystoma; species Ambystoma mexicanum. The sequence goes on along the minus strand of NC_090929.1, from coordinate 740,470,664 downwards.
CCACCGCACAGGTCCTATGACTGTCAGATCGATCTTGTTCCTGGTGCACAAATCCCTTGCGGCAGGATCTGCGCTCTCACAGAACCAGAAAACCTTCATTTGAAATCCTATTTAGACCAGTACCTTGCAAACGGATTTATCCGTCCTTCGAAGTCCCCCGCAGCCAGTCCTTTGTTCTTCGTACTGAAAAAGGAAGGAGACTTGAGAACCTGTATTGACTACCGCACATTGAACCAGATCACCGTGAAGAACCGCTACCCCTTGCCACTTATCCCTGAGATGCTAGACCAAGTTAAAGATGCCCAGATTTATACCAAATTGGACCTTCGAGGAGCGTACCACCTGTTCCGAGTCAGAAAAGGAGATGAATGGAAAACCGCCTTCCGTACTAAGTACGGCTTGTTTGAATATCAAGTCATGCCCTTCGAGTTATGCAACGCTCCTGCGGCATTCCAGTATTTCATGAATTCAGTCTTAAGGGAGTTAACTGATGTGTGCGCCTTAGTGTACATAGACGACATCTTAGTATACTGACCTCGGAACAAGATCATGTTAGGCACGTTCATTCAGTCCTCACCAAGCTCCGTCAACATCGCTTGTTTGCAAAGGTTTTCAAGCCGGGTGCTACTGTGGAAGAAGCTGCGAAGCTGCAAGGAGCTGAGACGTGTACAGCGAGGGAAAACAGCGCCGTGATTGACACTTTGCTACAACCCGCCTCCCTTCTCCACGGATTGGCCTGTAATTTTTACTCTCCTATTGGATATTGTTTAACAGCCCAAACGCACGCGCATCGCGCGCGCGCATCTCGGGCAAGTACTCGGTTAAGTACCGCTTTGCCGCGGTCTTTTGTTTTCAAGCCGGGTGCTACTGTGGAAGAAGCTGCGAAGCTGCAAGGAGCTGAGACGTGTACAGCGAGGGAAAACAGGTGACCATTGCGCCAGAGCTCATTGGCAACTGACTTTCATGTTCAAACTTTGGCTGACTTTTGGCTGACTGGCTCCTGCTCCTTTCTCTCCTTAGCGCCTTGATTGACACTTTGCTGCAACCCGCCTCCCTTCTCCATGGATTGGCCTGTAATTTTTACTCTCCTATTGGATATTGTTTAACAGCCCAAACGCACGCGCATCGCGCGCGCGCATCTCGGGCAAGTACTCGGTTAAGTACCGCTTTGCCGCGGTCTCTTTTGTTTTCAAGCCGGGTGCTACTGTGGAAGAAGCTGCGAAGCTGCAAGGAGCTGAGACGTGTACAGCGAGGGAAAACAGGTGACCATTGTGCCAGAGCACATTGGCAACTGACTTTCATGTTCAAACTTTGGCTGACTTTTGGCTGACTGGCTCCTGCTCCTTTCTCTCCTTAGCGCCTTGATTGACACTTTGCTGCAACCCGCCTCCCTTCTCCACGGATTGGCCTGTAATTTTTACTCTCCTATTGGATATTGTTTAACAGCCCAAACGCACGCGCATCGCGCGCGCGCATCTCGGGCAAGTACTCGGTTAAGTACCGCTTTGCCGCTTAGCCGCGTAGACGCGGAGCTGCGGCCAATTTAACTTAAAGTTTTGAGTGTTACGTTTGTGTATTATTTAGGGACTTTGTTTGTATTTAAATTGCTACTAGTATATTTTTAGCGGCTTCCTTAAGCCTGGACCCTTTTTTGATTGTTCTTTTATACTTGCTGGTGCTTGCATATTAATTACCATGACTTTCTACAAACTTACAACAGGCATGCCTCGAGTATCACCTTTGTCTTTTTTACCACTGCCCCTTGAAAGGCAGCCTGCTTTAAATTCTCATGAACCTCTTAAATCGGGAGCACCGCCTCAAACCTTTTTTTCAGCATCTGCAACTACTCCTCAAATTGACTCTAGAGAGCCAAGATTTGCTTTTAACTTTCCCATTTTCAGTTCAGATATTCCACTCCCTGAGTCTCTGGACTCTAGTTTAATAAGTATGAACCATACCTCTTCCCCGCTGATAATTGGGAAAGTACAATCAATTCAGGACTCTCCCATTAGACATGTGAATCCACGACCCATTTCAGACATCACCATGATGGAATCTACTAAAAACTGTTATGGGGGCCTCAATGTTAGGCGTTCCCTCTCGCCCATAGCATTTCCCCAACTTGTTTCTGGAAACATGGCATCCTCAACTCCTGCAAGTAAACATGTATCTGGGCAGCATAGTGAGGGCTTTGAGTATATATCTAGTGCCATTTCGGCTCCCTTGGACGAGGCTCACTCGAATATTGTCCCTCTGTTGAAATCATTTGCATTACCAACACCCAGACCAACGCAACCTTATGCTATTGATCCAAGTACACAATCACTACTATTGATTCATCCTGCTCTTGCGGCCATTAATACAGCAGTGTTTAGCCTATGCAAATTATTTGAATCTTTAGATAATAAAGTCATGTGTCAAAATGCTCAATTTGATGACTTAATGAAATGGCTAGCTACACAACAGATGTCTAGAATATCACCAAACAAGGAACACTGTGAGGAATCTGTCATACTGCTTTCTAGACCAAGTGAAGCTGTCCCAACACTTCTGCTTTCTCCATCTGCAATAGCCGTGCCCCCGGCCATTGTGACCCCCTGCCCGCTTCCCTTTATTTCTGGCATCATTGGCCCTGAAACATCATTCATGGAAAAAATTGTATTACCTGAGACAATTGCAATTCCAGTTAATGATGGCTTTCTCAATCAAGTAGTGAAAGCAAATGAACCGGCTACTGGCGTGGTTGGTGAAACACACCTACTTGAACAACAACCGAGAAAACGGAACTGTAAAAATAAGAAGCCTAAATTTACTATGGCAATCAAGAAAACTGAAAACATGATTGGCACTAAAAACCCTAAAAACACGCTTAATGCTTTTTTTAAAGCTTTGGGGCAAGTCTCTACGACAACTTCAGCACAACAATCAGCTGTTGCGGCCACTAGATCAGCTTATTCGGCACCAGGTGTCGGGGTTGTCCCACAGGACTTAATGCCCCAACCAGTGTCACAATTGGTCACTCCTGTCCCTAACTCTATTGATCCGGCGTTGGCTGTGGGAGCAAATGTCCGGGATCAACAGTTAAATACAATCAACAAGACAAAAAGTGCTGCTAATTTTTGTTTCCAACCCATGTGTCAACCCCCTGAAATTGCACCATTGGCGCCTGTCCAAACTGTCTTGGTAGAGGACAATAGAGGACTACTGGATCCTGCCCAAATTGTTTTGGTGGAGGATACAGTAAAAAAGCCAATCCAGTTATCCAATGCCATTGTCACTTCTGCTCTCCCAACTCTACTCATGACCTAAATGCTTGTAATCTAACATCTGGAATGCAAAATTCTGGTATTTCAGCAGTAGCTTCTGTTAGTGATGATATAATGGCTCCTTTACAGTTGGGTGTGAATCCCCCAAAATCTTCTAACTCAGTGTCCCATCCATCTACATTTCCTAAAACAGTTTCATTTGCACCTCTGCCAGATCAAACTAGTTTAATGGACACTGTTATAAAGCAACAATTGACTGAAGAATTGAAGAAAAGAGTAAATTAATATCTTTCTAACAACCTCACTTCAGCAGTTTCGCAAGTAATAGCCCACTCCTCAAGTGATAATTCAGAATCCCGTGGGGCAGGAAGCCAGCTGGAGAGGATTAGACCAACTTGCATAAATGACTCAAGATCAACTCAGAGATTAGAAAGTCTGCAGTGAATTACTTTATCAGATACCAAAGTTGCTCCGAAATTGACCCCCCGTAGATCTGAATCCCGCTTGAACTCTCGACATGTACATCCCCAACGTGCCAATTTTCACTCGTTGATATTAAAATGTCGAGAGGGCAACTACCCGATCTATGATCTGAACCGCCAATCTGTTCTTAATATATTTGCTGAAATCGGTGACTTATCGAATATTTCAACATTCGATATTGATCAGATAGAATTTCTAACTGATGCCCCCTTGTCAGTGGTCAGACTCTGGATTCCATCAGGAGTTGTTTGGAGTCTAATTTGGCGCAGTAAAATGCGATTATTCGACATGGGTTTTCTATTAGCGGAAGACCCGCATAATGCACTACTCAAAACGAAAATAACCAACATTACACCCAACATTTATCAGGGCTCCAGACGTGATGTTGAAGAGACCCGGCGTCTTGAAAGATCACCACAATAACAATCCAAACCACCGTGCCTATTGCCAGATATAATTAAAATCTTGAGTTGGAATTCTCGTGGTCATAAACATCTTTCCAACGCATTGCGAGAAATGTCTGTTTCTTTTCAAATTGTGGCATTGCAGGAGACATGGTTAATGAGATTGCCTCTATGGGACAATTATGAGCTGTCACTTATTCCAGCAATTCCGACTGGTGGCCGTCCATCATCTGGTCTCCTCATTGCAGTAAACATTAAAGCTGGCTTCTCTATTGCATCATGGGCCTCTGTGGGGATAAACCTGCAGTTAGTTAAGATCTTTTATGGCCAAAGAGTTATCGCTTTACTCAATATATATCGCAATAACGCCAGCTTGTCTGACGAGAAGTTCTTTGATGGCATGTTAGATATGTTACATCTTATTTCGGCGGAAAGATCTATCAGTCATTCCATCATTTTAGGCGACCTGAATCTGAATTGTTGGTTAGATAATTCCTTGAATTCAGTGGCATCAAAGTGGAAGGCACTCATGCTGGAACGTAATTTTTGTATGGTGAATGGGGCAGTAAAGGGAGATATGCCACCACAGCATACATGGCATCGAGGATCTGTCACCAGCATGATTGACTATATATTTGTTGATTTGCCATTGTTTCAAAAGATAGAGTCCTTAATTGTTCAGGAGCATATCTTGAGTGATCACTGTCCACTGATTTTAACCCTTGAATTCGAACACAAACAGCAAAAAATGAGTGCCTTCTACCGAACATCTCTAGAAGCGAACAGTGCTCGCACTCGTGTGAAGTGGAATCATGGTTCACTGTGTAAATTTGAGGAACTAGTCAAGCATAATCTAGACAAAAATCCATATACAGAAGTGTTAACTGCATTTGCTGAAAGAATTATTATTCCGAAAGGAAATGCGGTTAGACATCTCCATACGTATGATGCTACCCTTGTGAAGAAAAGAGCTGAATTCAGGGGGCTAAAAAGGAAAATTCTTGCATCTGCTTCAGCAACACAATGGCAAGAGTTATAATCTGCAAAATGCAAATTCAAGAATTGGATGCGTGACAGGAAAGCAATTGTCTTTCAGCATGACAGTGAATCTATGGCCCGAGCAATCCAAAATAAAAACTCATCTGGCATGTGGCAATTACTTAACAACCACTCTTGCCACCAACAAGCCGATTCACAATTAAATGGCGTAACAGAACAATTGTGGATTGATCATGTCCAAAAACTATATGCCGATGATCAATACGCTGGTAGTCCCTACCGAAAATATTCGACTTCACACTGGCAACTAGACATAGAACCAGAATCAGTACTCAATATTATTCAACACATCAGTGTCTCTCGGGCGGAAGGCCCTGATGGATTGTCTAATTACATGTTTAAATGTCACCCAGAAATTTGGACTAAAATTTTGTGTATAATATTTTCGAATATATTACTAACATGCACAATACCGTCCTCATGGAAAACATCGATTATTATTCCAATATTTAAAAAAGGTGACAGAACTATCCCAGCAAACTATCGCCCCATAGCTCTGCTTGATGCACCTGGGAAGATCTTTGCTAGGCTAGTTCTGCGTGAATTTAATAATTGGACAAAAATTAATAACTGTCGTGACCCCAACCAAACAGGTTTTATTGCTGGTATGGGGACTAATGTTAATCTACTTACCCTAAATGCTCTTAAATCACAGTGCCAAGAAAACAAGCAACAGGTTTTTTTTGGCTTCATTGATTTGAATGCAGCGTTTGACTCTGTTAGTCGACGCCTTCTCTTATGGAAACTTCAGAGAGATAATTGCCCTTCCACCTTGTATGATATTATTTCTGCACTTCACCATGAAACTTCAGTACGTGTTAGAATCACTGTTGATGGATTACTCTCAAAAAAAATTCCAACCTATCGAGGTCTGAAACAGGGGTGTGCCTTGGCCTCTGCGGTATTTAATTATTTTATTTATGATGTTAAAGAACTTTTTTCCAAAATTATATCGGACTCCCCAAGGCTAGACAATGTGCAAATTCAAGCATTAATGTATGCAGACGACCTGGTGCTCATTTCACGAACCCAGATAGGCTTACAACGGCTATTGAATGGTTTTCAAGATTATGTACAGGCAAATGAACTTTCAGTAAACTCCTCTAAAACCCAAATAGTCTATTACTCACCAAAAAGATTAGGCCCACTTTCATATGTGTGGTCAATCACATCGGTTCCCATACAGGTAGTAACGGATTACTGCTACCTGGGCATGATTTTTGATGGCAATGGCAATGGACAGGGACAACTTACTCGGCTGGAGACTAAACTAACATCTGCAATCTCGCAGGCACGCCTTATTATGTATAAATATGGCAAATTCTCGATCCTACCTGCATGGCATTTTTGGACTAAAAAAATTGTCCCAATAATGCTATATGGGTTAGAGACAATGCCAACTAATTCATCATTTAAATTCAAGCAATGGGAAGCCACATTTTGGTGATCTGTGCTTCGGCTACCTCAATGTACACCGTGTGCCTGGCTGAGATACGAGTTGGGGCTTATATCTTTACAGGCACATTATAATTGGCGACTTTGCGCTTTCTTTAGGAAATGCCTACTTTCATCAAAGGAGGACATACTGCTAAAAAAACTATCGCAGTACATGTTCTCGGCCAATTACAACTTTGCCAAAATGTGGGTTGAAACAGCTTACCACATTTTGGCTACTGCAGATATTTCTATTGATCTGTTGCTAACTAATCCAGATAAAGCAAAATTTAAGATTTATCAGCTGGACTGGATTAACACTTGTCAACAATGTACCAATTTTCGTGATGGTGATTCCTTACGTTTTCTGCCTAAAAGATCAGGCATTTTACCACCATATCTGATACGTTGTCCCACTCCCATGTACCGAGCAGATATCATACGATTACGCATGAATCTATGGCAGACCAATGATATAAACTCAAGAAGGGGTCTTATAAGTGCAACACAGAATGTATGCAGATTTTGCAGAATTCAAACCATCCCAGAAACATTATGCCATGTATTCACAGAATGTACAACGCTAATGGCAAAACGGAACATTTTCTTTACAAGACATTGTACCCATCTGGGGAGCTTATCGGAAAAACAATGTTGGGCAGTGATTTTGGCCTGTAACAATCTGGCTATTCAAATTGCAGCAGTTAATTTTCTGCATAGTTTAAACCTAGTAAACGAGGTTCCTCTAACAAAAACTTCGGGATGCAGCTGAAGTTATTGAAATCACATATTTTTATTCTTTTTTTGTGTTTTTTCTGTGTATTTGTTTCGTCAGTGAATATTTAAAACATGTTTGATACCTGATGCTGATTTTGATGTTGATGTCTATGTTTATGAATCTTGTCTTACATGTATTTGTTTTTTTATTTTTTCTTTTGAAAGGTTGATTTATTTCAGCCAAAACAAATAAAAAAAAAAAAATAAAAAAAAAAAAAAAGCTTGAAAAATGCTTTTTTCACGTCACCAAAGTAGAATTTCTTGGTTTTATCCTTACTCCAGGAGGCATCAGAATGGACATGCACAAAGTAGATGCCATTCTGAAATGGTCTTCACCGACGTCTCTGAAAGGGGTACAAAGCATGCTGGGCTTTGCAAACTTCTACAGCCGGTTTATCCCAGACTTCTCTCAGGTTGTCCACCCAATCACAGTACTATTACGAAAAAACAATAAAAAGTTTGCTTGGACCGAAGAAGCAGAAGAAGCCTTTCAGGAACTTAAACAAAGGTTTACCTACGCTCCAATCCTGCGACATCCTCGTCCAGACATCCCTTATGTCATTGAAACTGATGTGTCCAGTCTCGCAATGGGGGCTGTCCTTTCATACAGAGACCCGGAAACTGGCCAGCTACATCCTGTGGCCTTCTGGTCGAAAAAGTTCCCACCTCCAGAGATTAACTATGCCATCACGGACATGGAACTCCTTGTTATCAAACCCGCCTTTAAAGCCTGGAGGCACTATTTTCTGGGGGCCAGACACACCATTACAGTCATCATAGACCAGCAAAACCTGCAATATCTCAAAACAGCCAAGGCCCAGTCCTCGCGCCAATTACGGTGGGCCCTTTTCTTCGCCGAATATGATTATGTAATCACATTTCGACCAGGACTCAGAAACGGAAAGGCGGATGCCTTATCTCGCATGGGCATAGATGAAATAGTATATACAACTCCAGACCCAGTATCTATTATACCTGAAGACAAACTCTTAGGTATCACAAGCAGAACTACGAAAAGAAATCCAGTGGACAATGAATCCTGATGCCTACCTCGCATGGCAAACTCAAGGAGAACAATATACCATCAAGGACCATCTACCCTTTTTTAGGGATCGCCTATATGTACCCAAGAAGGAATTACAACAGCATATTATTTCAAACTATCACGATTCACTGATCTAATGGCATCCTGGGATCACCATAACCATAGCTAAGGTGAAAGAGGACTTTTGGTGGCCTACCTGGCGTAAGGACATCATTCAGTATATTCAGTCCTGCGGTGTCTGCGCACAAAATAAATCACAGAAACAAAAACCATCTCGTCTCCTACAACCATTGAACATTCCACAGTTCCATGGCACACTCTTTCCCTTGACTTCATCACTGATCTACCTCCAAGCCAAGGGTTCAACACCATCCTTGTAGTTGTGGACTTATTCCTCTCAAGGGCCTCCCAGATGCAGCCACTTTAGCAAAAGTGTTCCTGGAGGGTGTGGTTAAGCTACATGGCTTCCCTTCGGCTCTGGTCTCTGATCGAGGCAGCCAGATTGTTTCAAACCTCTGTAAAAAATGTTGTGCAATGGCGCAGATCGACGTTCGGCTATCTACCAGTCACCATCACCAAACGGACGGCCAAACCGAGAGAACCAATCAGACACTCAAGCAATATTTCCGGTGCATGCTGCACCACGAACAAAGGAATTGGAAAGACCTACTATGGATATCTGAATATGCATATAACAATTCTTTGCATTCAAGCACGGGACAAACGCCATTCTATACCCTTTATGGCAGACATCCACGTACCTCTGAACTAGACCTTCCAGCCAGCTTGGAAATGCCAGCGGTAAAGACTCTACACACAACCATTACTCAGGCTTTCAAAAGGGCAAAGGAACACCTTATTCATGACAAAGGAAAACAAAAGAGATTCACCGACCAACACCGGAAAAAGGCCCCAGATTATCAAGTAGGAGACAAAGTTTGGTTAGCCACTAAATTCGTACCCATCAAGGGAACCCGGACCTTTCATCCCAGATTCTTAGGACCCTATACCATTAAGGCAATTATCAACCCAGCAGCCGTGAAACTGGATTTACCACCTAATCTACACATCCACCCGGTATTCCATGTGTCCCTCCTGAAACCAATGCAACCCGGTACACGGATTGGGACACCACCTAAGCCCAAACTTGTTGACGGAGAACCAGAATTCGAAGTCAAAGATATCTTGGACTCTAAATACTCTAGGACCCAGCTATATTATCTCGTTCATTGGAAAGGATTTGGACCACAAGATAGATCCTGGGAGCCCAGTGAGCCCAGTGAGAATATGCACGCACCACGTCTAATCAGCAAATTCCATCAGAACTTCACAACCAAACCTGTGCCAGACAGAAGGAACACCATGGGAGAGGCCTTAGGGGGGGAGTGCTGTCACAACCCTCGCCCAAAACCCCCTCTGGCAAACCCATTGGCCAGGTGGAGTCAGGACTCGGGCCTCTAGAGCCTGGCATCCTCTTCAAAAGCCCGCATGGGGCCAGTCCTGGCGCCTATGGCGCCAGGCTCATACACCATGAAAAACAATGTGCTTGGGAACTACTTTATTGTATTGTCAGCCAACATGGAGGAATCTACATAGCTTGGTTCCTGAGAACCAAGCTATGCGGTCCAGTGTTTTGGGTGTGGCAGCCTAGGGACTACTTTACCTGGACTTTTTTTGTTGGGGCTATTTAAACCACACCCGAGCAAGACAACACGCTTCGCATTACTTTACAGCTTGCAACGTGACGCTCACCGTGTCCAGCTATTCCCTCGAACCTCGGAGAAACAGAACCTGCAAGAAGACAAAAGGAACATCATTAGCAGCAGCATTTTACCTGCAGTCTTCATCTTTAAACACTCGCAGCTACTGAGAACAGCTTCCTCGAATCTGCACGCCTCCCGGACAGAACGACCTGAAAGAGGAAGATCGAGGCAACATTAAAGAAAGCAGTAGAGACATTTACAAATTACGAACTGCTCAAAAGGTTTACCTGGCTGGTCGCCTCTCGGCTGGCACCACTCCAGACATTCCACTCGCGCCGAAGAACACTGCGACCTACAAGGGAGGAAAACACAGGTTAGCAAAGGCAAGACTTTGCAGCGCTGCGTATAGTGCTTACTTACCGCATCATATCGCTCTTAATGCGCCATCATTTACCAGCAGGGCGCAACCAAGCCAGTTCGCCGCGCTGGAGTTCTGCATACGTAAGGGAGAAAAAAAAGAGACATTTTAAACAAAGAAAGGCATGCCGGATAGCAACAAAACTGAAGAACAGCAATAAGTCCTACCTGTACAATATCAAACGTGCCAGCGTAGGTGAAGTAACTGGACCGCACTCGCCCATTTAAGACAAAGCGCCCCTGCAAAGAAGGCAGGACGGAGAGCATGCCTAATTCTACCACAAGGTGAGGAGAGGGCACCAGAGGGACTGAAATCATACAGGGGTGGAGGGAGGATACTTACCCCAGTCGGTCAGTCTTGAACACAGTCCTCCTGTATTTTCAGGCAGAACCTTCCCCGCAGACCACATCAGGGCAAAGCTGAGAAGCATACCAGCGAGTAACCCGGCTGGGTGACGTTCCTGTGGATACCAGGTGAGCGTAACAGTAATGCAGATGTCCTCAGCCGGTACTTTCGCCTTGATGACGAACCATCTGCATTCCTGTTGTCCTCCAGCTGGTGTACTAATGAGAAAATTGAAACAAGCCTGAAGGAGCTTGGTTGCCGGAATGGACAACAGGAAAGGTAGGGCTAACACCTCTTTGGTATGCAATGTGTCAACTTGACGCTAGTTCCCACCCCTTTGTATGAAAGGCAGTGAAATGCATTTATGGGTCCACTATTTACCGTAGGCAAACCCCTGCAGAGCTGACCCCTTTCAGAGGTGAGAAGTATGTAGTTTGGTGGAGACAGGAAGTCTGCTCCCAGCACATACTTCAAGGGAAACCTGCACTTTCAATCAAGAGTCATAGAAGGCTCAGTTAACCAGAGAGACACTTTGATCTACAACAGACAGGTAGATGGGTGGGACTTAGGTATATGTTGTCGTCCTCTTGTCTGTCCTGTTGCAGAGCACTCTGGTCCTGACCTCATGCATAAAAGAATATTGTTGGTGGGGACCCATGATTAGTTCATTAACGTGGGCTTAGCCTGCAACAATCACAGGGGCCCATTTGGCTTTAAAAGAAGGCTGAACCCCTCACTTAGCAGATCATCTGAAGACTTGGATAGAAGTAAGAAGAAGGACTCACTTGGACCTGAGCTGAAGGAACAGTCTACCTTACATCTTCCACCAGTGAAGGAAGGCCAGGAGTTCCAAGAGGGAAGCAAGATCCCTCCCCTAAACATCTCTAAGGGAACAGAGGAAGATGCAAGACTCGGAGGACCAGTCCAGCAGCTCCAGAACCAGTACCGAGCCAGCACACAGTGTGCCCTGCTAGGTTCTGCCAGCAAGCTTCCTAGGTGGGAAGTGCCGGAGAGCCTATGGACAAAGGACAAGGCCGTTGCCTGCAATCACTCTCCTGAGCTTTGGGCCATCCACCTTGAAAGGACACAAGCCAGCCGAAGAAGCTAGGAGTACCACCACACAAGCATCATCCAGCGTTCATCTTTTAAGGACATTTGCAAGACAGTCGAGCCCTTGAATGCATTGCGGCTGCACCGCTGACTGTTGTCATGCCGCAGTCACAAGAGCCATCTGAGCCGCCTCGACCAGCATTCCAGATCTGCCAACCAGCACAGAGACAACGATTCTTGGCCCTGAGCCGCCGCGCTGGATGGCCTGCAGTTGTCTGTCTGGCCTTGCTTCCCGAACTGCCTGCTGCCTGGTACCCGCAGCTGTCTTCCGACACTAACTCTGTCTGAAGGGCTGTGAAGCATCCTGGAACTGTTTTGACACTGTCAAGCCCCAAGAACTTCTTCAACACCAGGTACATTGTGTTTCTGCACCCATGGTCCTTTTCTGAAGGCCCCTAGAGACAGTTACGACCCTTTGCCCTCTTGGTACTAAAACCAATAACCTTGAACTGTAAAACTGATTACTTTACCAACTACCCTCCTGTCAAAATCCAGAGTGCATCCCTTTCCTTCGTTAAACTGTCTGTCTTCTCTGTTCCTTTACAGGGTGGGTCGTATTTGTAGTGTGCTAGAACTGTCTGTTGTAGTAATAATAAAGTAGATATTTTTATACAGCCATGACTGGACAGTCCTTTTTTTCATTGGGTAATAATTGTGTTTTTGCTGTGTTGCAACTAACCAACGATCCACGACCTTTCAGAGATAAGCCTGCCGTACCGCCCACGTTACCAAAATTGGACAAGGAGGTCTTTGACTTGTATTCCAAACTGTTTGGATCCCTTCTGGTGTACTAGAAATGTGGGGTTGATTGATGGTTTAGAAACCAATATTCATCCCTGGAGCACTGGTGCCCCAGAGGTTGATTTGTCACAGTTTGTATCCTTATAGCTTTGTTTTTTAGCACCTTTGTGGTTACTTGCATGATGTGTCCATAATGGGCTGGTGGCAGCAGATACTTACACAGTGTTTTCTTTTTGTAGTATTGAGCACGTTTGCAGTTTACTGCTTAATGCCAAAATGGTGTACCATATATTCTAAAATGGCTGTGTCATAAGATTTGTGCACTCTCTATGGGGAGAAGGGCTGTCCAAAACAGTTAAGTACACTAGGGCATCTCACTCTGATTTCGTAAGTGACCACCCCTAGGCTAACCAACATCGCCAGGGACATTCACATTGTGTGTTGGTTCTGTGATCCAGGGGTAGTAGGTGCAGTGGCCGAAGGAGGTGTCAAAAATGGGTCCAGCAACGTGCGAGTTGCGATCTCCGATTCTGGACTGGCTCTGACAGATATGCATGTGAGTCATCCAGACATCTTAGGACAGCAGCCACAGCGATTCTGGACTGGCTCTGACAGATATGCATGTGAGTCATCCAGACATTTTAGGGCAGCAGCCACAGTGATTCCTATGACCTTCAGGATTCAGTAAACTTAGCTGTGTGGTGAAGAAATCCTGGTTAGGGCTCAGCAGGCCCAACTCATGGTGTTGGAAAGAAACATGCAGCACCAACAACGTTCCTGGGCCTCAAGTCGAGGATCTGCAGAGTCATAATTTTCAATTCAGGACAGAAACTGTAGCCACAGAGAGGCCTTGATCAGTAGATTGACAGCCCACAGGATCTTCTGGGACACTTCTGATGGCCATTGGCAGCAGGTGTCTGCAGCAGGCTGTAGGACCAATTGTCTCCACCAGTCCAGGTGAAAAAGGCACCAACGCGGGTCTTCTCAGGTTGCTGTAAGAGCCGCCGGGTTTCACCGGGAGTTGGCTTGGGCAATGCTGTTTATCGGTAGCAGCAGTCTTCCGGATCTTCAGATCAAACTCCTCTTCTGCAGACTCTTCATTTCAGTTTTCAACTGCAAGAATGGAGGCAATGTTCCTTTTCCTATCCAAAATCCAGGCTGGGGGTTAGCCCAGTTCACCAATGGCAAGAATCTGCACCATTCAAACAGGTTTAGGGCTGTTCAATCACAGACAGCTACAAATCCCAAATGTGCCCAGAATCAGACACTTTCTGACAGAGCTGTGTATTATGACCAGAACATCCCAAATCCAGTCCAGACAACTTCAGCAACACAAAGGCACTAACCTCTGGATCCTGGGAAGAGGAATACCTTCCAAGGCCCAAAATCAGAATTTAAACCACATGTCAGGCGCATTTTGAGTATATATGTAAAAAAAGTAAGTTCACGGAAATACACTGAAGAAGTTAAAAACTGTGATTCAGTGACACAATCCATGTCCTAGGCACATACAAAAGGCAAAAAGTATGTTTCTAAACAAAAAGTAGCAAGGGATACAAAGTACCCTTGCAACATTCCACTGTAAGATTGTGTGTGCTACAGTAAACCAAATCAGAAATTAATACCGAGGGAAGCATCCCGACACTAGAATTTGTCTTAGCTTGTTAATCAAAGAGTGTTTGTGCCACTCCATACACCTGTTCTCATGTCAGGCCGCTGGCGATGACCTCTTCTCTGTCATACGCTCAAAGACTCTGCACTTCTACCAGTCGTTGGCATGTGTTTGCTCCTCAGCACCCAGTGCTTGATGGGTAGGCACCTCCAACTCTCAACGTGCCCTGGGTTTGTGTGCAAATTACTTCCTAGGTATTCTTTGGATGTCGTTTGCTTTCCCCCTCGTTTTACAGTATTGTGATATACATCTGCACCTCATGGGCAAATATGAGAATTTCAGCACTGCAGAAGTCTTGCATTTGCCAGCCCCGATCTGAGTTCATACATCACTGGCGTTGCATCTCAAGGGATCACTGTAGGGGGGTTGAGTCATCTAATCAGGGTGTGCGGTGACATGTGGGCTTTGCAGTTTCAGATTGTGGCAAGCATCTAGTTGTGAGGAATTGCCATCGGCTAAGGGTGCAAAGCCATGGCTTTTTTTTATTTGTATTAGCACAGTCTCCGAATGGGTTCTGTAGACAGACATGACAACACCCTCATCAATTGTTAAAAATCAATGATCCTATAGGTCGCTATTCCGATTCGCTAATCGCCTGTTGTGCCTTGCACTCTGAAGTAAACAAATAACAAGCAGGGTCTTGGGAGTCTCTCTGCCAGACATTAGTCCTGGTTGCGAGAGCCTTACCCAGAGTCTTTAGCTCACTATCTTTCACACAGCAGAACTGTGATGCTGGAAATGCATCGGAGGTACCGAGCCTCCGTATCCTTGTCCTTTACTGCTTTTTATCGTGTGTTCTGTCATGTTTTCCACGCAGGAGTTCATGTGGGACTCCTGGCGGTTCAGCTCTCTCTTTTGGTTTGGTGAACAGACCCATGGGATACCCTTATGGCACCCATGGGTGGGGGTACAACCCTGTGCCCCTAGTGTATGTTTTTGGGCACCTGTGTGTGGCCCACAGAGCAGGGTATGGGCTGGTGGCAGCTCCATGCTGGATTTGACAGGTGCTCTGAGTATCCCCCATTTTGGGGATGCCCAGGCCCTGTCATTGGAATCAGTTGATTTCTGATAGGAAACAAGATGGCCCCTGTGGCCTCTTGCTTTCTTTCTACTGCTTGTTACCTTGTTTTCCCAAAGTCCTGGGAAGCCCTGACTCGGTTCCTTCCCCCTGACTGCCTGTTGGGTGGAAGTTCCATATATGGTGTTGTTGTGAAGTCCAGGCCAGACTGGCTGGAGCCTTCCCAGTGACTGTATGTTGTGGGTACACCCTGTGGGTGGGACCTAGGTGAATGGAGTGTGTGACCAATATGCACTTCTTGTTGTGGATGTCTGGTTTCTGGTGTTTGACACAATTATTGAGACAGCCCTGCCCGAAACTGGTATGAATGCAGTGTGGAGTGTTGAATGGCTGGGACTTGTCCCAATACACATAACCTGGTGTGAGTGTCTGGAGAGAAGTGAATTGCCTGAATGCACTATGCACCTGATTGGATGCCTGCCTGCATGAATGCCCTTCTGACCGATTGGTTGCCTGAGTGTGACCCAGCAGAATAATTGGAAGATCAACTAGTATGTCTGGGGGCCTCTCACTGCTAGAATTCATTTTCAGAAGCTGAAGTCCAAACTACGAAGTGTAACTGGAGTGAAACTGAAGCTTGACCTTGAAGCCCTGCTGGAAGAGAAGAATTGCTGTTGCCCTTCTTCATCAATCTGAAAGCTGCTGTGTCTCCAAGGACTGACCCAGAGAGGACCTGGTAAGGCGCCCTCTTCCCGAGCTACGAAGGACCATCGTGCACCAGCTGATCTTTGCCAAATGCCCCTGGTGGAAAGACCTACAACAGGCTGCTGACCAGAGACGGGGACTGCCGCGGAATCCCAAAGAGTAGCGCCCGGACTGTTGTCCGTCATTGTCGACGACCGCCGTCGCCGACCGGAGCCGCAGTGCTCCCGTTGACTAAGAACTTTCGATTCACGGATGCGCTCGTCCGCACCGCCGCCCGCTTTATCCCGCCGGACAAGGCCAGGCCGTTGACACGCCGAGGAGCATCCACCGGTGGGTTTCCCGCCACCCAAAGACCACAGTGACGCCGACGACTCAACGCCCTTGCTGGGCCACAGTTCTTCAAACTCTTTGCTGTCCTGAACTATCGACACAGAGGTGCCCCACACGCCTCTTCCTTGCAGGACGTTTACGCTTCCCCGTCGACGAGCACCGCTAGGAAAGAAGCTGCCACTTCACCGTTGTAGCTCACCCTGTTCTCCGTCAGACGTTCGATGACCCGTGGCTCCTGCCTTAAAGGGAAGGCCCTCAGGAAGGGCTGTTGATTCCCCGACGAGGAACGCTACAATGCCAGGTACTTTGGGGTTGCAGAAATATTGGAAAGTCTCTTGTGAACAATATATGGACTGGGCTTGTGATATATCTTTATTCTACAGGTTGCCCAGGTGGGGGGATCTCCACACAGAATTGTGTCTAGGTATCGGGGCCAGTATTCTGCCAATTGTTCTAACCAACTGCTTTCCTCTTATATCTATTGTTGGTTTCCGTTACAAACTGATTTGTGTGCCGTTTAACTGTACAGTTGATGCACTTTAAAGCGATCTAATAGTAATAGTGGTACCACGTAGAACTGTATATTTGCCATTATAGATAACCGAGTACAAAGTGAGTTATTGTGATATTGTACATAACCTTGAATATTAATTATATAAAGACTGTGTTTTAACTAATACAGTGTGCGAACATTCCTTTGTGTGTGCTTGGGGACTACACTGTACTTAAGAACCAGCCTGCATCACCTCCTGAGAAGCTAGGCCTTGATTGCTCGTCCATTGCTACTGTAATAGAGAATCTTGTCTGGGTTCCTCTGTGCCTCTCCTCTACCATATAGAGAGCAGAAGTACAGACGCCCCCTCCGGTCTTTACACTGGCGGCAGCGGTGGGCTGCTTATGGTTTTAAGGATCAGTGTATAACCGTGCCACTTACAAAATACCTGCACTTTGTTAAATTGAGGTTTAGCTGGGTACAAGATAACTGCATTACGAGCAATGGCATCTATTGCAAATGGTAAATTGATTAGGATGAGCTTAGAGGCTCTCCAGAGTGCATGTGAAGCCAGGGAGTTAGACTCTGCGGATAAGTCTAGGGCTGAGCTTATAGCTGCCCTGGTGGACTACCAGACTGATGGTGAAACTCTTGAAGGGGGGGATGCAACCAATGAGGACTCTGCCCCTGGGGTTTTTGCTGAATCTGTTTCTGGGAATTCCACCATTCCTGCTGCCTCTGTTCCAAACCCCAGCACTGCTCTTCAGGATGAAGCCCTGAAGATTGAACTTTTATTAAAATTGGAGCTACAACAGGAACAGTTAGCCTTTCAATACAAAAGATTGGCCACAGAAGCTGAGTTGAAGAAAGAGGAGTTGGCACAGCAAGTGATACTCAAAGATAGGGACACTGAACACCAAAGAATCCAGCTAGAGAAAGCTAGAGTGGAGACTTCAGCTAAACCAGTTGAGAGAGGCAGGTCACCAGCCACCAAGTTTATGAAAGATTTGTTTGGTGTGTTTGTGGAGGGTTCTGATATCCTCCAATGGATTGAAGCGTTTGAAATGGCTTGTGCAATTCATGATGATAAAAGGGATTGGGCTAGGTGTTTGTTAAGCAGAGTGCCTCAGACTGGATATGACTGTATTCTGAAACTGAGTGTGGAAGAAAGGGGTCAGTATGAGTGCATGAAGCCTGCTTTGATTGTCATGTTTGGCAAGACACCTACCCAATACCTTAAAAGGTTCGGGGATTTAAAGAAAAGAGAGAATGTGTCTTGGGTTGACTGGGTGAGTGCTGCGCACATGAACATGATGGGGTGGATTGATGGATACAAACTGAAAACGTTTGTCGAATTGTACCACCTGTTGTTTTTTGAGCATTTTATTCTGAAGCCTGTTCACCAGAGCTGCGTCAATATGTTGCTAACCAGAACATTTTTGATCCCTTTAAGCTGGCTAGGTTGGCTGACAAGTGGGTCTCCCACTGGGTGTCCCCTAAGGACTCCAGTGGGAAGGACAAGGACAAAGAAAAGGGGACCTCTCAGAAAGCTGAGGAGTCCCAGAAGCAATCACAGTCGAGAAAACCAAAACCTTCCTCTCCTAAGACCCAAAAATCTAGTGGGGATAAGTCATCTGTGGGTGGGAATAAGAGTCGTGGTCCACCTGCTGCAAAGCAGGCTCCCAGTGGTTCCAGTACCGTACCCCGCATTCCTGGCACCTGTTGGGAATGTGGGGCTCTGGATCACAAGAAGGGGAATCCAAGTGTAAAGGTACGGCACTTTGAGTCCAGGCTGTCAGCCTGAGCCACCCTTAGCCCATTTCTGAGGTGGAGGCCACTGTCCTCCCCTACTCTACAGGGATCACATTTGGTGCTCCTGTAGAGATTTCCTTAGTGTCTCTTGGGGCCTGGGACCAGTACGCAGAAGTACTGGCGACTATCCCACAGAACACCCGTAGGTTTTTGGGAAGTGTCCTCTTGAATGGCCAGCCTTCTACAGGACTATGTAGGTGCTCCGCTAAGAACCACCAGTTTAGCTAGTGGGCCTCCCAAATTATCGCCTTTAGCCTTAGTCACATTCATGATTGTAGACAAGACAGCAAAGCTTCCTGTCCTGGTTCGGGACAATGTCCCTGCAAACATTATGTTAGGAAATGATCTAGTGGAGTTGGGGTTGATCTCGGATGGTCTCCCCTGACTGCTGCTGCAGTCACTAGGTCACAGGTGACACAGGGTCTGCCTGTGAGTCAGGTACCCAAGCCAAAGGCGAGGCCTAAGGCAAGAAGACGGAAGACCAAGAAGGCCACCTCTGTGAAGTGGGCTCCTTCTCTTCCTGCTGTTCCTACAGCACCCCTTGGGATCCATGCTCCGGACGGGCTGGGTCCAGTGGAAAACCCAAACTCAACTCCTGAGGGAGAAGAGACAGAAGACTCTCCTGTGGGAGAGGTTCTCAACCCGGAAGATCATCCCGACCTTCAATGCTTGTTAGCTGAAGGGGGACCATCCCGGGCGGACTTCTGTAAGGGACAGAGAGCGTGACACTCTCTCGAGGTTCTGAAGAAACAGGCCCTGTCCCAGGCACAAGGAGAAGTGACTAGGACCTTCCAAATCTATTGGGAGGGGGAGCTCCTTGATAGTGAGCCCACTAAGCCTGAACCTGGTGCCCTCAAGAGGTTGGTGGTACCCCAGGTTTACAGGCCCTTCCTGCTGCAGTTGGTGCATGAGGTGCCCTTAGCTGGTCATCTTGGTACAAAGAACACTGAGCAGAGGCTTTCTGCCCATTTCTACTGGCCTCAGATGGGAGTAGAAGTGGAGTCCCACTGCAGGACCTGCCCAAGTTGTCAGTTGTCTGACAGGACTGGAGGCAGTGTCATTGCCGCACTGCAGCCATTGCCAATGGTTGGCACACCATTTGAGAGGGTGGGCATCGACATTGTCGGTCCCTTTAACCCTCCCACTTTAGGTGGACATCAGTTCATCCTGGTCTTGGTTGATCATGCCACCAGGTACCCTGAGGCTATACCTCTTCGGACTGTTACTGCCAAGGTGGTTGCCTGGGCTCTCCAGGGTATTTTTACCCATGTTGGATTCCCTAAGGAGGTTGTCAGACAGAGGATCCAACTTCATGTCTAGTAAACCATGTGGAAAGAGTGTGGGGTAACCTACAAGTTCTCCACCGCTTACCATCCCCAGACCAATGGTCTGGTTGAGAGGTTTAATAAAACACTCAAAGGCATGCTAGGTGCTTTGGAAGAGCCCCTAAGGAGGAAATGGGATCTCCTCCTGCCATGCTTGCTGTTTGCTTACAGAGAGATACCTCAAGAGGGTGTTGGTTTTAGCCCCTTTGAGTTACTCTTTGGACATCCCGTGAGGGGGCCCCGGGCCTTTTATCAGAGAAGGTTTGGAGGCCACCCTCCAGGTCCCGCCAAGCAAGTGGTGGACTATGTGTTAGGCCTCAGACGGAGGGTGACACAGATGATGGGTCAGGCAACAGCAAATCTCAAGGCCAGCTAAGAATTGAACAAGTACTGGCATGACCTTAAATCCTCGCAAGTGGATTGGAATCCGGGACAGGAAATCCTTGTGATGGAGCCTACCACGCCTAGAGCTTTGGCAGACAAGTGGACTGGACCCTTCAGGATCATCTCCAAGATGGGCGAAATCAATTATCTGGTTGACATGGGAGTCCAGAGGGTAGCCCCTCAGGAATTCCATGTTAACAGGCTCAAGCCTTTCCACAGGCGAGCAGAAGTCTCATGCCTCTTGCTAGCTTCAGAGCAAGAAGAGGATGAGAGTGAGCCCCTTCCTGCTTTGCTGCATAGCAACCCTCAGGATGGCTCAGTGGAGGGAGTACATCTCTCTCCAGATCTGACGACAGAGCAGCAGAGGGCCTGCAGGACTTTTCTCCATCAGTATGCCTCTCTGTTTTCACTGACACCAGGTTTTACACCGTGGTGTAGGCACAAAATTGACACTGGTGACAGTGTGCCTGTCAAAAGCAGGTACTACCGTTTGTCAGATACAGTTAAGAACCACATTCCAGGCTGAGGTTGCCAAGATGTTGGATCTGGGTGTTATTGAATCCTCAACTAGTCCCTGGTCCAGTCCAGTGGTCCTGGTCCCCAAGGCAAGTTCCCAGGAAGGTACCAAGGATTGAAGGTTCTGTGTGGACTACCGAGGAGTCAATGCCAACACCAAAACTGACATGCACCCATTGCCCAGGGCTGATGAGCTTGTGGACACCATAGGGGATGCCAAATTTGTGAGCACCTTTGACCTTACCTCAGGCTATTGGCAAATAGCTCTGACGGACCATGCCAAGGAAAAGACGGCATTCTCAACACCTGAAGGACTCTGCCAGTTTAGGGTCATGCCTTTTGGGTTGAAGAATGCCCCTGCCACCTTCCAGAAATTGGTCAATCATGCACTCAGTGGGCTGGAGGCATTTTGTGTGGCCTACTTAGAAGACATTGCTGTCTACAGATCCACCTGGGAAGAGCATTCGACACATCTGGATAAGATGTTGCAGGCCTTGAAAAGGGCTAACCTCACTATCAAGGCCACCAAGTGCCAGATAGCTCAAGGGAAAGTCACGTATCTTGGTCATGAGGTAGGAGGGGGTCAAATCCAACCTCTACCCAGTAAAGTACAGGATGTACATGACTGGGAGACTCCCACTACTCAAACCCAGGTGAGAGCCTTTTTGGGCCTCACTGGGTATTATCGCAATTTCATGGCAGACTATGGGACCCGAGCTGCACCTCCGACAGCTCTGACTTCACCCAAACAGCCTAGGAAGGTTAATTGGACGGAAGACTGTCAGAGGGACTTTGATGGCTTGAAAGAAAGTCTGTGTAGGGAACTCGTGTTGTGTGCGCCTGATTACAGCAAGTCCCAATCGTTCAAACTGATGCCTGCAACACCGGATGTGGAGATGTCTTGTCCCAGTTGGATGATAAAGGAAGTGAACATCCGATCATATTCATCAGTAGACAACTCAAGGGTAGAGAACTTAGGTGGGCTAGTGTTGAAAAGGAATGTTTTAGTATAGTTTGGAGCCTTAGGCGTTTTAGACCCTACCTTACCGGGTCTACCTTCAAGTCCAAACAGATCATAAGCCCCTGAAGTAGCTTATGCAGATGAAGGGTGAACACCCGAAGCTGCTCAGGTGTTCCATTAGCCTGCAAGGGCTAGACTTCACCATAGAGCATAGACCAGGGAAGAGTCACGATAATGCAGATGGCCTTTCCAGAAAGTATGTTGACCGTCTGGATGAGGTTGTCTATCCCGTGGGAGATTAGGCACCCTAACCTTAGTCTGGGGGGGGGGGCGACTGTGATGCTGGAAATGCATTGGAGGGACAGGGCCTCCGTATCCTTTTCCTTTACTGCTTTTTATCGTGTGTTCTGTCGTGTTTTCCACACAGGAGTTCATGTGGGATTCCTGGTGATGCAGCTCTCTCTTTTGGTTTGGTGAACAGACCCATGGGATACCCTTATGGCACCCATGGGTGGAGGTACAACCCTGTGCCCCTAGTGCATGTTTTTGGACACCTGTGTGTGGCCCACAGAGCAGGGTATGGGCTGGAGGCAGCTCCATGCTGAATTTGACAGGTGCTCGGATTATCCTCCATTTTGGGGGTGCCCAGGCCCTGTCATTGGAATCAGTTGATTACTGATAGGAAACAAGATGGCCCCTGTGGCCTCTTCCTTTCTATTGCCTGTTACCTTGTTTTCCAAAGTCCTGGGAAGCCCTGACTCTGTCTCTTCCCCCTGACTGGCTGTTGGGTGGAAGTTCCATATATGGTGTTGTTGTGAAGTGCAGGCCAGACTGGCTGGAGCCTTCCCAGTGACTGTATGTTGTGGGTACACCCTGTGGGTGGGACCTGGGTGAATGGAGTGTGTGACCAATATGCACTTCTTGTTGTGGATGTCTGGTTTCTGGTGTTTGACACAATGACTGAGACAGCCCTGCCCGAAACTGGTATGAATGCAGTGTGGAGTGTTGAATGGCTGTGTACTTGTCCCAATACATATAACTTGTTGTGAGTGTCTGGAGAGAAGTGAATGTCCTGAGTGCACTATGCACCTGATTGGATGCCTGCCTGCATGAATGCCCTTCTGACCGATTGGTTGCCTGAGTGTGACCCAGCAGAATGAATGGGAGATCAACTAGTATATCTGGGGGCCTCTCACTGCTAGAATTCGTGTTCAGAAGCTGAAGTCCAAACTACGAAGAGTAACTGGAGTGAAAATGAAGCTTGACCTTGAAGCCCTGCTGGAAGAGAAGAATTGCTGTTGCCCTTCTTCATCAATCTGAAAGCTGCTTTGTCTCCAAGGACTGACCCAGAGAGGACCTGGTAAGGCGCCCTTTTCCCGAGCTACGATGGACCATCACGCACCAGCTGATCTTTGCCAAAGCTCCCTGGTGGAAAGACCTATGACAGGCTGCCGACCGGAGACAGGGATTGCCGCAGAATCCGAAAGAGAAGTGCCCGGATTGTTGTCCGCCACTGTCGACGACCGTTGTCGCCGACCGGAGCAGCAGTGCTCCCGTTGCCTAAGAACCTTCGATTCACGGACACGTTCGTCTGCACCACCGCCCACCTTATCCCGCTGGAGAAGGCCAGGCTGTCGACGCGCCGAGGAGCATCCGCCGGTGGGTTTCCCGCCACCCAAAGACCACAGAGACGCCGACGACTCGACACCCTTGCTGGGCCACAGTTCTTCAAACTCTTTGCGGTCCTGAACTATCGACACTGAGGTGCCCCGCACGCATCTTCCTTGTAGGAAATTTATGCTTCCCTGTCGACGAGCACCGCTAGGAAAGAAGCTGCCACTTCACCGTCATAGCTCACCCTGTTCTCCATCAGACGTTCAACGCCCCGCGACTCCTGCCTTAAAGGGAGGGCCCTCAAGAAGGGCCGTCGATTCCCCGACAAGGAACGCTACAACGCCAGGTACTCTGGGGTTGCAGAACTATTGGAAAGTCTCTTGTGAACAATATATGGACTGGGCTTGTGATATATCTTTATTCTACAGGTTGCCCAGGTGGAGGGATCTCCACACAGAATTGTGTCTAGGTATCGGGGCCAGTATTCTGCCAATTGTTCTAACCAACTGCTTTCCTCTTATATCTATTGTTGGTTTCCGTTAAGAACTGATTTGTGTGGCATTTAACCGTACTGTTGATGCACTTTAAAGAGATATAATAGTAATAGTGGTACCACGTAGAACTGTATATTTGTCATTATAGATAACCGAGTACAAAGTGAGTTATCGTGATATTGTACATAACCTTGAATATTAATTATATAAAGACTGTGTTTCAACTAATACAGTGTGTGGACATTCCTTTGTGGGTGCATGGGAACTACACTGTACTTAAGAACCAGCCTGCATCACCTCCTGAGAAGCTAGGCCTTGATTGCTCGTCCATTGCTACCGTAATAGAGAATCTTGGCTGGGTTCCTCTGTGCCTCTCCTCTGCCATATAGAGAGCAGAAGTACAGACTCCCCCCTCCAGTCTTTACAAGAACTATCCTAAACATATTAGTCTTTGTCCTGCCCTGAGGCAGTCCAGCACCGAAATGCTAGGCAATTCTCCTCTGAACAAGAGTACCAACAGCAACACCGGACACGTGGTTCGGTCTCGTTGGACCTCATCAGTAGGGTGGAGCTGTGCCTCTCTAAGAATAGTGAGCAACGGGTTCACGTCTGGATTCCCCTAATAACTTAGGGTAAGACCCAAAGTTACTTAAAAATATGCAAATAACAAGGGGGGTCACTGCACTGAGACTGTGTGTGACTTGCTGACATTCCCCAGAGTAGATGTTGGGGGGAGGTGAGAGTTGGTGTGCTGCTGAATACTGGGACCTACCGTGCTGTCTCCAGATCTGTTACCTCACCCTGGCATGATGCAGTACCGTGCAGTGCTTTGCAGTGCAAATGTCCCAGAAACTGTACATTCTATGGTTGACGACAGGTCCTTCTATGACCACATTGATGTTTCACCGATTTCAGGCAACCGTCTCATGTGTGAAGGTGCTGAAATCCAGGGAAAGGGGTGGGGTGTACAAATGTAACATAGCTAGTAATGTCTGGAAGGTCCTAACGGGTAAGTATGCAAAATTTGGTGCAGATTGGTGAAACGGTGTGCAATTATATTTATTTGATTTATTTATTGTTTGCTTGTTAGGCGGTTATACGAGAAATAAATTCTGTTTTAAAGGAACAATGCTTCTCCAAGCCACAAACAAATGTAGTGTTTTGCTGGAATCTGCGGAATCGGGTGCAGTGTCCTAATGTCATGTAGCTAGTAATGTACAGAAGGTCCTAACAGGTAAATATGCACAATTTGCTGCAGATTGGTGAAACGCTGTGGAATTGTAAAAGGGACAACACTTCACCAAGCCATAAACCCACAAACAAATTTTGACTTGTAGTGAAATCCAGGGAAAAGGGGTGGGGTGTCCACATGTCATGTAGCTAGTAATGTCCCGAGAGTCCTAGCAGGTCATTATGCAAAATGTGGTGCAGATTGGTGAAACAGTGTCGAATTGTATAAGGAACAGTGCTTCGTCAAGCCACAAACTACAAAGTCAGAGTTTTGCTGAAATACAGGGAACGGGGTGCGGTGTCCAAATGCCATGTATCCAGTAATGTCTGGAGGGTCCTAACAGGCAAGTATGGAATACCTGATGCAGATTGGTGAAACGGTGTGGAATTGTATATGGAACAATGCTTCACCAAGCCACAAACTACAAAGATAGAATTTTTTTTAAATCTGGGGAACAGACTGCAGTGTCAAAATGTCATGTAGCCAGTAATGTCCCGAGCATCCGAACAGGTAACTATGAAACATTTGGTGCAGATTGGTGAAACAGTGTAAAACTGTATAAGGAACAATGCTTCACCATAAATCAGTCACATACCCACAAATGTTCACTTTTATAAATATAGATAAAATAAAATGATGCAGGTGATTGCTTCTCCAAAGGGTTAATCTGCTGACCAGATCCCCCTTTGCTGCAACTCCATGCCAAAAGAATAGAGCTATTCTTCTCTTCTGCATCAGTAGCCTGATCCACAGCACCTGCTGTGCTCGTGGTTCATGGTCGGTTCAAAGGTCACAAAATGCCCACTCGACTGACGCAGCAACAGCAAAGTCACTTCAGCACAGGGGCAACATTTAGGACATGCCCCTGTACCCAAACTACACTGATCATGAGTACCCCATGCTGGTGCCAGAGTAATCTCTAAGAATAAGCTATGCCTGACATTAGGCATGTGCACAGCGATGCTTATGATCTTGATGCCACATCCTAATTGATCAGCTCAGGTGCGTTAGCTCTGCTGTCGGAGGGAAAGTGTATTCGGGCCAGACGGGCCGATACTGCCAAACTGCAGAACAGAAACTCTGAGGACTTAGCCTCTCTTTGGTTCTCTTTGGGAGGGCTGCTAACCCCCTCTAACAGAGACATCTGCACAGCCAGCAGCTGACCTGGGCCCAGCAATCTTTTTTTATTTAATAATTTTTTTTATTTAAAAAATTGTTTTAGTTGATAAATCAACTTTTTCAATTATTCGTAACATGAACTTATATAATCAGTACATAGTTATATTGTTACAATGATAAGAGAAATGTTCCTTTTTTTCCAAATGTATGATGACAAGCATTTGTTACATTAGGTTCAGGTCATATGTGTTGCAATACAATTACAATCGGACAATTCTTTAAAACCACATTAAAACAGTTCAGAAATTACATAAAATATCATCTAAATAGACAGAATCATAAAGCAATTTAAGATAAAAATCAGCTCTAAAGAAATGGTTTTCAGGACTGTTCATTATAATTCCAATTTCAGTTGCCCAAAAAATTTGACTGTGTTTGATAGTGTTGCAATACAATTACAATCGGACAATTCTTTAAAACCACATTAAAACAGTTTAGAAATTAGGTCAAATATAATCATCTAATGCTACAAAGAAGAGCAGACTCGGAGGCAGCCTCTGTTACGCGTAGCATGTAGCGTGAAGCGTGTGAGTTGGAACGCTGGAGGTGCGGCTTGAGTCATTGTGAACCACGGCGAGAGGTCCTTTACTCGAATTCCGGCGAAGTATGTGTAGCCGTGAAGCTCGCGTAGCCTGCTCGGCTCCCAAAGAAAGCTTTTTGTGAAGTCAGCATTTTGGACGGGAAGGCTCTGGGAATCTGCGGGCCCTCCCCCCGATTTTGGGTCCCTGGGAGCTTGTGAGCCAGTGAGATCGCGCGCAAGGAGCTGGGAGTCCCCGGGAGTTCCCGGTTGTGCAGAGCCCCGTAAGAGAGGGACGGCCTACGGCTACTAAAAGACTTGGTGAGTCCGGGTGTGTTTCGAGCAGTTCGGAGCTGCAGTGGGCAGTTCGGAGCACAGTTGAGCTCCAGGAGTTATTATCAACTCTTCCATCCCCGTGCTCCCAAGTTATAATCTCTCTCCCCGTGGTGAGGGGAGGATTACAGTAAATACTTGGTTAGCTTCTGGGAGAAGAAGAGGCGGAAAGCTGCGAGTGGCCTTTTTACTGTGCACCATTTTGGGTTGTACTTGTCCAAGTTGTACACCTTGACCTTTGGTCTGTTGGTTCCAGTTGCGAGTGGCTGCCCTAGTATTCTCTATTTTTGGGCTGTATTGGTTTAATCTGTTCACCCTGACCGCTGGTTCGCTGGTCCAAGTGGGCACAGTTTAGACAAGGTTCTGGTTTAACGGTGGAGGGGGGCGAGCTGCACTAAGCTACACACTTGACCTATAACAAACAGTACTGACACAAGATTGTCGGAAGCGGCTGTTGACAGCGCGGCTTGATGATCCGATCTTGTACTGGTGTAGCCCTGTGCTCAGGTGAGCCACGGGACATCTGTAAGGACGCTTCCTGTAAGCTATTTGAACCTTGTGTGGAAGCAATAGTGGGAGATCGAATCTGAGGTCGTGTGGGATCTCCCCCCCCCCACGACTTCATCCCTGGGTCTTGCGGGTGTGGTGGATAATTTGAACAGTTCTGATTGAGGAACCTAGGAGGATCACTACAGAGGCAAGGAATCATTTCAACAGTGGATTAGCTGTATGATTATATGGAGTGTCTGTGAGAACCTGAACGTACTTGGAGAAGGAAATCGAGCTATATTGGCAATTAAGCAGAGGGTTAATTGTCTCATTGCCAGGAAAGTGTGGGTTCTGTGTCCTGTTTCCTCACGTGTGTGGAAACGTTGCGACCTATAATATAAAGGGTCTCTTAATTTGTTGGGCTGATGCAAACAGGAATAGAACATAATCAGTCCACCTATAATTTACGTAAACCTAAGGTGAAGACTATAACTCAGACTCTTGTTAATAAAGAAGTTGAAATGGGAAAAAGCAAGACAAAAAAGAAAGTAACGAAAATGTCTTCCACAAACCAAGGCCAAGGTGTGATTACTGAATTTTTTCCATTAAACACAATTCGCGAGATAAATTCCACTGCTATTGAGGAAGATTCACCAGCACACTGCAATACTGAGGCCATAACATCAATAGACTTCGAGGATATAGATAATAATTCACTATTAGATCTGTGTCTAAATATCCAAAGAAGCATGACACCTCACCTGGACAGAAGAAGCAGCAATAGTGGCACGCAAATTGATAGAAGTTTGATCACTCCTCTGGGACCCATGACTGGGCATGGAACTGACAGGCTGTCAATTTCCCCTAATCTAGAAATGGTTTCTTCCGAGGATGTGCCCGATGTGGAAGCAGAGTCCCAGGGAACACTCTCTCCAGGGGCCTTAGAAATCGCGGCAATTCAGGCATCAATTTCATCGCTACAATTTGCACTTAAGATTCTGCTCAAAATGTCGGGGCAAATATTGGCTAACACAGAGACACTGGTAACGAAAAATAAAGGAAAACCTTTAGCAGTTGAAGAGGCTGAAGCTGAAATGTACGAAGCCATCCTCATTATAAATGAAATTGAAGAACAAGAAGCCATGGAGCTGGAGCAGGATGTGCGGAACCATGACCCTCTTTTCTCACGAAAACAACAGAGACTAGCAAAAAGGGCTGGCAAGGGCAAAAGAAACAGAGCTGTGGTATGTTCAATGATAGAGCAGGACCAGATGGGATTGCCCACTAAAAAGATCAGGAAACGAGTGGCAAGAGCGAAGAAAAGAAAGGCAGCCAGAGAAGGATATCTTACTAGCTGGCTACTGCCCGCACAAGTGGTTGATAACGATCCAGAAGTTGAGTCAGAGAAAGTGGAGCTGGATGTGGCCTGCAATATAGAGGCCAATACAGATGAAGCAGTACAACTGACTATTGATTTAGACAGCTCTGAAACTACAGTGGCTGCTGCTTTGGAAAAAAAAGAGGAGAAGAAAGGAAACAGGATATGTCTGATTAAGAATTTATATCACAGCAAGGACAGTAAATGGTTTTCACGTTCAGAATTTCTGATAAGATTGGACTCTGTCCCACAACTGCGAGTGCTCAAATCAGACGATTTCATATTTGTCGAGCCTTTGAAAGGTCCTAATCCCAGAGTGTCCGCAATACATTGTAAGTTCCTGGCCTCAGCCGATCTTTTAAGGACTTATAAAGAAGAATTAAAGGCAGTAGATGTAGAGGTGGATGCTGATTTAAATGAAATTGAACAGGTCTACCTTATGGAAGAGGCAGAATCTGTTTTGGCAATAGCAGATTACCCAAGTCTACCAGAAGGAAAGAAGATTGCTCCATCTGAAGTCCAACAAATGCTAAAATGGTTAGCTGAGGCACTCCCTGAGATTATATCTAATCAATGAGAATTAACCATATTATCATGGAATTGCCGAGGCTTTGCTCATCTTCTAACCCCTGTGGGCTCAACTAAGCTATTGGATAAATGCAGTTGTTTTTGCCTTCAAGAAACCTGGGCTATAGATCCTTTAATTCTAGACAGCTATAGAACATATCATTCAGCAGCTAAAAGGGAGAAAAAGGTAGGCCATACGGCGGCCTGACTATAGGGGTGGCTAATACATTGGGCTCAAAACAGATTGCCTGCAGACTTGAAAGTAATATGATAGCAGTTGAAGTAATGTCTAACTCCAAGGATCCTAGGGGTCCTTTTTGTTAGTGAGTTTATATAATCCACCTGGGGCCAAGTTGAGTGAGCAGCTGCAGGACTCCCTCCAGGAATTAATGGCCAAGTGGTTGTTTTGGCCTCGTAATATAGGGATAATGGTTGTGGGTGCTAGGGCATGAGAGCAAAATGCGGACCCTAGACTAAAAAATAGAGGAGTTATGGCCTATTACAAGAGGGATCCTGAAGGGGGACTGTGGGAATATTTGCTTGGATCCTGGGATATGGAAATGCTCAATGGCAGAACAACTGGTGATTGTCCCGGACACTACACGTGGTCAAATGGGAGCTTGTGTAGTGTTCTGGATTATATATTTGTGTGTCCTGGGATCCAGCAACTGGTGACAGATATGTCAGTGATCCCCAATGAATGGAGTGATCATGGTGCCCTGAAGTGTGAGATTAGCATTCCTTTAGAGCAGGTACTACCCAATAACATAGGTATGGTAAAAACCAATATGTCTGGTACCAGGATTTCCTGGTCAGACAAAAACATCTCATTGGCAACTGAGTCCTTAAGAGCGGCAGATTATAGTGAGCTACCCAACTTTAATGAGATATCAATGGACGATATAGAGAACTGGGTGCAGGCCTTTGCAGAAAGGCACGCAGCTTCACTAGTGGGAGCTATGATAAGTATTGAGGGGAAAGAATTGCCCTATGATAAAATCATCAGAGACATGAAAAGATTGCTTAGAGCTGAGCTCCGTAGAGCCAAAAAACATATGGCTCTCGGAGAAAGATATTTCTCAATAGTTAGAGGGATTAAAAATAAATACAGAGCAGCCATTAAAGCTAAGAAAAGAGCGGAGACCCTATTAGGATGGCAAAAAATGGTGAAGATTACCTGTGAAGGGAACACGCGTAACATCTGGTCCCTGTTGGGCGAGGCCCGTGATTCGCAAAAAGGGATATTGACCAACCCCATTGAAGCAAGAGTTTGGGAAAAAATTTGGGAAAATCGGAATGCTACGGATACTACAGTAACAGCCTTGGATAGTCCCCCGGTAGTAGCTCCATTCGATATTTCATATAAAGCTATATTAAATACAATAAAAGAGATAAAATCATCATGTGCTCCGGGACCAAATGGACTATCCAATATTGTTATCAAATCGTACCCTGAGTTCTGGGCCAGCCTATTGGGGATACTATTTGAGAAAATTATAAAAACCGGAAATATACCTCGCTCTTGGCAATTGACAATATTAATCCCTGTGTTTAAAAAAGGGAATAGATTTGATCCGAGTAATTATAGATTGCTATCAATGCTTGATGCGACTGGGAAAATATTCTCCTCATTATTATTGAAAGAATTACAAGCATGGGCTGAGGGCTCTGGTGTTTTGTCTAAATTCCAGAGTGGCTTCAGACAGGGGTATTCTACCTCCCATAACATTATGATCATAGATATCCTACGAACTAGAGCATTAAGACCAGGGGCACCCCCTCTGTACGCCTTATACATAGACCTCTCGGCGGCCTTTGATTCGATCCCTAGAAGTAGATTATGGTGGAAATTAGAATTTATGGGCTGCCCGAAAGGTCTTATATATTACCTAAGACTGTTACATCATAACAATTCAGTCAAACTGAAATTAGATCAAGTTGGCGACACTACGGTGAATATCCTACAAAATAGGGGAGTAAAGCAAGGCTGCGTCACAGCTACCCTAATATATAATCTATATGTGTATGATATTCCCGTAGCGTTAGCTGCCGCAAACAATTGCCCGCCTAAAATTGGCAGTGCCTGCTGCCCTGTTTTGGCATATGCTGATGATTTGGTGATCTTTGATTACACTATCAGCGGAATACATAGATCTGCTGCGGCGCTTTGGGAGAATGCAGAGGTAAATGGCCTTAGTATTAATTTGGTGAAAACTAAGGTCATGAGATATACTAGAAAGAGAACATCACGGGTATCATTTCAGGTAGGCCTGTTGAGTATTAGTTATGTTCCCCAATATCAATATCTAGGCATAGATCTTGAAGTTACTGGCGATTATGTGGCCTGCCAACAACTGCGTATAATTAGAGCGACGCAAATGACTGCCTTGTTCCACAGGTTCATGGTGAAACAGTGTGGTTACACGATGTGGGGCATTCGGCAGCTGTACATACAGGCTTTCTCCCCGGCCATAATTTATGGATTAGAAGCATTATTAGACATCGACCTGGGCTGGTTACAGGTAATCGAGGGAAAATTCTGGCGCAGTATCCTTGGTCTACCGCCCTGCATTCCAATGGCTATAATAAGACTTGAAATGGGACTGATATCTCTTAAAGCGTTAGTATTAAAGAAGCGCACTTCATTATATCTAAAAATGACTTGCGGTTCCAGGAATGGCTTACTATCTACTATGTATCAAGAAATGAACAGGGAGAACACCAGTATTCCAACTGTTGAGCAGATGACAAAATTGTATTCTGATATTGGGTGGCAAGAGAGAGGGGGAGAGTATTCAGATAAAGCTCAAAGGGCTCTCTGTAAACGGATAGAACTGTGGGATTTGGTTGAGAACTTTGACCATCTGAGGAGTCTGCGCAGCTATAAGTTTGTGCAATATAGGTTATATGACTTTAAGAAACCTCAGAGGTATTTGAACATTTGCCCATCACCTAGATTAAGACGATTCATCTTGCTACTTAGATTGGAACAACTTCCCACAACAATGGTTACAGGAAGATAAACTCAGATGGCTGCTATGTTCCGAATATGCCGACTATGTAAAATCTAAGATCATTTAGAGTCTGCAAAGCACCTTTTGACGGAATGCTCTGAGATGGCCAGTACTTATATTCCTTTGCTGGAAAGTTTTGTCCATAACAATGAGTATATCAAGAACAACCTGTTTTGTAACCACTGTGTTAATACAAACAGTTTGCGCCTGTTGACTGCTTTATATGGCATATGGTTGAGGATTGAAGACAAATTGGACATAACATTTTAAGTAATAGTTTTAACCGAATAATCTGTATTTTTGTAATTGTTATATAGAGATTTAGAAGATATATATTTATTATATAAGGTTTCTGATTATTGTTTTTTTATATCTTTATTCCTATCTCCATGTTAAATCTTTTTTATAAGAATTTTCTCTTTTGTTACAAATATATAACATTTATTTTATATTTTGTGTAAAGTTTATAAATTAAACTATACCACAATAAATAAAAAAATCCCAAAAAAAAACATCAAAATAGATAGAATCATAAATCAGTTTAAGATAAAAATCAGCACTAAAAAAGTGGTTATAGGACTGTTCATTAACGCATCTTTTCAAGAGGGGCTTATACCTGGCTTCCTGAAATACGCTCTGGTGCTTCCGCTTCTGAAGAAGCCCTCTCTGGACCCTGCTGTCCTAGCGAATTTCCGTCCCATCTCCCGTCTTCCATCCATGATGAAAACGTTGGAGGCGTTGGTCTCTCCCCTCCTTTCATCTTATATGGAATCCTCAGGCTATTTTGATATTTTCCAATCGGGATTCTGTATTCAATGACCTCACCCGGCTAGTTGATCAGGGCGGGGTGGGAGCCTTGCTTTTACTTGACCTCTCAGCCGGCACGGTTGATCATTCTACACTGATATCCCATTTGTCGGACGTGGGCCTGGGGGGGCAGGTGTTGAACTGGTTTGCAGATTTTCTGACCGATAGGTCTCAATCGGTCTTCCTGCCTCCCTACTGCTCGAAATCAGTCACACTGTTCTGTGGAGTTCCACAGGGGTTGGCCCTATCGCCCATTCTTTTTAATATCTACATCCGTCTACTGCTCCTTCTCATCCTATCTCATGGTTTTCGATTCTATTCCTACGCAGATGACACGCAGATTCTGGTACGTTTGGATCTCTTCCGGTCTGACACTGCAGCCCGTTTTAGCAACTGCCTTGAAGATTTAGGTGCGTGGATGGCTACCAACTCTCTCAAGCTTAATGGTAGTAAAACAGAAGTCCTGGTGGTAGGGACAAATACCCCCTTAACTACTGCACTCCGGACTTCTGGCCCACGTCTCTTGGCCTTTTCCCTCTCCCTTCTCTTACGGTGAGAAATCTGGGAGTTAAGTTTTCATCCTCTCTGATGATGACTGAGCAAGTGGGTGCTACCTGCAAAGCCAGCCATTTCAAACTGCGGACTCTGAGAAAGGTTCTCCCTTTCATCCCGGGCCATTTTCATGCCCCAGTCGTTAGGACAGTGGATTATTGTAACTCGCTGTACTTCGGCCAACCATACTATCTGCTCAATCGAATCCAAATGCTTCAAAATGCTGCTGCTCGCAATATTGCGCCTGCCAGCACGCTCGCATATGGCTCCCCTCCT
This sequence comes from Ambystoma mexicanum, assembly GCF_040938575.1. Lineage (NCBI taxonomy): Eukaryota > Metazoa > Chordata > Amphibia > Caudata > Ambystomatidae > Ambystoma > Ambystoma mexicanum. The sequence goes on along the minus strand of NC_090929.1, from coordinate 740,436,212 downwards.
GCGACAGTTACACTGGCTCCCCATTGAACAACAGATCCTATTTAAATCTATGTGCCTTGTTCATCGGCCCTTTTATAAGGCTGGAGCTGAATATTTGCAGGAGAGGTTTGTCCACTATGTGCCTAACCGCCCCCTGCGCTCCCAGACTGTGCTACTTCTTCTGATTCCTCACTTCAAACGCGCTCGAACTGGCGGCGGCGCCTTCTTGGTGGCCGCAGCCAAAGCATGGAACCAACTTCCTTTGGTTCTCTGTGCTACTGCTAATCATCTGGCCTTCAGACGCGCTCTGAAGACTCTTCTTTTCTAGTACTCTTTTCTCACCTGCTAACCCCTAGTGGCAAGATGCCTTTGGAGTACGCTGCGCTTTATAAATCTATGTAACATAACATAACATATAATTCATTATAATTCCAATTTCAGTTGCCCAAAAAATTTGACCGTATCAATAATGAGTGAATTTTTAGATGCATTAAAAACTTCGTTCCACATTTGGTCTCTACTTTAAAGATCTCTATACTTAAAATGCTTAAAAAAACATTTTTCTTTGTTCGACCAATTTAACGCATTCCGTAATTAAGTGGCAAGTAGATTTGTGTTTCTCAGCAAGGTTGCAAAATCTGCATACAGGACTTACAAGTTTATCTTTGGAATTCTGAGCAATTTTGCTTTTAGTTGGTAATAGGTTTAATCTAAAACGTAAAAATGTATCAGCATTTGCTCTATCAGGAAATACTTGGATATACTTTGGTATGTCATTCAGTGCTTTAATTAGAAAGGCACCGGAATTATAGGCTGAAAAGAGTAGGCATTTTTTCCTTGCAATAATCCAGTCGTGCCTATATAACTTGAGTTTCGCTTTGTGAGGTAACACCAAGAGTTTGTCAAGTGAAATATCCGCCTCTCGAAGTAAGTTTTCACAAACATTCTTCCATTTAGAGAGTACGGCCAATTTTCTACTTTCAATCATTTTTTTAATGACTGCAAATACATTTCTCGAGGCGTCTGAAGACAGTAATGATTTTCTATAAAGTGATAGCATGGCCCATGAGACCACTATTTTCATGGAAATCAACCCAAATTCGTAGCGGATTAGAGCTATCAGAAAACTTATTGAGATTGGTAGGATGGTTTTCCAGTAAATACCTTCAAGGTGGTCCCAATTAACCTGCTTGCACATAATTTTGGTCTGGCTAACATAAGTAATTGTGGGAATGACTTTATGAAGGTAGAACATTCGAACTGGTAACAGGGAGAAGGCACCATATTTCCTTTGTAAAGCCTTAGCCTGTGTCGCTAGTCTAACTATGTAAATAGCTGCTCTTTGTATGGCTTGTCAGCTGCATATGAGTTGATGTTCACTCCTAGGTATTTATATTGATTTATTTTAACAAGTAGGTTTTTACATAGAAACTAATTTAATTTGGTAACAGCTTTCTTGGCCGAATGGTGAAATATTAAGATGTTAGATTTCTTAGTATTGATTTCTAGTTTATTGTCCTCAGCAAAGCTAGATAGCGCCGTAAGCTTTCTCTGAAGTGCAATAGGAGTTTTATCAAACAGGACAAGATCGTCTGCATATAATAGATATGGAATATGCAGCGTCCCAAGTCGACGTGAAAAGGATTGAACATTCATAAGAACCTTAAAAAAATAGCCAATATAAAAATTAAAAAGTATTGACGCAAAAGGGCAGCCTTGTTTCAAACCTGAGTTAGTTCTGATTTAATTAGAAAGTAGCACATCCATAGAGAGTTTCATTTGAATACTTGTGTTAGAGTAAAACTGTAATATTAGATAATAAATATAATCAGGGAAATTGGCCTTCAGTAATTTCTCACATAAAATTGATCGAGATATAGAGTCAAAAGCTTGTTAAAAATCAATTAATGCTAAGTAGGTTGGCTGTTTATTTTGAATAGCTTGAGCTTTAATGGCGGAAATTATAATAAGATTTAATGCAGTGCCAATCCCAGCTACAAATCCAGATTGATTAATGTCTGTTAACTCCTCTTCCTTGAGCCATTTAGTAAAATCACGTATCACTAGTCTTGCTAAAATTTTGCCTGGGGCGTCTAAAGGAGCAATGGGGCAATAATTTGTAGGGTTTAATCGATCGCCCATTTTAAAAATCGGAATTATGATCGCTTCCTGCCAACATGGTGGAATTTTCTTTAGTTTGATGACCTTTTGGAAGATGGAGTTAAGGAGGTCAGCCCATGTCTCAGGATTAGCTTTAAGAATAGTATTGGTTAGCATGTCCGGGCCTGGAGCTCTCAAATTGCTCAATTTTTTAATTATCATTATAATGTCCAGGGTGTCAAATTCAAGGGCTGATAGATCAGGCAGTTCACTAATTAAGTTAATTTGTACTTACGAGGACTTCGTAAGTAGTTTTTGATAGTGATTTGTCCATTTTTGTGGATCTATGCTATTTAATTGCGTATATCAATGGGTATTTGCAGGTACTTTATTTATTACCTTCCATATTTCTCCAGTCGTTTTCGTTAGTAAAGATTTGAGCATTAATTCTGCTTCATTTTGTTTTTGTGCAGCGAATACCTGTTTAATTCTGTTTCTATATTTTTTCTCTTGTGTTCTTCATTTGTTCGTGGAGGCAATAATCTTATTGCTCAACGTAATTCCCTCCTCAGACTAGATACTTCTAGATTCCAGCAATATTTATGGGCAAAAGTTGGCTTAGTGTGCTGCGCGTTAGTTTGTATTATCATTTGAATAATATCGTTATAAAAAATGTTGTCAGAGATTTCATTGGCACAAACTTTCTGTTATAAAAGAGTTATACGATAGGGCGTCCATTTAAAAGGATTATTCGCATTATTTGTTTCTAAAATACCATTATAATAATGTGAATTCTCCCGTAAATGGGCACTCCATCGAACCTCAACTAGATGATGATCACTAACGCTGGTAGGAATAATTTGGAACGCTGTTATCAAGTTATTTGATTTGTTAGAAATAAACACATAATCTAATATCGAATGAGACTTTCCTCTAAACCAAGTCGGCCTAGGGGGGGACATCATTAGAAAAGGTACCATTTATCATTGAAAATTGCCTTATTTTCATTAAAGTTAACCACTTCGCTGCTCTTGAATTGCTGGTAACTTCGGAAACCTGACATAGGTTCATGTTAAAATCACCCAAGATTATTGTATTAACAATATTAGGTTCTAATAATGTCTGATCCAGAACTTTTTCGATTTTGTCCACGAATTGGGAGGATGTCGGAGAAGCCGGGTTCCAATATATGTTTATTATCATCGTCACTGGAAAAAAAGGATGGTTATTATTAGAGGGTCATATGATTACAGGTTGTATCCCAGCGTCAGGGCTCTTCCAAGGGTCAATAGACAAGCGCAAATCGTATCTTGTTGCTATTTTTTTTTTAAAAAAATGTATTTACTTGTTTATAATCAAGAACATTTGATTTTTACAAGACGTTGATACGCAACATAGAAAAACACATTTTGTAAAAGAAGAAGGATTTAAACCAGTAAACTAAGTGCTTCACTAAAGAAACTTAATGTCCCAGCAGAAAAGAAAATCATATTCATTGAATTACACTTGACTAGGTTGTAAATTCTGGTTTAGACTCAAAGCTGCTTCTAAGATCTTTACTGTCGCTATAGACCACTTAGTTCTGTCTCCTGCAATCAGACGGCACCACCATGTGTTTTCCTCTCGGAGTGATACATCGTACATCAAAGGGAGCAAATAGGCTTCCCGCAAGAATGCGGTTCTAGTGCAAGTCATGAGTAAATGTCTTATAGTTACCACTGTATCTAGCTCCGAACAGAATCTGCAAGTATGAGCGTCAGTTTTTGTGCGGATTGCTATAATTTCCTGCGTCGGTTGCTGATTGAATCTTATTTTCATAAGTTTTCTGCATTTTTTTGTTGGGAAATTTTATGCAGTAGCTCATAGGTTGGTTAAGTTTATTTATTGTTGCTGGTAAATGAGCCAGGAGCTTGTTTCCTATTGTTTTTTCACCAGTTTGGATCCAATCTGCTTGTGCTATTTTTGCTTTGATTCTGTTGGGATTCACGATCAGGTCATCTGCTGAGCAAGCCAAATCTGCTAATTGTTTTGTAAGTTTTTGTGCCCAATTATTTAGTGCTCTACAACGGCCTTGGCTGAGCTCTATCTGGACCAGCTTATAGATTGGAAGGGTATCTGGAAGAATAATTTTCCGAAAGAGACGCATCTGGCTTTGGTTAACTGATGCATGTAATGATAGTAAGCCCAATTCGCGTCTAACAGCAGCAATTGAGTAGGATTTGGGCAGGCCCAACACGGCTTTCCATAGGTAGCCTTCCAGCTTTGTCCATATGGTATTATCGATGTTCAACACAGCGTCCATGCCGTAGATGATTGACGGAACTACATTTTGTTTGTAGAATTGGATCGCTGGTAGAAGCGAGAATTTGCCATATTTCCGATCCACTAATTTCGTTTGGGTTGTCAGAGTTTTGATCTTTGTCCATAGCGCTGAATGGGTCGCACTTTCTGACCTTTTTGAATCTATCATGATTCCCAAATATTTCATAGTAGACACGGTTTCAAGTTTCGTGTTGTTCAAATACCAGTGGCCTTGGTGAATCGTTGTTTGACGACTTTTCCCCATCGTCAGTATTTTTGACTTATGGATGTTTATCTCCAAATCGTTATCGCTGATATAGTTTGCCAAGTTCGTGAGTTGGCGTTGGAGAGCTATTTGGGTTTGATCCATAAGGATCAAGTCGTCAGCGTATAACAATCTTGAAATTTCAGTATTGCCCAATTTGGGTGGAAAGGCTCTGACCCCCGGTTGTGTATGCTGGAAGTCTCCCATGAAGGCGATGAATAGGGCCGGAGCGAGTGGGCAGCCCTGTTTAACACCACGCTCTGATGGAAATTGGTCCGATAGCATCCCTTGCCGATTTAAGCGTACTCTTAGTTTGGTATCCGTATGTAATGCGATCACCGGGCCTAAGATCTTTGCTGGGCAATTCAACGATGTTAATTTCGCCCACAGCTTTTGATGGCTGATCTTATCAAAGACTTGTGTTAAATCAATTAACGCAATATAAACTGAAGGAGCACCATTCTTGACATTATCCTTTATGATGTTCAAAATCAGGATGTTGATACTGGTGCTTGCGTTTTTAACAAAGCCCGTTTGGAATTTATCTAGACAGGGCGCCCATCTCGCCCAGTTGTGAAATCTAGTTAATAAGAGGGTCGCAAAGATCTTTCCCATGATGTCAAGGAGGGCGATGGGGCGGTAGTTTGCTGGACTTTCTCTATTTCCCTTTTTAAAAATAGGTACTATTACCGCCTCAGTCCATGTTTTAGGTATTTGCCTAGTGATCGTCATTGCTTGAAAATGTTTGTAATTAAGGCGGCCCATTCCGCTGGGTGCTGCTTTAGATCTATATTGGTTAAGCCATCAGGGCCGGGAGCCCTAGAAATTTTTAATTTGAAGATAGTCGCCAGAATTTCGTCGCAATCAACCAGGTCTTCCCAAGATGATGTTATGCAGCATGGAGATTTGTTTGAAGTTTGCAGAATAGGAGCAAATTGAGATGAAAAGAAGGTTATCCACGCCTGCTCTGATACGGCATTTGAAAGTTGATTGTTTGTCTCATCATCTTTATCTTTATTCTGGTACATTGCTGCTTTGTGTTGTCTCACCCAAGATTTGTATAATTTTGTGGCAGCTTTAGCGGAGTCCTTTTGTTCCTGATTTTTGGAGACTTTAGCCAGGCGGTTTAGTTTACGTATTTGTTTTCGGTTCAGAACCAATTCAATATCATACTCATGTATCCCTTTTCCGTTGGGTCGATGACATAGACCTTTTTCTTTCCTATGAGGCAACAGCAAGGGCATGTAGATTGGTCTTCTTGTTGGGTCTGTCATTGTTTTGTTGAATATATCAAATTTATTTGGCGATTTCCTTGATGTTTGTCGCTGTAAATTGGATTTGCGACGACCTTCGCGCTACCTCCACCTCAAATGGATATACTTGCTTTGGAGTTGATTCTGACTCGAGAGTCGTTATCAAGGAGTTGTGGTCGCTAGATTTTGTTCTGTATACCTCAAAAGAATCAACAAAGGGGAGGAAAGAGTAGGACACATAAATGTGGTCCAATGTTGCTGACGTTTCAGCTCGTTCCCAAATTGGAATTCGGGGTAGATGGCCTCGAGCTGATGCAACGTTGTAAAATTTTCTTGAGTCCATAAAATCAGACCACAGCGCACCTCTCACAGCTGAGGGGCAGAGATAGGACGTGGCAGAAGTTTGATTGATTCTTGCATTCAGATCGCCACAAATTATGATGTAGTCAGTTTTCTCTTCAAAAAGGAATTTGTCTATAGTTTCCGCGATGTTATCAAGAAAGTCCGTATTACTTATTCTCTGCGGGTTCCAATAGACGTTGATTGCGAGGTTAGATTTGGAACATGAGGGGGTTTCTGTACGGAACCATTCAGCTAATAGGGCTAACATGCCATATGATTCGGCCACTTTCTTTTTAATAGAGATGCCCGATCCGATTTTAATTGCCGTTAGGAGGCCTGAGGACGGTCTTCCAAATAAACCTTTAACTGCTGGAGAGATGTGTGTATCATATCCATCTAGCACTGGTGGTTCCATGAGCCACGTCTCCTGGAAACAGATGACATCAAAGTTGCTCAAGTCAAAAGCGTCTGGCTTGGTCAGATGATCATGACCCCTCATGTTCCAAGAACACATGATACTCCTATTCCTGCAAGGACATTCCAGTTTTGAAAGTGCCGTAGGTGTCGCTGAATCTTTTAGTTGTTCATTTTGATGGTTTGGGTTTAAAACCTTTTTTAACCATCTCCAGGGCCCCGATGGTTCGCGCTTTTTATTGTGGGGCCACTCAGCACTTTCGTCAGTAGACTCTGGATGTCTATGATTTTTCCCCCATCTGGGATTTGAACTCCAGTTGCCATCATATTGGAATTTTCGGTGATTTGTATTGATGTTAGACAAATGTAGTCTCGATCTGAATCTCCCCCTGCTAAATTCGAGTTTCTCCCTAAAGGCAACTCTTCTATTGCCCACGGGCAGATCTGTAAAGTTAGAGTGACGTTCCGATTGGTTTGCCACCGTGTTACTTGGAAGAGGAACAATCTTTACCGCAGGTTCAGACACAGGGATTTCTTCTAGCGAGAAGCCCAATTGAATCAGGGCCGCGGTCACATCTTCATCACCGTCTAGGTCCACAGGATTGTTCACATGAAGGTAAGTTTTTGCCTTCCTGTCCTTATGGTAAGGCTCAACTAGTACAAGATCCGATGTTTTTAAAAATGTCAATGCTGGTATATTAGTTAAGACTTTCAAGACCATCTTTCTGTTCAGGACTAGGACATTTTTTCCATGTGCAAGTTGTTGCATTTTATAGACTCGAGTAGATGTTGCTTTAGAGTCACACTGCCGCCTTGTCTCTAAGGGGGTCTTTGTTAAAGCATTTTCAGTTTTTGTCTTTTCAGAGATATTTTCATGTTGTTTCGGTCGCAAGTCCTGTTCTTTGGTGGAAGAATCCGCTGGTGCTTTTTCCCCCTCTTTACAGATGGCAACTTTTGTTTTGTTTGTATTTGAAGGTAAGGATTTATTCGCAATTTGTGGTTCTTCTGCATCATTTGCATTTAACTCTGAGTTTGTTTCCTCTTCATTCAAATGAACCGTCAAGTCAAGGAGTGACGAGTTCCCCATTGAACCTTGCACATTTGGTTTGGAATTATCAAGTTCGATAATAGTTTGTTCAATTTCTGGATTGTTGTACACTGGGGCTTGAGGTGCCGCGTGGATAGTTGCAATCTTTTCCTGAATTGGAACAGTTACTTTAGGAATTTTAAAGACTGATGGCGTTTTTGTGAGTTCTTTGCTTTTTTTCCCGTTTAGAGGCGTAAAGATTGGACGCTGATTTCTTACGGTTTGGTTTACCTTTGCGCCTTTTGTTTGCAAGTTCTTTGGATTTAACAAGGGAAGATGTTCAAACTGAGAGTTTTGCATATTTTCCCCCAAATTTCTTACGGTGCTTAATCTGGTAATTAAAGACTCAAGCCGGGTAAGCTTAGAGTCCCATTGTTTTTCTTTCTCCACGTTTTGTTGGTTTTGAGCGGTAATGAAACCTTCCAAGAATGTTACTTTTGTATTTAAGGTTGAGACAAGAGTTAAGGAATCCTTCATTGAATCGTTAATTGATTCATACAATTTTACAAAAGGTGCCAGGCCCACTGTTATAGCCGACATGATTGTAACTAAGTCCAGTTTTTTTGTTGGTATGTCTTTAGGTAGGTGACCTACCATGTCACTGGGTCTTCTGTTTCTCACCGGCGTTGAGGTGTCTTTTGGAGAGTCGTTGTATGGAGACTGTCTTCCAGATGCAAAATCTGATAGTATTGTTTTTGCCCATACGAAGCCAGCACAGGTGGAACGGCTTTAAGAAGGGACTTGTTCCTTAAGTCCGGTTGGACTGGTATTGGTGCGATGTCTTTCTTTGGTTATTTCCACTCGTTGGAGGGGAAATAGTTGCTGGTATTAATAGATTATTCCCCAGTCCGCCTCTCTCCGAACGATGTGGGGGCACGTCTTGGTTGAGGAGATTTATTGCCTCTGTTCGTGCTCCCGTTTGACAAGAAATGATCCTGTTTCTTTGAACATCCCTGCCACCTCGACTGGTGGACAATGGAGTGGTTGACTGATCACACTGGACCTCAGCTGCACTATAGATGGTGTCCGCTATCTTTTCTTTTTGTGGCAGCACTGAGGGTGATTCCAGCGGGACATCAAGCATTTCTGCATCGGAAAGTTCGATGTCTGTTTCTGGTATCCTCTTTGTTTGTTTAAAAAATAATTCTTTGAGAGTGTGTGATGTCGGGAGATTCTGAAGAGTAGATTTGACTAGGTCGCATTTTTTTTGTTTCTGGTTTGTAGCCCTTTTTTGTTGCTGGGAGCTGTGATCTAAATGTTCCCCCAATTCCTTTTCACTCTTTCTTGATAATGCTCTTTTTTTAATAGTGCCATTGCAATTTCTCTCTTCTGGGCAATGAGCTCACAGGCTGCAGCGTTTGGTCTGTTTCCCAGAGTTTGTCGGTCCAAGACTACGTCCATGGACCCATTTTCATCAGTACAAGTGGTCACAAGAGCCAAGGCAGCCTGTTTACTTCAGGCTTGGCTTTGCCACGAGGTGGCAGCAGAGAGGAGCTCCGCGTCTACATCGCCAGAGACTAACACAGGCTGAGGTTGAGGAGCAACGGCTTCCGCCTGTGAGGAGACTTGGCGGCTTTGATGATCTGGATCCTTGGTGATAGAGGCGGGGGGCCCCGACACTCTCACCGATGGAGAGAGAGGTACGTGGGAGCCACAAACAACCCCCGCTGTCGACGTGGCGGCCCGCAAGCTGAGGTCGGCCGCGAGGGGTCCTACGACTCCGCTTGGCTCGCTCTCACTCGCCGCGGCAGAGGCCCGCGGGGCGCCAACAGCCGACAGCGGCGGGCTCGTACTACGCGGCGGGCTCCCAATCTCCGGCTTTGGGACCGTTGCAGTTGCAGAGCTATGGCCCTCCCCTCGCAGGTCCACAGCAGACTGGGCTCCAGATGTATTCGGAGACGAGTGGGGGGGAGGGAAACTGTGTGATTTGGGAGCAGAAAACTCGGAGTGAGCAGGTACCGGGGCCAGATACGATGTTTCACAGGAAATGTTCGTACAATCCTCCTCCGAGTTTTCACTCATTACACTCTCCAAAGTACCGTAGGACATGTCATTTAGTGTATTCGGAGCATTCCGAGAGATCGCTACCTTACAGGTCGCGTTTTCAAGGTGGTTTTCAAGGGGGCTGGAAGTCATTTGGGTGGGGGGCATTAAGGAGCATAAGGATGTCACTTTTTTCAATAAAATGCCAGAGTTAGCATTAATTCCGCGGTTTTTTCTTGCCGTGTAAATTTTACGCGGTTCTTTCTGCTTCTCCAGGCACAGATATTTGCTCCTCAATACCCTACCAGATGGACTTTTTATTTGGGGGTGAAGGGAGGAAAGTTCAGAATTTTCCATAACGATTTCAGGTCTAGGAAGCAGGGGTTCCGTTTGCAAGTCCATCTCTCCTTACCTCCTAGCCTCAGTAGACTGCAGTTGACTGCTCGCACCTCAGCGAGCCAACTACGCGTGTCCGCTCCGCGTGAGTACTGAGGCTTTTGACAGTGAACACAGTAGAAGGACTGCAGGCAGGCAGGTCTGGAAACAGGGAGGACTGCAGTTGACTGCTCGCACCTCAGCGAGCCAACTCCGCGTGTCCGCTCCGCGTGAGTACTAAGGCTTTTTGCTATTAAAAAAGCCGCCGCTGGTCTACCCGTGGCACTTTAGAAGCAGGAATTGTCACCACTTGGTGGTCAGGCCAGATGGGAGGAGTTACCATCCAAGTTTCCTGGAATATGACTCAGTCGTATTTATTGAGTAGTGTATGTCTAGAGGCGAGTAAATGTGAAAAATCACGTGTTCCATGAAACCATGAAGCACTCGTGCTGGTCCAGAGTGTATGGCTAATATTTTTTTTGTTTTATATCTCTGGCGTGTGATACCCAGGTCCATTTGAATTCTTTAGCCTGAGGAGGATTTTGAGGGATGGCGTTGCAGCTGCAACAAGTGGGATTCTCTATGTTCTGATTGGTCTGGTGTTTTTGAGGACCCTTCAACTGTTGCTGCTCTTGTATCGGAATTTTCAAAGGGATAGCTTCAATGAAGAGTCCTTTTTGTAGAAGCAAATGCCTTTGTTGCCAGACATAGTTTTTAATTATTAACGAGGATATCTTGATTTCGACAATGTCTTGTTGAGCTTGTATAGGATAGGATACCCCATCAATGTCAGTCGAGTTAATATGTTTTAGTTGTGGAATGGCATGGAATATGGTCAGTAGTCTCTCCCTGCTTGGCAATGGGTCAGAGTAGACTCTATCGATCATTGTGAGTCTTAGAGTTTCATCATTTAAATTCTCTGATAGCAGATCATTATCAGCATTCATCCTTTTTTCCTGCGGGGTAGATGTCCCTTCTCCGATATAAACTAGAGCTTCCACAGGATCTTTATTAGAAATGACTTTATCTGAAGCTGGAAGACTAAGCCCATTTTTTGTCACAGGTAATTTGAATTTTGAAGGGGAGCCTCTAGGGAACGGTGCTTTTCTAACAAGCTTTTTCCGATTTTGCTCGAAAGTCATAAATGACTTAGTGTCCTGATCTAAATTGATACAGAAGATCGGACTTCGTATAGGGGGATGTAACCTATCTTGGTGGAGACTATGATGAATAGTTTCTAATATCGATATATTATTATTCGAATATACTGATAAATTCATAAACTATTCTGCCGAAATAGGCTTGTTCAGTTTCAGAATCTTTCAGCAGCTCGTTACTTTTTGCAAAGGGTACAATAGCATCCATTTCCTTAACCTTTATGTGACGACACACCTACGATGGGAGGGCCGGCATCGATACTGAGGACTTCAGGAGTCACTGTTTTGTCCTCCAAATGGGTAGGCGCAGCTTGAGATTCAGGAATAGAGATATTGGCTAAACATTTTTTGGTTTTAGATTTAGTTTTTTGTTCTTTTTTTATATAGTTTGATTTTTTCTTTTTTTTCTTTTATTACTTTGAGATAAAGACTGGTATTGATCTTCATCAAATTCAGATGTTCTTTTCTTATTCCTCTTACGTTTCCTTCTCTTGTTCTGAGATGGACGGTAGAATAGATCATATAAAAGGCCGTCCGCCTTAGGTTGCTACAAACCATTAGGATCACCCGATGTGGATTTATCATTAATCTCAATGGATGGACTGGGAGACCCAGGAGCATTTGTCTTAGAATCTAAGTCCTCAAGTTGAGACGCTGTCCCATCTGGTGAGTTGTCATTAGAGGTAGGGATCACAATCACAGAAGGTGCAATACAGCTTAGAGGAGACTCCCGATCTATTTTTAATATAGATGGTAGATTCAACACCAGCAAATCTAGTTTATTGGTGAGTGTTAGCAGCAAAACTTAATGGGATGCTGCTCTCGAATCTAGTAGCTCAAAAAGTTGGGTTCATGTAAAGATCGTTGTGTTAATAGCAGTTAGAGCAGAGCCCAAGGCTGGATTACATATTGAGGAGAATCCAAAGGAGGGGCGGGGAATAGGTTTGGCAAACGAGAGAGCTGCAGAGACTCCCGACACAGGGGACTCAGGGGAGGAAATTATGTCATTAGGACAATCTGTGGGAAATAGCTACGGAGAGTTAGAAAGTCTCCATTCTCTATGCTCATTTACCATTACATTTTTATCACATTTAGAGGAAGCCACGGCTGTCTCTACTTGGGTAGAATGGGCCACAGGTTGCGGCAGGTTAGCAACCCCAACTTTCTCACGGATTTCGAGATAACCAGAGGAGGCAGCCTCTCCCGCATCGCCCGGTCTAATTAGAACCTGGGAGTAGAGAAAATTCTGGGGGTGCAAGGTAGTAGAAAAATGGGTCTCTTGATAGGTCGCCGGTTGGAAGCTTGGTGTATAAAAGCTTCCATCTCCTGGGGAAGGAGAATAGTCTCTGACACACTCCTGCATGGTTTTATCGGAAAGACAATGGGTTGCAAGGGTGTCAGGTGCAATGTAAGGCGATTCCCAATTACATTTTGCAAATGCGTTTTAAAGGGTTGTAGGGGCTTTTACCCGGACCCTTATTGTCTGGAAATTTATCAAAGCTTGGAGCGGAGGGACGTCTGGAAGAGGAGACAGCTGAAATCCTGGGCGGATATGAACTGGGAAGCGTTGGGCATAGCATGGCGGAGGAAAGGGCATGCCAGAAGTTAGCGTTATCATGCTTTATCCAGCCGCTGCAGGTGGAGAACACTTCGTTATTTGTAAAGTTTAGCGTTTGCACAGCAAAGGCAGTAAGACCTAGGCAGCCGGTTTTAACCTTTGTAGCCAATAAGCGGACAAACTGCAGATAATCTAGCTCGATGCCGCTCTATGTAGCATTAATCGATGACAGGTAGGCAGGATTTGAATGCGGCGAAGTCCGCCTAAAAATGAATGAAGTGAATAGTAAAGGGGGGATAGCACAGTGTGAAAATTAGGCACAGAGGGTCACAGCTCTGAATTTTCAAATGCTATGTAGAGAGCATTTTAAAAAAAAGAAAAGCCGTTCAGGACGGCACAGCAACACAGTGGTCAGCGGACAGCTGACAGTACTTGTTTGGCTTCCCAGTAAGCAGCCAACGAAGCAGGGGTCATGGCTAAAGAAAAGTAGACAAAAATAAGGGAAAGAAAATTTAGCGTTACACGCTAAAATAAGGTCCAGTAAATGTTGCAATAGTGGATGAGTGCTTATTGAGCAGTGGTCTTTAGTAACCAGGCTGATATACAGCTTCTGTAAAAACGTTGAAATCAGGCAGCGTAAGGCAGAACCTCCAGCCAAACAGCTGACAGTACTTGTCTGGTACTTTCTGTGGTGCGTGCATGCTGGTGTGCGCGGGATTCCCAATAAGTAGCCAACGAAGCAGGGGGCGTGGCCAGGCAGATATACAGCTTCTATAAAAACATTGAATCAGGCAGCATAGGGGCAGAACCTCCAGCCAAACAGCTGTAAGGAGCACACCCATTCAGGAGGAGTAGCATCACACCAGGTGCTGCATATCTAAAGGTCTTTGTTGTCAGTAGGATGGAAGGAGGTGGGAGCAGGGAAGGCAGGAGTGTTCTGGACACTGGAGGTAGCCTTGCCCCATCTTGTTTCTCACAGTTTTTCTTTCCCTTTCCTGTCTCCTCCATTTCCTATGGAGCAAAGCGCTTTGGGTGCAAGATCAACAGGGCAAAGTCCACTCTAGCAAAGAGCAGTCCTTGGTCTCCTAAGGCAGGCTAGTTTTAAACCAATTACCTGTGAACTTTCACCCTGAAAAGAAGGATTTTTGCACCACTTCAGCAGAATTTCCTCAGTTCCTAAAGGATCCTTTAAGGCCGCAGAGAGGTTCTGTAGATTCTCACCTAGACTTTATTTGGGTCAGTTGCATTGTCCAAAGCCCTCCGCCACAGGTGAAGTAAGATCCCTCCAAGACAGAAGGAAGATCTGTCCCCTAACCACTCCCAGGGAACATTGGGAGTGACCAATGATGTGGATCAGGAACAAACATTCTGATGCAGAGAAGGCCTCCCACTGGGGTATCCTATTCTTGAGTCCTTTGTGAAGTGCTTGCAGAACCGAAGGGCTAGACAAGCTGAAGTTCCCTGTTCTCCCACACTGAACTTGTCGCTCTGTGTTCCTCACATTCAGAACTATAGGGATGATGCTGGCGCTGGTGTCTGTGTTCTTCCAACCAGCCAAACTATTGCACTTTATCTAAACCAGCTTGACATTGCATCATGTCCTAGTAAAGCACATCAGTTGTTGAACTCAAAGCCACTGCTCAATGCCGGAACATGAACTGAATCTCTAGAAGGTCACTGGATGACTCTACCAGGGGTTACAACCACAGCTCGACCCAGCTAGCCTGAGAACCACTGCCTCATTGACTGCACATTGATGCACCCTTGGTCACCACTTCAATGACCATCACCCACTGACTCGAATCACTGGAGCATCACTCGCCGACCTTTCCCAGCAGCCAAAGCCTAACTTGGCTTGGCCTACTGTGAATTGTTCTTCGAAGGACATCACTTGAACTGCCACCGTTCGACTGCACAGCACACCCACATTTGACCCTACTCGATGCCCTATTGCTGCCAGGGCCTCCACGATCCTACATGCCTCACTGACCCTGAACAGCTTGCATCAACCTTTGAACCGGGGTCTGATGCGTCAGCCCACCAAGAAATGAATCCTATGACGCTCAACTGCCGCCACGGTCCACTTGGGACGTAAAGACTGGTTAGGTTACGATCGCTCATGCTTTACTCCCAATGTACTTTTATGGTAGTACTTTAGCTACCACCCCTGGAACTACACTCAGAGTGTACATTTCTCCAGTATTTTGCACCTTCTCTGTTGTTTCCTATGGGCTTTTTATTTATTGAAATGTTGTTGTTTTCTACGTGCAGATGGTGTGTCTTTTTGAAGTATTTATATTTGGATAGAACCTTTATTTGGTATTCAATTTATTTTGGACTGTGGTACCGTGTTGTTTGGGTCACTACTGGTTCACCTTCCCTCGGCCCGCGTACCACGCAAGGTGAAGAAGGTATATCTCTTCATTGTCCCTGTTTTACCTTTATGATTTCATTGTATTTTGGTGTGTGATGGCAGAGTGGGCTATTTTACCCATACTCATCCTTCTATTTCTGAAAAGTGGAATCCATTTTTCTCCAGCATGGGGTCTGGCATGGATTCACATACTCATGAATATTCCCCGTCGTCAGGCTGGGAATCCTCGGTAAAGAAAAAATCAGTATCACTTTCGTTTCTGATCTGTCTTTCTTAGTAGTAACCAATCACTGGTCTCTGGGTCATACTGCCCCCAGCCAATGACTGCCCTCTCCCTAAGCCCCTCCCCTGGCAGCCATCCTCAGATTTTTACCGCACGTTCAAGTGTTGGGAGCCCTCGTAATATAGCTCTCGAGCTTTTACTGCGTTTTGCGTTTTTTTTCTAAGAGTTTTATCTCATTTTTTGGTCAATCGAGTCTCAAGCTCCACCGTTTCTACTTCCGATTAACAGGGACCCGTTTTGGAATTTTCTACGCCCCTCAGGGGCGAAGTTTTCATCGAGTTATGCTTCTTGGAGGATTCCAGAAGTTTCCGAGGCCTACCTCGTGGACATGGCCCAGGAAAAAAGAAGCTCGACACCCGGATCCAAGCTGTTTAGGAACTGCCCTGGATGCGGATTACAGAATGTGTTCAAGGAGGACGAGCTTTCGAGATGCCTCTACTGCCTTCACGAAGACAAAACGCACGTGGTGAAGGACTGTGCATTTTGCACGAACATGACGGATCGGACTATGAGGGATCGTCGGACCCACCTCGCCAACTTGCTGGAAGGAAAGAGCCCAGCAGGTGAGAAGAAGAAGTCAGAGCGGTCTTTTTAGTCCTCTGAGGACGCTGCGGCGACGGGGGCCTAACAAAAGGTAAAGCACTGCGAGTCCGCGGGCACCGGGAGCGCCAAATGGTCGGCCTCCTCGGCTGCCAGGCAGGGCGCACCTTCACCGGAGCCATCAACCATGAGCCAACACTCTGGCTCACGGAAGAGAAAATCCGAGAACCCGGCTAAGCGTCTGGAGAAGCCCCGGTTGATCTCAAAGGAACCAGCCGAGGGGGAGCGAGGCGGTGAGCCTCCCCCCAAGGTGAAGGCCTCAAGCACGCACAAGGTGGTGCAGGCCTTGATTCACCTGGCTAAGACCTCTATCGAGGTAGTCGCGGCAGCCCTGGCGAAGCCTGTGGAGGCTACCCCAGTGGAGGCGACCTCGGGGCCCAGAGTTACCCTGCCACCGCAGAGTGAATCCTCTTTTCAGCCCATCAATAAGACCCCTGTTAAGACCCCGGTGGAAAAGGGGGGGGCCATGGCCATTACGGACACGGATACAGCCTCCGAGGAGGAGCTGGTTGAAGTCGTGAAGGGCCTCAACAAGAGGTTTGAGGAGGTCCGGTCCCACGGGAGGAATCCCGATGAGAAGGACGAAGAGAGTGACGGTGGCGCCGACGAGGTTCCTGTGGAGGAGGAACAGCCAGCGCGCCCGTCGCAACCCGAGCCACGGGACAACTCGGTGGCCATTTTGATGGCAATCCAAACCTTATGCACGGATATAAGGACGAGATTGCCTCTACCCCCAACGGACGACCCAGCAGAACCTGGCCCGTCGGGAAGCCCTCTAAACAAGAGGAGGAGAGTTCATCCACCCCTGCCTTTTCAGCCCTCGCGGCCCGCCTAGCCTTCATCTCCTTCCCCTGATCCTAGGAATTACACAGGAACGGATACAGCCACGACGGGGACGGATGACGACGGTGGTGACGACGGGATGGCCCTCCCATCACCACCCCCTCGGGCCTCCCCGCCTGACGAAATTGGCTCCTTCCACGCCATGATTGCCAGGGCATCCGAGCTTTTCCAGCTCTGCCCCAAAGAACAGAAGAAGGAAGGCTTCCTCTACCAATGGCGCAAGGCCAAGAGGAAGACGGTCCTCGTGGTGCCGTTGCTGGATGACATCTGGGACGAGGGATTTGCTCTTTTGAAGAACCCATCCATGACGCCTGCCAAGAGGGACCGTACGAGAAGAAGTACCGGGTCCCCAACGCCACCCCTTTGTGCCTTAGGGCACAGCTGACCCCGGATTCGGTCGTCTCGGCGGCGGCCAAGAAGAAAGTGGCAGGGGCATGCGCTGCAACTTCAACTTCCCCACCGGACGGCGAGGGAAAGAAACTGGACGCCATGGGACGGCGATTCATCTCGTCTGCTGCGACGACGATTAAGGCGGCCAACGCCCTAGCGATTGTGGCCCGCTACGACAGGGAGTTGTGGTACAAGATCGCCCCCTTGTTAGACTTCCTACCTGACGACAAGAGGGCAGAGGCCCTGGAGATCCTACAGGAAGGTGAGGTGGCGTCAGACCATGCCATAACGGTAGCCACGGACATTGCCGACACTGGGTTCCCGCAGTTGGGCAACGCGTTTGCCTTCGACGGCGGGGGTGGCTTAAGGTGACAGATTTCCGCCAAGACGTGCAGACAAAAGTTTTGTACATGCTCTTCGATGGGAACAATCTGTTTGGAAAGACAGTGGATGAGTCTCTTCAGGCCATCAAGACCGACACAGAGATGGCTCGGGCCTTGGGAGTTCTGCAGCAACGACGGCCGCCCTTTCGGAACTCTGGAGGCAAGCAAGGTGCCTCCAAAGGATTTGGCGGTGGCTCCTCGACCTACCGTCAGGCGGCTCGCTCCTCGTTGCAAGAGGCCTACAGAGGACGAGGCAAGTCAGGTGGATCTCGCCGTCGTCACCAGGGAGGCCAAGGCGGCAAGGCCGCTGCCAAGCAGGACTGAACCGGCCGTAGCGTCGGGCCCCCACCAGAGCACCCCGGTGGGAGGCCGGCTGGCGAAGTTCGTCAGCGTGTGGGAGTTCATCTCCACCGACCGTTGGCTGCTGGATGCCCTGGCCCACTGGCACACTCTTGAAATAAAAAAATTAAAAAGTACCCTGCATTCCTCCCGTGGCCAGGAAGGAAAACCACGTCCCTCAACTGCTGTTGGAAGTAAGGGCGATGCTCAAGAAAGGAGCCATCGAGCGTGTCCCAAAAAGGCTCCGCGGCTCCGGAGTGTACTCAAGGTACCTCCTCGTCAAAAAGAAGACAGGGGGATGGCGTCCCATCCTCGACCTGCGTCGATTAAACACATACATCAAGGCACAGAAGTTCTCCAGCATGGGGTCTGGCATGGATTCACATGCTCATGAATATTCCCCGTCGTCAGGCTGGGAATCTTCAGTAAAGAAAAAATCAGTATCAGTTTCGTTTCTGATCTGTCTTTCTTAGAAGTAACCAATCACTGATCTCCGGATCATACTGCCCCCAGCCAATGACTGCCCTCTCCCTAAGCCCCTCCCCTGGCAGCCATCCTCAGATTTTAACCGCACGTTCAAGTGTTGGGAGTCCTCGTGCTTTAGCTTTCGAGCTTTTACTGCGTTTTCGCGCTTTTTCAGGAGATTTTCTCATTTTTTCGGTTTAATCGAGCCTCAAGCTCCACCGTTTCCACTTCCGATAACGGGGACCCATTTCGGAATTCTTCTACGCCCCTCAAGGGTAAAGTTTTCGTCGATTTACGCTTCTTGGAGGTTCCAGAAGATCTGAGGCCTACCTCAACGGACATGGCCCAGGACAAGGGAAGCTCGACTCCCGGATCCAAGCTGTTCAGGAGCTGCCCGGGATGCAGATTGCAAAATGTTTTCAAGGAGGACGAGCATTCGAGATGTCTCTACTGCCTTCATGAGGACAAGACGCACGTGGAAAAGGACTGTGCGTTCTGCAAGAACCTGTCGGAACGGACCAAGCAAGATCGTCGTTCCCGCCTCGCCGCCTGGCTGGAGAAGGGCACAGCAGGTGAGAAGGCGAAGAAAACGTCTGAGCGGTCTTCTAAGTCCTGTGAGGACGCCCCGGCGACGGGGGCCCAACAGAAGGCCAAGCACCGCAAGTCCGTGGGCACCGGGAGCGCCGAAAGGCCAAGCAGGGCGCGACTTCCCCGGCATGATCAACTGCGAGCCAGCACTCTCGTTCGGGGAAGAGGAAGTCCGAGAACCCGGGTAAGCTTCTGGAGAGGCCCCGGTCGATCTCGAATTGAGCCGAGGGGGAGCGAGGCGATGACCCTCCCCCCAAAGCAAAGGCCCAGGACGCACCTAAGGTGGTGAGGGCCTTGATCCACCCGGCAAAGGCCTCTATCGGAGTCTCAACCGACCGTTGGGTGCTGGATGCCCTGGCCCACGGTCACACTCTCGAAATAAAAAAATTAAAAAGTGCCCCCGCATTCCTCCTGTGGCCAGGAAGAAAAACCACGTCCCTCAACTGCTGTTGGAAGTAAGGGCGATGCTCAAAAAAGGAGCCATCGAGCGTGTCCCAAAGAGGCTCCGGGGCTCAAGAGTGTACTCAAGGTACTTCCTCGTCAGAAAGAAGACAGGAGGATGGCGTCCCATCCTCCCCCTGCGTCGATTAAACAAACACATCAAGGCACAGAAGTTCCGGATGGTCACCCTCCAGCACGTGCTGGGCCAGCTGGAGGAAGGCGACTTCCTATCGTCGTTGGATTTGGAGGATGCGCACTTTCACATCCCCATTCTAAAAGGACACCGAAAGTTTCTCAGGTTCGTGGTCCAAGGACGGCACTACCAGTTCAAGGCCCTTCCATTCGGGTTGAAGTTGGCGCCCAGGGTATTCACCAAGTGCTTGGCACCAGTGGCGGCGCGGCTGCGCCTGCAGGTGATACACGTCCTACCTGGACGATTGGCTCATCTGGGCAAGAGCAAGGGAACTCGCCGTCGAGCACACATCGAGGACCGTCCGGCTGCTCACGGACCTGGGATTCTCCATCAACTTCCCCAAATCCCACCTGGTTCCGTCACAGGTCGCACTGTTTCTGGGAGCCAAGCTCGATACAGTAGCACGATTGGTCTCGCCGTCAGAGGAAAGGACGAAGGCCATCCTGGGCAAGGTGCAGGGTTTGCTGGCCACGGACGTGGCCAGGCTGATGTCCATCAAGTCCCTTCTCGGGATGATGTCCTCATTCATCTACCTCTTGCGCCTATGCAGGGTACGGATGCGTCCTCTACAGGAGTTCCTCGACTCCCGTTGGATGCATGCGGCGGGCGGTTTCGAGGACAAGATCCCGCTCAATGAGGTTTTCCGCCAAGCAATTCGGTGGTGGGGCACCCGCGCGCATCTCGCAGCGGGCACGCACTTTCAGACCCCGGCACACCAGGTGACGGTGATGACGGATGCCTCCCTGGAGGGATGGGGAGCGCACACCGGAGATCTTCACGCGAGAGGCCTTGGCTCCCGGAGCCGAGGCCACTCCACATCAACATCCTGGAGCTCCGGGCAGTGTTCTGGGCCCTCAGGTCGTTTCTCTCATCCCTCAAGGGCAAGGTGGTGAGGATCTTCACTGACAACACCACCACAATGTTCTACATCCGGAAGCAGGGAGGAACCAGATCCCCAGCCCTATCCAAGGAAGCCCAGGATCTGTGCATTGGGCCGTTGCCCAGGGGATGTTTCTGGTACCCTTTCATCTAGCAGGAATAAAGAACACCATCGCCGACTCACTTTGCAGGGAGCTGCGCTCGTGCCAAGAGTGGGTAACTGCATCAGGATCAGGTGGATCGACTCTTCCAACGATGGGGCAAACCCCAGATCGACCTGTTTGCGACGGCGACGAACTCCAAGTGCCAGAGGTTCGCCAGCAGGTTTCCCCAGCCGAGGAGCATGGGCGATGCTTTCTCGTTCCTCTGGGACGGCCTGTTCCTGTATGCGTTCCCTCCATTGCCGTTGCTACTGGGACTCGTCAACCAACTCAAGAGGTCCCGATGCAGGATGGTCCTCGTCGCACTGGCGTGGCTGAGACAGATCTGGTTCCCGAACCTTCTGGACTTGTCAGCGTCCCCACCAGTCAAACTGTCGACGGACGCAGATCTTCTCTCCAGAGAAGGAGGTGCCATCCTTCATCGCGACCCGGAGTCGCTGGCCTGGCTCCTGCAGCACTAGAGTTTGGAGGGTATGATATCCCGGTGGACTGCAGAGAGGTTCTTGCAAAGGCCAGGGCGTCCTCAACTCTCAAGTGCTATGGACACAAGTGGAAGAGGTTCTCTGTCTGGTGCCGTGCACAGAAGATTAACCCCCTACGGATTACGGCCCCTCAAGTGCTACCGTACCTACTGTCGCTGGCCAAGGCTGGACTAGCACATGCTTCCATCAAGATACATCTGGCAGCGATTTCCCGATACACCAGAACTACAGGACGGTCATCCCTGTGGTCTCATCACCTGGTAAAGGAATTTATGAAAGGACTTTTCCAATCGTTGCCGCCGGTGAAGGCTCCAGCCCCGGAGTGGGAGCTCAATGCGGTGCTCACCAGGCCCAAGCGGCTCCATTCGAGCCTCTGTATTCGGCACCGTTGAAGTTCCTGTCGTGGAACACAGCGTTCCTTGTGGCCATCACCTCAGCACAAGGGGTGGGAGAGATCCAGGCCCTATCCTACAAGCCTCCATACTTGACTTTCCACGAGACGAGGGTGGTGCTGAGGACGCACCCCTCCTTCATGCCCAAGGTGCCGTCGGACTTCCATCTCAACGAGCCTTTGGTGTTGCCAGTTTTCTTCCCGTCGCCTTTGTCGCCGGCCGAGAGGACTTTGCACTCGCTGGAAGTAGCCAGAGCGCTGAAGTTCTACGTGGACCGCACAAAGAGTTTTCGGAAGACATCACAGCTTTTTGTGAACTTTGGACCTGTGAACCAAGGGAAGGCTCTCTCGAAGGCTTCCATTTCCAGATGGCTCTCCGGGTGCATCATGCACTGTCACCGGTTGGCAAACCGACCGTTGCCCGGCCGTCCGAGAGCCCATTCGACCAGAGCGATCGCTGTTACCACAGCGTTCTTGTCGGGTGTGCCCCTGCTGTACATCTGCACAGCTGCTATGTGGAGGTCGACGCACACCTTCACAAGATTCTACTGCGTCGACCAGGATTCCAGGGAGGAGTCCAGGGTCGGCCAAGCAGTGCTGCGCAACCTGTTCACCTGAAGGTGGGCCTGGTGAGGAGGTAAGAGTTGCTTAGTGTTGAGTTTATGTAATGCTTAATGTTGAGCCTTGCCACCTCCCGTGGTTGTGCATGTGTGTACTGCTATGTATTCTTATATTCATGAGCATGTGAATCCATGCCAGACCCCATGCTGGAGATGGAACAATTTACTTACCTGTAACTGTTGTTCTCCTGCATGGGTCTGACATGGATTCACATGCGAACCCTCCCTCCTTCCCCTCTGGGGCTCTTCACTTGGTCATACTGCCACTTTACGTGCTACCAAATCAGAGGATGGCTGCCAGGGGAGGGGCTTAGGGAGAGGGCAGTCATTGGCTGCGGGCAGTATGACCCAGAGACCAGTGATTGGTTACTACTAAGAAAGACAGATCAGAAACGAAACTGATACTGATTTTTTCTTTACCGAGGATTCCCAGCCTGACAACAGGGAATATTCATGAGCATGTGAATCCATGCCAGACCCCATGCTGGAGAAGGAACAAGTTACTTACCTCTAACTGTTGTTCTCCAGCATGGGTCTGGTATGGATTCACATGCGAACCCTCCCTCCTTCCCCTCTGCGGCTCTTCACTTGGTCATACTGCCACTTTACGTGCTACCAAATCTGAGGATGGCTGCCAGGGGAGGGGCTTAGGGTGAGGGCAGTCATTGGCTGGGGGCAGTATGACCCAGAGACCAGTGATTGGTTACTACTAAGAAAGACAGATCAGAAACGAAACTGATACTGATTTTGTCTTTACCGAGGATTCCCAGCCTGACGACGGGGAATATTCATGAGCATGTGAATCCATGCCAGACCCATGCTGGAGAACAACAGTTACAGGTAAGTAACTTGTTCCTTATCAAACCAGTTGGCTGGGGGTTGTCAGCAATGCTTCGGGTGGTTGCAGGCATGTCCTCCTCTGTGGGTTTCATATTCAAACTTGTCTTGTACTTCCAAGCTTTCTATGAGATGTTCATAGCATGGCCAGATGTCTTCAATAAAGGTATTCAGCGTCTCTCCATTGCAGCAATTTGCTGCATCATATGCTGATCTAAATGCACAGTTCTGCTCCTTCCAGACTCTTTTTGTATGACCAGAGTCCCCTGCACCAAATTAGGTTTGAATACAATGATATGCAAGTTGGTGCTGTCTGCTGGTGGCATAGCACATAGAGCAAGAGGGTTCTTGAACTATTGGGAAGGTCTTTTAGCCACGGCCATTGTTTGCAGATGGACCCCATCAGTGATCAATGCACAGCGGGTTAGGTTCATGTTCATAACCCATCGATGATTTACAGGTGCTGAGCCTCTATTATCGCATAGTTTCATAAATGCCTTGGGCATAATATTGTGTCATGTGCCCTTCATTCTGTGCACTGATCCAGACAGATAGCCCAGGGTGTCTTGTAGGTCACACTCCAATGTAACTGCTGCAGCTGTGTGGAATATGGTGCTGTTAGTATGTGATTTAGGGAATGTGTCATATGTACCCAGCATGGATCCCAATGTAGCAGTGTGCAAGTACCATACCAGGGTTCGATGTCTCTGCTTCTGTTTTTGCCACCCAAGTATTTGCAGGCTGGTGTGTACTTACAGAACGATGACGATGAACATGGTTGTCCTTATATGCGTACGAGGCGGATTCTCAGCGGAATGGTGTGTGTCCACTCCTGATAAACTTCCACAGCTCTGGTGGGCAAATAAAACAGCATGAGGAGAGTGAATCTTGCAGCCTCATCCACCAAATACAGGTATCTATGTCTGGGCTTATCTATTGTGCATGAGGTTTTGCCCTTAGCATCCATGCTCTGTTGATATAATGGGCCGTTGGTAGAACTACCTGTTTGTCTGCGCACTGGCTCAAAAATCTCACAGCCCTGGCCAAGTTCCTCATCTCTGCCTCTCTCAAAATTGGCTTCAAATACATTTTCCTCAGCTTGAGGGTCCTATTACAGAGCAACAGAAAGTGCATGACTGTCTCATTGCCCTTGGGTACGTACTGGTGTTAGTTGGTAGCCAGTTTTGGGTAAAGGAGGCCACCGGGAGAATCCCCAGTCAAAATCGTAAATGCAAAGCCTTTTCGTAGGGTGGATAAATCACATCCATGTATGGTTTACAACCTGGTTGGTGCCTCCGATCAAGATAGCCTGCCACCAGTTTCAGACTCGAGGCATCAACCAATGGGCAATCGGCACTTTTCTGCTTGACCCTTTTTTGTAATTTTCTAAATCATGGGAGGACTTGAAATGGTAGGGTTCGTTCACAGGTCGGTCATATCAAGGTCTTGAAAAAATGACCTGACGTGGGATGCCAATTTTGTACTCCTACCACCCACCATAGCTAGGAGGTGAAGAGCTGCATTGCGGTAGCCTAACAAACCATGCTGTTTCCATAGTTTTGCCCAATAAAAAGCTGGTCTTGCACAGATCTGGGCCGCAACCGGAGTGCCACCCAGCTCCAGGAAGACCAGTGCTGTGGGGGAGTTGACAGGGAGCAACAACAATTTCTTCAGGAATGTATGTTTGCTTGTACAGAGCTTCTGGGCATTACTGTATCCCCATAATTCAGATCCATATAACGGAGCAGGAATGGCTTGCTTCTGAAACAAATCCAAAGCAGGGGAGACTGCACCTCTACCATGCGTTGCATGAAACGCCATAATTGCTCCACCTAGATATTCTACGGTGGCGGATAATTTGGTAATCTGACAGGGCCAGCTGCCAGACTCCTCAATTCTAAGCCCCAGATAGTCGTAATATTTGACCTGTTCAAGCACTGAGTCCTCTACTTCGATCTTCCATGTTCTATGTTTTGTTGATTTAGGGCGCAAAACCATTACTGAATTTGTGATGTTGAAGCTCCCATTTGTGTCTTCGATAAGGGATGCTCCGATTCTAGATGCATTGTGGAGGCGTTCTAGTGGTGTAAGCACGTTGTTGCTTGGAACTAAGTTGCATCTTTGCTGGCCATTGTGCCACGTGTAGGCTTTTTTTTCTTGATTTATCTGGGCACACCTTTAATGTTTTTCAGTTTTGAAAAATAAATGTTTTGCCTCTTCGTAGTCACAATCGACTTCGTTTGTACTCTCCCAGTGCTTAAATGTGGGTTTAGCACTTTTTTTTAATATCTGCTCAGTAAGCTTCTGCCAATCAGAATCTGACTTTGAGATTTTTTTTACCTCTTTCTGTGAAAACCATGAACAAAAATCTCATATTCTGCATTGCTTGAAAACACACTTTAGGTCTCTCTGGTCCACTTTGGGTAATAGTCAAGCATATTTCTCTCTAAAAAACAAATAGTCCGCATATGAATTTGAAACTTGTTTTTTTTAGCTACCATCAATGTTGTGGCGGGTTTATAAAAGAATGAAAAAAAAATCAACCTTAAATGAGAAGTTAATTCAAAAGTCAAAAAGTGTATTTCGGATTCCAAAAATCCATAAAACACATAAAGCCAACATAAAACCCATCCTTTAAGAGCATCCACAAGAACCACATTGTAAATGTTTTTCTTTTCTTTTAGAACAGTCACAAGGTTAAAAGAAAAACATATTAAAAAAATACAATGGGCCTCATTACGACCCTGGCGCTAAGTGTTTAACGGCGCCGTAAAAGGCTGTGGTGCCGTTAAACACTTAGCGCCTTACTACGAGGTCCCTTTGCGGGACCCGACCTGAACGGCTGGTCTAGACCAGCCGTTAAAGTAGGAACCTGCAAAGGGACCTTGGTGCTAAGTACGGTACCGCAATTTGCGGTACCGTACTTAGCGCCTTCCCCATTCCCATAGAGCCCTATGGGGCGAAAAGGGGAATGGGGAACGGCCATGGTTCAATGGGGAATTACCGCCCCGCCAACCTTGAAATGGGGTGGTAATTCCCCATTGAACCAGGGCGGACCCGTTACAACACCGGCACCAACCATGGCGCTAATAGCGCCATGGTTTAGCGCCGGTGTTGTAATGAGGGCCAATATATACTTCCAATACTGATACAATTTAGAACATATCTAAAAACAATATGCCCTATTCAAAACCACTCAACACAGGGAATCTAATTTACAGGTGCCACAGTGCCATCTGGTAGCTATCACCGGAAGTTGACTTCCAGTTCAGAGCCACATCAGCAATCCATTGTGGGTATGCAAAATAACTGCAATGCATGCTTTTACATCCAGATCATTTTCAAAGACAGTGTCTGGACTGTCCGTGATTGCTATCATTGTCTGGTCCTCGCATTTTTATCACAGCTTTGTGTTAGGACACACACATAGTACAACAGGGAATTAGGCATCAGGGGCCGTTGAACTCTTCGCCAAGGCCTTCAAATCTCAAATAGGAATGATGATGAGAATGTATAGGGCCAAGACAAAAACATTATCGAAATATGGCTTGAATTTATGGGCCATCAAAGACACGTCTTCAAATTGAAGTAAAACAATTCCTGAAATCATTGCTTGGTTTACTATTTTATATGCGGCTTTATCAACCCAAAACAGACCTCTCAAAGCTGCAGTCAACTGCATACCTTTTTCACCCTTATTAGACATCATCAGTGCAGTCTTGTCTGACATCCTTGCGGTTGGAGCAATGCAATATGTTTAGCAAACACCATCAATGTTGTGGTAGGTTTGTAAAATAATTTTAAAAAAACGTCCACCTCAAATTTGAGAGTAGAATAAGCTATTTCATCTTAGTAACACATGCCACAGTGCCACCTAGTAGTCATCACTGGAAATTCACTTCCAGATCCGAGGCACATGTGCAATTCATTGGATACTGCAGCCCATAAAACAAAGACAATTTTCTGGAACAAAAGCATGCTTTGAAGCTAATTTGCATAGCCACTTTGCTTAAATAGCTTATTCTTACAGGTTTTTGTTGATACGGGGCAACGGTATAGGCTGCCAAATAGGGCCTTGGAGAGAGAATGCTGCAAGTATAGTTAACTTAGTCACAACAGTAGTTCTCTAAGGATCTACTTTGAAAGATCTAGGCCGAAAAGCTTGCATCCAAAAAAAACGGAGCAGCAAAAATCACAACACGAAAAAGATGTTCTGTTCTGAATAGGCGTACTCACATGGAGCACCAGGACCAGCGTTAAACGTACCCGCTTCCTCTGGTAGCCCACTTACCTTTCCCTCGCTTCCTCTCTGCCGTACTTCTGTACTCCAGTCTCCCTGCGGCAGAAGTTTCCCAACCCTAAATTGGGTCGGTTCTTCCGCCGCAGGGTCCCTTCCTCTTTTTTTTTTAATTGCACTGCACTCCTGCACTAGAAGCGGGGGACACCCCCACAGCCCCCGAATACCATTATACCAAACATGGGGAGTGGGGGATGTTGTGGTGGGACCCTCCCACGTGTGTTGCCCTTTTAACTGTGAAGTTTCCCTCCCATGTGCATTGCCCTTTTAAGATGGGCCATGACTGTGTCATGGCCCAAGCTAATAAAAGGAGTCCCTGCAGGGCAGCACGTGAAGCAGTACGGCTGCAGACTCCAGGAGAGGAACTACTGAGTCTGTGTCTCATTTATGTAGGACTGCAGGACTACACGTGGTAGGCACCGGCCTGCATGCCCTGATGCCTTGGGACCTTCGCGCCAGCAGAGTGGCAGAGGCATAGCTCTCAACTCACACGCTTTTGGCGGGTGTCACCCGCCTTGTAAACAGCTGACTCACCCGCCAAGCCTCATGCACGCCCATTCGTTTCAATGGGCCTCTCACCCACCAAAAATAAAATCCGGTGTTTTCGCACGCGTTTGCGACATAAATGGATAAATGGTTGAGAGCTGTGGGCAGAGGTCCGCAGGGTGAGGGGGCATGGCACGTGCTGCTCCCACTCCAGATGGTGCTGGTGTCATATAGCACCATGGGGCCTGCCGGGTGTCTAGGGCAGGCCCCAACCCCCACAGGCACTGGTCCTGTCGTGTGCTGATGTTTATAGCCATCTGGGGGCCTGCTGGATGTCAATGGCCGGACACCGCTGTTTCAGTGCTCAAAAGGGGGAAATGCTGAATCGGTGCATAGCCTTTGCTCCCACAAAGTGCACTCAAAGGTTGCAAGTCAATAATGATTGTTGTGCAAGAAGGAGAGGCCCTGCCCGCAAGGGGGCGGGCCCGATCACCCTCCTGGTATAAAAGAGTGAAGCGGCTACAGCCAAAATGCAAAGGGGTAGCGCTCCCGCAGGAAGGAAGCTCCGGGATCGGAGCTATCAAAAAAAATAAAGAAAAGGGAGAAGAAGCAGCGCAGGTTGCCCACACAACAAAGAAGGCAAAGAAGGGGAACAGCCAGCCGCTCCAAGATGAGGTGGGGTCCCGTCTCGGGGACACGGTACATACTGAGCCTGACCCTGCCCCCACGTGCCGAACCTGCTCTTTGCTGCCAGCTAAATCATACATGCGGCATCCGCTGCCCTGAAAGAGATGCCCCAATGCGTAAAGAGATCCCGGGGCCCAACGGTGGTAAGAATGGAGGCCCGCTACAGTGACTGAATCCTGAGCCGCCCTGTGGTGAAAAGATAAAGAGCCTGATAAGAGGATGGGAGATGCACGCTGCTTTGGTGTCAGTGATCCCTGGGCATCACGCTGGTGGTAAATAAGAGCGGCCACGGATACAACATGTCGGCACTCCCCACTGTAATCTTGGGGTGCCCGACGGCGATAATTGGGCAGCGCTCCATGAACGCGCGGTAACTGCACAATGACCTGAATGGCATCTTGCTGTTCCGGCGCTCTCTGTCCTTGAGCCGCATCGGCGGTGGTAGCATAGTCAGCTGTTCCACATCGGTGCATGAAACAACAAAAGCAAGGCCCTCAGAAAATCTGGGCTGTCCGGTGGTGACATGTGCAGCTCTGTGTCAGGAGTTACACTAAGCCAGAGGATGCCCGAGATCACAAGTACGGGTGTGCCTGCATCCCTGACAAAGTATGGCCCCAGTAAGACCCCAGGCCCGACCAGAGGCATAGAAGAGATCCATTTCAGTGCTGTCTAAGGGGAGAACAGCCCCTGAAGAGAACCTAGGCCACCCAGTTGTAGTGTAAGAAAAGAATGCAGCGCTGCGTGTCGGCGCAGTTAACAACTGCAAATGTGCATTGGGGGAAATAAAGTGCTCCACGTCGTAGCGGAGGAAAGCAGTGTGTCCCTTCTCGCATGGACCCAGGCCATGACAAGGCCGTGACAAGGCAGTGATACGAGATGCCGCGAGTGCAGTGCTCTGTACCCAGTGGGCAAAAGGGTGGGAAGGATCCGCAATCCATAGGAACATGCTACCAGCCACCAAAATCCGCAATCCGGAGGAACGTGCTGCCTTCCACCCTTTTTCCGCAACGTCCAAAGGCAGGGTAACCCCGTACCTGCCATCCTGCCGCCACAAAGGGTACACAGGACTTAGCCCAGGCAAATCAAGTTACAAACTCCTGGCGGCCGACTGACAGCTGAATAAGATGCTATGACACAGAGCAGGGGGCCCTGAAGTAGAGTAGCCCTGCGTCATGTGGACTAGAAAGGAAGATGGCAATACTGCACTCCATGGCCCCTATACTATCAGTGACGAGCACAGGACGGCCACATAGGAACTGAACTGGTAACTGCCAAGGGCAGATAGAGATGAGGGTTGCAACTCAAAGTGGAGTGCTTGTGCGCCTTCTACCAATGGCAGCGTCCTGTCGACGTGGAGTGCTCGTACGCCTTCTACCAATGGCAGCGTCCTGTCGACAAACCCTGCCTGGCGGGGGGGTCGGCAGGGGGAGGAAAGAGCGAAAACCTGACGCTCTGCCATGATTGTCGTGCTGCCTGACCTGCAAGTGGCCCTGCTGCCCTGCCATGTGTGTCACCCGACCGGGCCCACCATCCATGACCCAGGCTAAGGTGGCCCCAGGTGCGATTCTGGCTAGCCCTGAACTGAAACGCCAACTACCCAGCAGACTGGCCAGTAAGGGAAGAGAGGACTGGCCAGGACAACTGCCCCATCAACAGCAGTGACTCCTGCCTGGGGCAGGGAAAGACATGGGCCAGAAGCCTGCTGCCGAGAAGCGGGGCAATGGGCAAGGTAAGGGTTGCAGCTCTGAGTCAGTGCTTGTGCGCTGTGCGCATGTAGCAAAGTGAAACTCCTGACCAGGGGAGCATGACCAAGAAAGCTGGTGTCTGCTCCCCCCATGCCTGGTCAACATCAACGTGATGCGGCCTGGACGCCCTGCCACCCGCGTCGTGCTGCCTACCCCAACATCAAGGGACTAGGCTGTTGTGGCCCCTGGTGTCCCCAGGTGCGGCTATATCGGCCTGTTGAGTGTGCCATGGACTGCCCGTGACCTGTGGAAGTGAATATCCGGAATGGACACTGATGGGAGTGAGCTGGTCTTCAGCAGCCCTGCATTGGCTTAAAGAACAGTGATGGGAGGCTGTGATCCCGCAGCTTGTAAAAGTGCTCTATATGGTGACAGCAGCTCACAACAGCGTTATTCAGTAGTTGAAGTTCCACACCCCAGGTTAATAAAGGGTCTCGTAAAAGGTGGTGGAACTGCCACCGTTCCACCAGCGGGTTACCAACCAAGCCTGTCACCTGCTGAGTATATGTACAGTGTGTTAGTATGTGATATATCTGTAACTGAGAAGCCATCTATGTGTCAGTGGCATATCCTATTATTTGTCCACACCATAATTCCTATAAGAGAAGTATTGTTTTTCTCTGATGTGGGGGAGAATCATCTCTGGGTCAGGAAGGACTGAACTGCAACTGTCGTTTGTTTGTTATGGAAAAGGAGGAGTGTTGTGGTGGGACCCTCCCACGTGTGTTGTCCTTTTAACTGTGATGTCTCCCTTCCATGTGCATTGCTCTTTTGAGATGGGCTATGACTGTGTCATGGCTCAAGCTAATAAAAGGAGTCCCTGCAGGCACGTGAAGCAGTACGGCTGCAGACTCCAGGAGAGGAACTACTGAGTCTGTGTCTCATTTATGTAGGCCTGCAGGACTACACGTGGTAGGCACCGGCCTGCATGCCCTGATGCCTTGGGACCCTCGCACCAGCAGAGTGGCAGAGGTCCGCAGGGTCACGGGCATGGCACACGCTGCTCCCACCCTCAATGGTGCTGGTGTCATATAGCACCATGGGGCCTGCCGGATGTCCAGGGCAGGCCCCAACTCCCACAGGCACTGGGCCTGTTGTGTGCTGATGTTTATAGCCATCTGGGGGCATGCCGGATGTCAATGGCAGGACACCCACAACAGGTGACACCCCCGCACAAACCCGCAACCCCTGTTCGGTATAATGGGATTCAGCTTTTTCTTACAAGCCGAATGCGCACAAAATACGCATTTGCTTTTTCATTTTACACATTTTCGGGTAAACCCGTTCTATAATGCATGTAATACTGCCATTTTAAGGGCTTGACTTGTATAATTATTTGTTGTTGAGTGTCTTCAATTGGTTTTTCAGCAACATAGCTTCTTTAAGTATTCTATCTGCAGCACTAGTACCCAGCTTCCCTGCTGACAAAACAACCTGAGCAGTTTGATACACTTATAAGAACCAAGTGGAGGAGGAAATCTATATTGTTGGTGAGGAGAGTTGAGTCTGCTGGAGTCTCTCTCCACTGTCTACTACAGCGTGTGGGAGGGCTTAAAAACCCTGCACCAGAGCGGAGCGGTGAGCGGAGTTGGTGAGGAGAGTTGAGTCTGCTGGAGTCTCTCTCCACTGTCTACTACAGCGTGTGGGAGGGCTTAAAAACCCTGCACCAGAGCGGAGCGGTGAGCGGAGTTGGTGAGGAGAGTTGAGTCTGCTGGAGTCTCTCTCCACTGTCTACTACAGCGTGTGGGAGGGCTTAAAAACCCTGCACCAGAGCGGAGCGGTGAGCGGAGTTGGTGAGCGGAGTTGGTGAGGAGAGTTGAGTCTGCTGGAGTCTCTCTCCACTGTCTACTACAGCGTGTGGGAGGGCTTAAAAACCCTGCACCAGAGCGGAGCGGTGAGCGGAGTTGGTGAGGAGAGTTGAGTCTGCTGGAGTCTCTCTCCACTGTCTACTACAGCGTGTGGGAGGGCTTAAAAACCCTGCACCAGAGCGGAGCGGTGAGCGGAGTTGGTGAGGAGAGTTGAGTCTGCTGGAGTCTCTCTCCACTGTCTACTACAGCGTGTGGGAGGGTTTAAAAACCCTGCACCAGAGCGGAGCGGTGAGCGGAGTTGGTGAGGAGAGTTGAGTCTGCTGGAGTCTCTCTCCACTGTCTACTACAGCGTGTGGGAGGGCTTAAAAACCCTGCACCAGAGCGGAGCGGTGAGCGGAGTTGGTGAGGAGAGTTGAGTCTGCTGGAGTCTCTCTCCACTGTCTACTACAGCGTGTGGGAGGGCTTAAAAACCCTGCACCAGAGCGGAGCGGTGAGCGGAGTTGGTGAGGAGAGTTGAGTCTGCTGGAGTCTCTCTCCACTGTCTACTACAGCGTGTGGGAGGGCTTAAAAACCCTGCACCAGAGCGGAGCGGTGAGCGGAGTTGGTGAGGAGAGTTGAGTCTGCTGGAGTCTCTCTCCACTGTCTACTACAGCGTGTGGGAGGGCTTAAAAACCCTGCACCAGAGCGGAGCGGTGAGCGGAGTTGGTGAGGAGAGTTGAGTCTGCTGGAGTCTCTCTCCACTGTCTACTACAGCGTGTGGGAGGGCTTAAAAACCCTGCACCAGAGCGGAGCGGTGAGCGGAGTTGGTGAGGAGAGTTGAGTCTGCTGGAGTCTCTCTCCACTGTCTACTACAGCATGTGGGAGGGCTTAAAAACCCTGCACCAGAGCGGAGCGGTGAGCGGAGTTGGTGAGGAGAGTTGAGTCTGCTGGAGTCCGCGAGGGCAGAGGTAAACTTAATATGGAGGCAGCCCAGAAATATGAGAGACCATCGTTACAGCAAGGGCGAAAAAATAGTAAAAATGAAAAACCGGACGAGGTGGGAGCGGTTTCGGACATTGACAACACTAAACGGCGTTTAAGGAGTGTGAAATCGCCAGCCACTCGGCTGAAATTAAAGACGCTTCTCAGCGAAGAAACCGCCCACGAAGGGAAAAAAGAGCTATATACGCCGAGGTCTCGTCTCAACAGTGCGAATAACGAGCTCAGAGAGGTGGACACGACGTCTACTTTGTGCGTCCTTGAACCAAAGGAGAAAGACGCACAAGTAACAACAGAACCAGTAACAACAGAACCACAAGCCCCAGAAATAAATCTAAGCGGCGAAAGTAAACAAGACCTACCGGGATCTGAGGTGGCCAGCGCCCTGCACACCGCACCGAAGGCGAGTGGGTTTCCGGAAACGGCAGTCGGAGGGCAGCCGCTGACGGACCCTCAGCAGGAGCGCTGTGACGCCGAGGACCGGAGGGAACGGAAGAAATCATCGGAAAAGACAATAAACCGCGGAGCAGGACACCCAGCCCTGCCTGCCTCACCTGACTCAGGGCGGGCTAGGAGGAGGAGCCCCACGCGGATGGAGAACATGGTGAGGAGTGGTCTAGAGAAACGCTGTGAGAAAGTTCGCGACCAAACAGACAGCCCAAATGAAAACACCAAAGGGACACAGTTAGCGGAACTGGCCCAGAACCAGGCTAACAAGCTGACCGCCACTCAAGAAAGGGAAAGAGTGGAGGTGGGCAGTTTACCACAAGAAAACGAAGAAGGAAGAAGGCTAGACTGGCCAAAAGAGAAGGTTCCCAAAACAGTCGTACAAGCAAATGTACACAGGGAACCAGAGTTTGCTGATACTGAAGAGGAACTAGGCATAAGTGAGAACGAAATAGAAGAAGAGATAAAACAAAGGGAAGAAAATCGGACGCAAGTGGCAAGTAGCAAATTCATTACCAACGAGGAGAAAGCAAGTAGCACGGAAGAAAGTTGGAATGAAAGTGAAACGGGGACGTCAGATTCAGATTCCGAAATAGAACAAGAAAAAAAAGCGTTAGAAGTAAAACAGAAAAAAAGGATACTTACCAATAAACCAACAACGCAAAGAAAAAGCCAAGAAAAGACAAACGAAATGAAAACAACAAAGAATAATAAAGAAAGAGGCTGTGAACAGCTAGGAATTACGAAAATGACATTAGAAAATATTTTAAAAAAAACGCAAAAAAAAAAAATGAGGGAATGCAAAAAGGACCACTGCCAGTATCCTTGTCAGGAACATTGAAAGCATTTTTCTTTAACCAGCAGAAATGAAAATTAGAATCGGAAAACGACCTATCTGACGCAGAACTGCTGGAAGCGGTTGAGATAAATTCAGGAGGAGATAGCCAACAGACCCCCGGGGTCTCACCGGGGTCAGAAGGATCGCCAGCTATAGGTCTGCAGCAGCTCCTGCAAGAAAAAAGGAATGCGGCGAAAGCAATCCGGCGACAAATAGAAGAAAGAGAAGAAAGACGGAAGCAAAGCGCTTTAAAAGAACATCAGGAGGAGCAGCCTGAAGGAGGGGGAAATACCGCAAGACCTGAAGACGACAACCAAAGAAAGGCCCTGGCCCGGGAGAGGGTGTCCCAACCTAAAGATCAACGACAAAACGTGGATGGCCCAGATGGGGCAAAAGCACACCCGAATTCAGACCAGTTACTTCGTACCCCGGACAAAGTAAGAGAACTACATGGAGAGACCAAACAAAGAGAAACACAGAAAGAAAAACCTAAGTGCACAAGGTTGGAGGAAAAAGCACACAGACCCAGGTTAAGCGATAGCCTATTCACAGAAATAATGGCTATGCCAGGGAAAACAGCCAGTACACCAAAATCGCCGAAAAATAGAAGGATAAGCGAATTAGGCACGCCGACACAAAAGGAGTCCCCAAGCAAAAAACCAGATTTACTAACTATCATGTCTGCAATAACGATAGCATTGGCGCCATATTGCAAGCTATACGAAACAATAAAAGAAGGAATACAAGACAACACATCAATTCTGGCTTCAATGTCCACAAAAATCACGCATATAGAAGGATACATCACAGCTGTAGAAGAAAGAACTGACACCTACAAGAAAGGGTGGGAAAAAGAGCTGGAGGACTTAAAGAACCAAATTGAGTGCCTAAAAAGAGGGACAGAGGAGGAGAACAAGAAAACCAAAAAATCAGAGCGGGAAAGTCAAAATGCAGTATTAACAGAGAGACATAAAGGAGACAATGAGATAAAGGAAGTGATGGAGAAAAGGTCCAAACCCCCGCAAACATAAAGTCCCAGTGATATTGAAACTAAAGAAAAATGACAAGACTGACAAAGACCCGACGACAGAGAAGGCGGAGCAGCAGGAAGCAGAAAAACTAAAAGGAAAAAAAAAAGAAGAGGAAATCAGAGAGGAAAGTTCCGAAAAAAGCCAGAAAGAAAGGAAAAGAGACAAAATGAGAAGTCCACCCCTCTCGGTCGAAGATTTTATGAGCGACACAAACCTGATGAATTTGTCCCAGCATTGGGAGACCGCCTCCGACAACTCAGTGATGGAGGTGAACACAGACCAGCAAATACAAAAGCAAAAAGAACCGGAGAAAGAAATAGAAATGAGACAAAATATGAAACCCCAAACACCAAAAAGAAGCCGAGAAGCAAGTGAGATCCAAAAGGGAAGAGCAACGGAAATACAAAAAAAGAACAGAGAAGAAGAACAAAAGCCCTCGAAAGATCAAAGAATAAGTGAGTGGTCATCAAAGCACGGAAAACAGGAGATAAAAAGCCCAGAGAAAAACAGAAGAACTGATATGTCGAAAGCGGAAAGACAGGAATGTATATTCAAACTTGAGCAATTAGATATAAAAAGTGGATACATGATCCTAAATAGGAAGATGATCTTGAAATTAATGAGTAAAATGAATGTGTTGAAAATGATAAAAACAGAAGACATCACGTTAGTAGAGCCTTATCATAGAGGAAAGATCGCCAAGGCATACATTCACGTGAAAGAACCAATCCGGCAAGAAACTGAAGTAAACGCAGCTACTGAAATGCTCCAAAATGGGTTTGGGCTGACAGAAATTAAAAGAGAAATACAAAAAGAAAAGAAAGACACTAAGTATGATGAAAAAGAAAGAAGACCATACCAGTTCACTTCACGGACAGAAGAGCGTTATCGATCTAATAGACTAGGAAAACAGAGAGAAGAAAGGGGTATTGATTGGCAAGTGAAGTATGGACGAACGGAAGAGAGAAAAGAGAACCGAAGATCCCATAAGGACGAAAAACAAAACACGCAATCAAGGAAGGAGCACCAGGACACGGGAGCAGAATATCAGAACCTACACAGGAGAGTGGAACCAAGGCGTGTTCAGAGCCATTTTAGCCCAGAGAGAACTGGCCGCCACAGTAGAAACGAGAGAGCAAAGAAATCACCTCCGAGACAAACAAAAGATACGTCAACGAACACGGGCCCGCTAGCATGGCTAAAAGCAGCCTTAATGGGCAAAACAGAAAATTAGCAATTAACACGGTCACCAGCACCTACGTGGGATGAACAAAGAAGTGGTGACCAAAAAGAAACCAAGAAATGTTTCATCCTGGGGTCATGGAACACAAGAGGATACACGCATTTAACCAGACCGGGCGACGTGGACTTAGGCGCACTAGACATCATATGCCTACAAGAAACTTGGCTACAAGAAAAACCCGGCCTAGACGGCTATGTAGTGGAAATAGCACCTGCAAGCAAGGGATTGTTAGGCCGACCATCCTCAGGCCTGTTGACAGCAACGAAAATGGGAGTAGGCCTGACAACACCGAAAAAATTACACGAATCATATGAGATGTTAGTAATACTGACCACATGGACCAACGAAGGAAAATCAATTAGCAAGAGGATTGGCAACCAAATCATCATAATAAACACGTATTGGAACCCCCAAAAGATGACAAATAAAACGTACTGCGCAAAAATGGCAGAGGTGATAGACGAAATCAAAATAGAGCACATGAATGCGGACATCATCATATGTGGCGACTTAAACGCCGATTGCAGAGAGGGGAACAAAGAAATAAAGTTGGGAAAGTGTCAAGATTCGACCCGCGAGAGGGGTGTTGCATGGGAGACCCTGATTAAACCAAGAAATCTTCATAACATCGCAGCTCTATTTCCGAAACAAAAGAACATTCCAACTTGGGAGAGTCTGAATGCAAAAGCTACCCTAGATTACATCTTTGTGTCAACAGAATTTATACCCAGAATTGAAGAATACAAAGTTCAAAGAACCACATACAGTGATCACAATCTGCTAATATGCAAATGAACAGGATCACAAACTGAACATTGCGTGTATAAACACAATCTCGAAATAAACAACCAACAATCTAGAGTCTGTCTAACAGAAGAAGAGGTAAAAACGATAACAGCAAGTTATAGACTCTCTGAGGAGGCTCAAGAAAAAGCCCCACAAACTCGACCGAACTATATACCGTTGCTAATACCATACAAAAAACCAGCGAGGAGTCAACAGAAGAAAACATCAAACGCATTACACACATATGACAAACTGGTGGTGGAAAGAAGAAAAGTGGTGAGGAGGTTAAGGAAAATTGCAACAAAAGGAAACCAGCAGGAAGACTGGGAAAACTGGCAGATGGAGGCAAAGAAATATAACCATTGGCTAAAGCAACATAGACTATGGATGTACCAACAAGATGCGGAAAAAATGTTGAAAAGTCTTGGCTCAAAGAAAACAAGCGATTTCTGGAGAATAATCAAAGAAACAAATAGATCGAAGCCTCCAGAACTGATAAACCAAGTCCCTGAGTCAAACTGGAAATCATACCTAATGGCACAATTTGAGCGACCAAAAACGCAAACAACCAAAGGATTAGTAGACATGACAGCCACTTGGGTGAACGTGGCTAATATCACAGACATTGAAAAAACCATCAAAAACTTAAAAACATCAAGGGCCCCCGGACCGGACGGGTTGTCAAATATCGACCTAAAGCAATCTGCGAAGGCATGGGCAGTGCTAATTAGCAAAATTTTCTCACATTGCGCCCAGACAAAAATGGTGCCGGAAACATGGCTAAAGGCCATAATTGTGCCAGTGTATAAAAAAGGCGACAGAGAAGACCCAGAAAGCTACAGGCCCATAGCACTGTTAGACATTGTGGGCAAAATTTACGCAACCCAGTTGTTAATCCACTTTGGGACATGGGCAAAGACTGCACCCTGCTTCGACATTTTTCAGACAGGATTCCAGAAGAAGGGAGGCACGGCAATAAATATATTGATCCTCCAGATCTTGAAAGCGAAAGTAAAAGAAGGTGCCCCAAAAATCTACCTGGCATTCGTAGACTTATCAAAAGCCTTTGATAAAATTGATCGTGAAAAATTATGGCTGAAACTGAGCAAGTGGGAATGCCCAGCGTCTGTCCTGGCACCAATAAAAGCGCTTCATGAAAACACAAAAATCAGAGTAAAACTGAATAAACAAGGCACCTTGTCTGAAGAGATTGAAATCCAGAGAGGTGTAAAGCAGGGCTGTCCACTAGCTCCAGCCCTGTTTATCGCTTTCTTGGGGGACTACCAGATCGAAGAAAAAAAAATAAGAGCTTTCCCACCAAAAATAGGAAAGGAAATCATACCACGACTATGGTACGCAGACGACACCATCATTATTGACCAAACACCAATTGGGCTGCAACGAAAACTAAACAACCTGGCAAATTATATGTCAACAAACCATCTGGAAATTAACACAACAAAAACTAAAGTGATGGTCTTTGAAAAAACCGCAAACAAAAATACAAAGCAGCCAACTTGGCAGTTGGAAAACGCCAAACTGGAAGTAGTTGACAAATTCAAATACCTAGGGGTAACCTTAGACGGATCAGCAGGTGACAACGCAATACAAGATCAGTTATGGGACAAAGTCTAAAGACTTACGGCACAAATGAGACTGGTCGACAACAAATTTGGGAAATTTTCCATTATTCCGGCAATAAAATTTTACAAGGCAAAGGTTGTGCCGTCTATCATCTATGGTATGGAAGCCGCGCACAACTTACCGAACTCAATATGGCAAAAATTGGAAGGACATGTGTGGAAGGCAGTACTAGGCCTACCGAAATCAACCTCCATGCCCGCAATTAGAAGGGAGTTGGGCCTGGTCTCGTTAGCTACATCAGTCAAGCAAAGCAAGCTGAGACTTTACAGAAAAATCATAATGGCCGATTAATTGCCAATATGCGCGGTGATAGCAGAAGAATTGAAAACGGGCACTTGTAAAGCGCTCAACAATTGGGCAACAACAATACAAGAAACACTAAACGAAATATCATGCACAGAAGAAGATCTCAAAAAAAACCCAGACCGAGTAAAGATAAAAATCGAACTCATGGACTGGATCCACACGGTAGACACAGCGAGAGTAAATAAGCTACTCACCCACCTTCCACCGACGTTCAACAGGGTGAAAGAGCCGCTGAACTACTGCAAAACGTTCCCGAACAAAAAGATGAGGAGCACATTCTTGAAGGCAAGACTAAACCTGCTGATGACACATCAAATCTTAGCCATTAGATCATCAAAAATGGATAAAAGTTGCCGCCTATGCAAAAATAAAGAAGAAGTGGAAACATTGCGACATCTAGTCCTAAGATGCCCAAAAACCAGCATAATTAGAGACAGATATATACAACCATGTCTGCAAGGGGCGATGACGCTAGATGAAGAGGCGGTTTGGAATAGGCTAATCTCAGGAGAAACGACGAGATGGACCATAGCGGCAGTAAAATTGATAGACCTTGCCTTCGAAAAGATTTCCAACATACAGGCCCATATGAAAATAGCAGAGATGGCCGGAACAGTGATATCGCCCATGGCAAGACAAATTCAAGAAACAATCAAATAACAGCGAAATTCCGGAGAGAGAAGGCGGAAAGTAAATATGAACTCAGAAGTGTCAACACCAGAAAAATAACTGTCAAAAGCGCCTTGGCGCATCTGTAGAAGAAGAAGGGTTCTTGTAAAAATCGTTAATTTCATTTCCGATTAAAAACAAGTAAATAATTAAAAAAATATATTGTTTTGGTACAAAAATACAATCACCACACGTTCAGATGGCTAGATTGAAGTCAAATTGGATGCACATGTTAGAGGCTTTATTAGGGTTTTAAAAAGGTTGGAAATAGTAAGGAGTTTTTATTTGTGTAGAACAGCAGAGAGAGTGAATGAGAAACTATTTTGTATCCCATTCACAACAGAAC
Organism: Ambystoma mexicanum; assembly: GCF_040938575.1. Classification (NCBI taxonomy): domain Eukaryota; kingdom Metazoa; phylum Chordata; class Amphibia; order Caudata; family Ambystomatidae; genus Ambystoma; species Ambystoma mexicanum. Next base: position 740,395,818 of record NC_090929.1, on the reverse strand, counting down.
AACCGCCGAATGCACATGGTATCATCTCCCTTGCCTTCTACTGTATAATTTAGGACTTTTTTTTAATGCTGACATTTTTATTGACACTTGAATCACCTTCCAGCCCACCTCTTGTGGTGCTCCTCTCATCACAGACACTCTTCTTCACTAAGTTCACTAAGCAACAAGGGCAGGAATCACACTTTGCCCCCGTAGAGATGTTTACACATTTCAGCTCAAACTATGCTGTTGGTAATGCAGGGATTTACAGCAGTGCCAGACTGCCAGGGACCCACATCTGCAGTAGAATTCATTGAAAGTTGAGTCGAGTCATCAAGCCGAGAGCTGCACAGCTATCACTGCACGTTCACTATCATGTTTACAGTAGCCTGTAAATCCTATGGCTTTTTTTTAATTGCTTCTAAACATGTGCTGTAAAATGCGTCATTTCGTCCTCGGGAGAGGCCAGTCGTCCTCGCTCCTTCACTGGGTCGCTTGCTCCTATTCAGGGCAGTGATGCGAGAATGTCTGCCTGGGGAGTAAAATGAAACATTGCCACCGATGCCTCTCATGCCCGCATTGTTTATTGCTGTCAGTGTGAGCGAACTGTGCTTTACCCGGAGGGGGAATTTTCAAAAGGTGTATTTCACATGCAAGGTCCCGCATGTTCGCACGTTTGTGCTGTGGGTCTCCGGGGATCGAACCTGTGGTGCTCCGTGTCGTCTTGCTTCCAATGGGAGCGCGTTGCCCCTGAGCTATCCTCACAAGTATGCCATTTTTTTTTACTTTCTATAAAACAGAGTGTAAAAGTAAAGTGTAACGCCAGGAGAAATCACCTTTGCTCCTTGGTTATAGACTCCATTTTGCAACAACTGTAAATGCTGCCTGCAAATTACACTTTTCAGGTGGCATTTGCAATGGAATCCTGTAAATTCTACATGCTTTTCGCAGGTACAAAATCGAGATGGATTGCATGATAACAATCAATTTTTTTGGTTGCGCCTGCATGGAAATGTCATGCATGCGCGGAACAAAGCGCTCTTTGAAAATTAGCGGTATTTTGGTGATAACTTATCCTTGCATTTAGATTGGGTTTGGCCTCATATCATTCTAGTGACCATACTTGGTTATATTATATTGGAGAATCTAGTAATATGTATTACTTGTGGTATTTTGCGGTAATATGTTATTTGTGGTATTTAGTGGTGAGCATAGTTTCCTTCCTTACACCATAACTCCATCATAAACAAAACCTTCCTTTCTATGAGAATACCTCCTAGTAATCTATAGAGAGCCTTGGAACTATACACACACGAAAACCCAACACTTTTATATAAAGTGCCACCTACAGCCTGTGGCCGGTATCACAGGCTGATCTATGGGCCTGTAGGCATCATTACTGGCTCGTAGACCTCCAGTAATCTATGTGTTAGATTAGATTCCTTCCAAACAACATGCAAGGAGGACACGGATTGCACCTTGCTTATACGCCTTGCTTCACTGCACTGCTTCGCCAATTAGAAAATAATCCCCTTATTGTTTTAAGGCTGCTGCAGAATTGGCTTACATTCATAAAACTCCAATCCTTTCTCCATGTCTCAGACATGCACAAGCTGATAGTGGAGTAAGAAGAACAATAAATATTTGATCACATTTGGAATTCGACAGCAGTTGCAATAAAATGTATTAGAAACATGAGAACTATTTCTGAATGTTTGTGCCAATTTCTTTTTAAAGGCAAATGCTGTAGGTGGCGGAGGACATATAGTGCTATTGAAAAAAGCAATGACGGACCTTACATACGAATCGATCTGCTTCCCTCAATCGATTAGAATGAAAGGGATGGAGAGCAAGGAGGATGTGCCGAACTATTTCTACAGAGATGATGGCCTCGAAGTCTGGAAGGCAATAACAAAGTAAGATGCATTGACGTTTTCATATCTGTCTGTTCATAATTGTACCATTTGATATTCTGCAACAACTTTCAACGACAGTGGGGGTCATATTCTAATATCTCATAAACTGTTACATTTGAAGTAACGTGCAAAAAGCTCCCCTGCCTGCAATTTCCTGCATTTTTTCAAGCGCAAAGGGAAATTAAAACAGGGAAAACACTTGTACACGTCCTTTTTCTACTTTGTAGTGCAAATTGTATAAATGCTGCCTGCCATTTATCCATGGAAGGCAGCCTTTAAAATGTATATAAAATATATTCTTCTGGAATCCTCTTCTTTTAGCATTTGTGAAATCAGGAGGATTCCCTAGGAACCACATTTTTTTACCGCCAGCATCAAAATCACATGCTGGTGGTAATACAGGAGGATTTGTAGGGTGGAGCGGAAGTGTTCATTCCTCTGCATGCCCCCACTCCACCCTGCACATCAATGAAAACATGGTAGAACATTAAAACCATGTTTTATAGATATAAGCATGCTTTTGAGACATGATTTTTAAGTTACTCCATGATGAAAATGACTTGTGCACTCTGTAACGCACTATAACATCTGCATTGTTCCTGTTTTTTTTTGTGTTGAATTTTCCACAGGAATCAATGCAACGTCTTTGTATATTTTCCACTGATCCCTCTGTAACCGTACTGAGCCACTGGCTTTGCGTATGCCTTTGCAACAGAATCCCAAATGTCCTCTTCCTTCTCTGACAAGTAGATGTATGTCTTGAACTGGTGGGTACATCAGAGTAAGGTTTCTCTGCAGTCGTTCCCGCAGTTATTAATTTTAAGGAACCTACAAGTGGTGATGTGAGCAGGTGGGGTTCATTTTCGATCTGGTAAAACGTGAACATTAATTACCTGCATGCCTTTTACGTCCAACAAGATTTTACAGTGATGTGTGTTGTGGAGCAGAGGCAAGGCTTGGAATTTCAGCTTCCGCCACACCCATCCGCTCTGCTTGTGACAAATTGAATTCTGCCTCACACGAGTACAAAAATGAATATGGATAAAATGGGCCACTCAGTCCTCACATTTCTACAAACCAAAACACAACGCAATCATAAAGGTAAAACATTGACAATCAAAAGATATACCTCCATTGCCTTTTGTGGTAACATGGGCCGAGGGCAGGCTATAATCCTAAAAGGTGTGTGAAAGAGAACCTGTATTGACCCAAACAACATTGTATCACAGTCCAAAATAAAGGGAATATATAATCAAGGTTCTATACAAATATATACACTTTAATTAAACACACCATCTGCACGTAGAACAAAAAGAGATTACTATTAAAAAAAAACAAAGGAAGGAACAGTGAAGATGCAACAGACTGGAGAAAGCAGCACTCTGAGCATGGTTTCAGGGGTGGCAGGTAAGGTACTACCATAAACATATACTGTCTAGAAAACCAAAGCGATCGTGACATTACCAGTCTCTAGGGTCCAAGTGGACCATGGGGGCAGTTTTGTGTCAACAGTACCTGGATTCAGTTCTATGTGGGCTGATGCAGTTAGACCCGGGTTCAAACGTTGATGCAAGCTGATCAGGCTCAGTTCGGGCACGTAGGATCATTGAGGCCCCGGTAGCAGAAGGGCGTCGTGTAGGGGCAAATGTGAGTGCTCCTGCAGTAGAACAGTGGCTCTTCAATGATGCATGTTGGAACGGTCCCAGGAACGCTTCGTGATTTAGATGCTGGGAGGCGTCGGCAGGTGACGGTCGTCGAAGTGGTGATCTTGGGTGCGTCAATGTGCGATCAATGAAACAGCAGTTCAAGGGCTCCCTGGATTGAGCCGTGGTGGTAACCCCTAGAGTCAGCAATTAATTTTGGGTACTAGCATTGAGCAGTCGCTTTGAGACTAGCAGGTGACATGCTTCAGTAGGACGCAATGCTGTGTCAAGCTGGTTTAGATGCAAGCAAAGGTTTGGCTGGTTGCAGGAACACAGACACTAGCCCCAGTGCCTACCCTATGGTTCAAAATGCATGGAACGTAGGGCGACCAGTTTGTTGCAGGAAAACAGTGTACAGCTGGTCTCCGGTTGCTGTGAGGCCTTCCAAAGAACAGGATGCTTCTATTTAGGGTCTGCTTTTCTGGCTTAGAAGTTCTTTTGCAGAGTGGTTGATCCTGGTCCACAGCACTGGTCTCTCTTGATGAGCTCTGGGAGTGGTTAGGGGACAGATCTTCCTTCTGTCTTGGACGGCTCCTTCTTCACCTCAGGCTGAGGGCTTTGGACAGTACAATTGTCCCAAAGGATGTCCAAATGGGAATATTCAGAACGTCTCTTCAGTTTTAAAGGATCCTTGAGGAACTGAGTTCATCTGGAGGAGGGGTGAGGCACCCCTTCTTTTAAAGGCACAAGTCCCTAGGCAATTGGTCTAAAGCTAGCCTGATTTGGTGGACAGATCCCTGCTCCTGGCCGGAGTGGACTTTGCCTTTTAGATGTCACACCCAAAGTGCTTTGCTCCAGAGGAAGTGAAGGGGACAGAAAAGTGAAAGAGAGACAGCGAGAAACAAGATGGTGGAAGGCTTCTTCCACTGACCAGAGCCCTCCTACCTATCCTACTGCCACCCCTTTCCCTCCTAACTGACAACAAAAGACTTTAGACATGCAGCTCCCTGTTGTGAGGCTACTCCTATTGAATGGGGGTGCTCCTTTGATACATGGGCCCATAACAGCTGCCTGCTGTGCGACAGTCTCTGGGTCAGGGTGTGACCGGCCCTCACAAAGGGGATCAAAGAGAGGCTGGGTCCTCTCTGTTTCTGTCATGCTGTTTGGCAGTATTGACTCGTCTGACCCGAATACATATTCCCTCCCTGAGATGGTACATGTGCCATATTAATTTGGATGTGGCTTTCATGATCATGGGTTTTGCCATGCACTATGCCTAAACACAGGCATAGCTTATTTTTAGAGGTGACCTTGCCACCAGCATAAGGTATTCATGATCATTGTTTGGGTACAGGGGGCATATCTTAAAGGCGGCCCATGCCACAGTGACTTTGCTGATGCTGCGGCGGTCGAGTGGACATCTTGTGATCTTTGAGCCAGCTCTGTGCCGCTAGCAGAGCCGGTGCTGCAGATCAGGCGATTGATGCAACAAGGCACAAGTACACTATTCTTTATTTTTATAAATATATTGTTAATAAAATCAACCTTTACAAAATTCAACAATCATTAAAAGAAATCACACCACATGAAAAACTCTACACATACTTTACAAAGGGCAGCATCCCAAAAGCATCTTACCACATAAAAGAATGCAAATTCAATAAAAATGAAAACATAGCCATTCATATAAAGCCTAAAAACAATTCCACTCAGAAGTCAGCTGCAGCAGGCAAAAAACCTCACAACCGCTATCGAAGGAGACGTGCACCAACCACTTAAAATCCATTGCTGCAAACTTTCAGTCTATTAACAAACGTTTTAAAGCATATGATATTCCATAATTGTACGTCTGTGTTTCCAGTCAAAAGGGATTATCGCAAAACCTCCAAAAGGACGGGTCATTTGGCATCATCCTTCCTATTGTTAGAATTCCCCTTGTGTGGACACGATTCAACCTAAACCACATAGAATTCATAAGTTGGCTCTTACACTGGGACATTTTCAAGTAATTAGCTAGCACACCCTGCTTTTTATTATCATGTTTAGCTGTGCAATAATGGATAGTTATGAGCTTTATGGCACGTATCAATCCGATCCACATAAAAATAGTTTGTTTAACCTAATATGGGTTATATGGGTTCACAACTCACTCATTACACTCATGTTACCCAATATGCAAATGGAAGGCTGAATTAACACTATTTGCACTACAAAGTGCAAAAAAATGTAAAGGCAATTTTGCTTGTTTTACACCTTTTTTGCACTTCATAGTGCAAATGATGAAAACTAAATGAAGGGGACCTTTTTGTACATAAGTGAAAATGTTGCGGGTCCCCACTGCACAATTTACGTTTTTTAGCAACGCAACCTCCAGGTATGTTCTTTCCCGGTCACCATATCAAGTGTGGAGACCGCAATCACAGCCAAACCCTGTCCATCAGAAGGAACTTTTCATGTGGCACATTACTACCATGGGCCAGGTCACAGACATTGCTCATGGTATTAGCACTAAGATCAGTATTGCCCTGTTGCAAAAATGCATTGAAGGAATATTTTTTTGGAACGAGGCAGTTTTGCTTGCAGCAGTGCAAAGTTTCTGTAACACGGCCCCTCTTCTTTCAATGCATTTTCGCACCGGGGCAAAGGTTGCCCTAGCTTTACTTGCCCGGCAGGATAGCTCAGCGGCAACGTGCTCGCCTTGGAAGCAAGACGATACAAAGCAACACAAGTTTGATCCCCGGGTCCACGCTTCGAAACCTCTGGGCATTAAGTGCATTATGAATAACCTGTCATATCATTCATTACCCAACTCAAATTCTAGAGTCATCCATGGATAGTTCAGGAAGATCATCCGAAGTATTCCAACAGGCCAAAATATGTAATGAGATGATGACTCTAGAGTTATCACAGAAACTACTACAGGATGAGTTTGGATTACTTCCAGTGATGATCTTGGATTACTCCAGGATGACTCCATGACAACTTCAGGATGAGTGGGGATTACTCCTGGATGACTTTGGATGACTCTAGGATGACTCCATGACAACTTCAGGATGAGTTGGGATTACTCCAGGATGACTTCCGATTACTCTAGGATGACTCCATGACAACTTCAGGATGGGTGGGGATCTTCAGGATGGGTGGGGATTACTCCACGATGATTTTGGATTACTCTAGGATGACTCCATGACAACTTCAGGATGGGTGGGGATTACTTCAGGATGGTTGCATGAGAACTTTAGGATGGGTTTTGAATTGTGAATGATTCTTGCAGACCACTCCATGATGAGTTTAAAAGATTTCAAGATGCTTCCAAAACATTTAGGAAAAGGGGTTTGATTACCCAAGGATGTATTCCTTTTGAGTAAGATTGGTGGCATTACTTTAGAATGACTCGTTAGACTTATGGATAGTTTACTGGAAATAAATCTAATGAATTTTGCAGCTGTCACTGTCCATCTTTGCTAGAGCACCCAAATGTTGTTAACCAAGTTCACCGATTTAGTGCACAAAACTACAACCGCCCCCTCCCATGTCACGAACCAACCTGTAAACTCCCTAATTTCAATTCTCACCTCTAGCCAACAGGGCCTCACACCCAAAATTACAAAGCACTGCATTGAAACACACACTTCCAGTGACCTAAACAGAATCTGTTAAAGGTCTACCTGCATGGCAGACTGCCGCCAGTCACTTCACCCAATATCACTGAGAGCAGCCAACATTATTATGATAGTAAAATACTGCAGCTATACATTGTTGATATTTTATTATAGTATTGCTGTGGCTATAAGATGTCTTCAATCAAACATAGGCTCAGAAAGTGTTCAAAAAATGTTTTATTTAACAAATGCAGTTTAACGGCATAGCTGTATTCTATAAGAATAAATCAGTTTGCAAAAATACAAACGAATAATCATTGATCCTGCATTTCGAAAGGCGGTGTCTTCTTTAGGCCTCTTCTGGCATTGCAGATTTTGGTGGCAAGCTTCCTTCTCATCACCTGGCCGTCCATAGTAGGCCAACTGTTAGCCTTGCAGACAGATCTCAAAAATTCTACAAAAACAAGAAAGGATATATGAATATAAATGGACATCAGAAGAGGCATTGTTAAATTACTTATTGTAGAATAAATACAGGATTAACAAATGTTAAAATGTCAACCTACAAATGTGTCACTACATTTAAATGCATTTGTACACAACGGTTGAAACAGGCTTAAAAGAGATTTGAACTGAAAATGAATCATGGTTTTCTATGGCTGCATTCAGAAGATTTATGGTCTTTAATGGTCAAAGGGGTTAATATGTCTTTGAGGAGATGTTGAGCCAGGCACTGAGTCGGTGGGGATGGGAGACAGGACAATCATGCAGAAACAAGATTGACAGATTCATTGTGTAGATACAACAGTTTGACTTTTAAATTAGAAACTATCACACAGTTAGAAATAGAAAGCATAAGTGGATGTGGGGAAATAGTCGTTTAAACCCTTTGCTAATTAACATAACTAGAAGGTCCGGAAACACATGACCCCAGATATACCAAAGCACACCTTGCTTACATGGGTGACCCAACGCCTCCTGCCTGAAAACCATGCATCACTGATTTGTTACATACTCGAATGGACTAACAAATATACAACTCTCCAAAGATAATACCCACTCCCTGCCTTTAATTACCCCTATTATGCGTGGAAACCAGGAATGGCCAATGTGCAATGAATGTGAGGGACAGGTTTTAAAATGTATTAGAAACAAATGACTTATAAGTCTAGAATAGAATTTGTTCATGCAGTAGCGAATTGATACACCAACAGCTCTCGCGTAACGGCCACCATCTATATATGGTGTCCATTCAATGCGGAAAAGGTACTCTCAAAAATAAGTTAACTACAGTTTTTAAATTGGGAATGGTTCTGTTATGAGGGGAATATCACCTTCTGTTGTGTGGATGATCCAGTGTCCATTCCCAACGACTTCTCCACTGATTCTGGTAATGAATCGGTCCTGGTAAGCGCCGCCAGTGATGCCTGCAAATGATGTATTGCCAACTGATTGTGTCTTTGTGTGGCTTGTAACTGTTCTACAATTTAAAAAAAAAAAAAGTTAAAGGCACCTACTTTCTGGCCATCATACTAACTAACAGCGTAGACAAGAACAATTAGGCAAATTGCGCAGGATATCACACTGCGGTAACAGTGGGAGAAGACACAATTACAACTTGGTCCACTGCCCCTACCAGTGAGCAATGGTGTCAGGTGGAGATCCAGCCCAGGGAGTAACAGGGAAGGAGAACCTGAGAACCAGCCAGGAAGTCGGATGGGCGCCCTGACCCTGCCCAGAGAGTCAGTTGAGGGCTATCGGGTGTCACTGAAACTATTGGAATAGAGTACAGCTAGGGGGGAATGTCATAAAAGGAGGGACACAAAGCATGCAGATGTTTGGTTATTTGCCCACTTATTGACTGGCCATGGCCATGCTAATCCCCATAGCCATTTACACCCAGATCCTGCGCTTGCCCCAAAATACCTTCTCATGGGAACTCTTTGAGCTCGTATTAATCAAGCCATCCCAACAAACGGTGCATTTTTTTTCAAAGCAGTCTTCTGAGCGTTAATAACTTAATTGGAGTAGTAAACCCACTACTGGTGTAATAGAAATGTCTTAACCAGGTCTGCCTTCAGCCACTCGATTTAGAACTGGTGCAGCAAACTTGCTGCTTCAGCTAGTTCACACTGAGACAAGTTGTGAGGTGAATAGCCAGTGCTGTGACCAGTGTAGTGCGGAACAGAGCTCCAACACTGGGCTCTTCGCTTATGTCTTGCTAGTCTCAGTTGGCAAGAGTGAACCCCCATGTGTCAGTGCGCTCTCACCGTTCCTGCCCTTGCCATTACGCTCACAGTACTCCAATCCCAACAGGCCCAACTCACCTTCACAATATATATGAGATGATTGTAGCAGTTTTCCAGGAGGTTGAAGAAAAGTTTCTCGAGAAAGAGCCGGACGTTCAGTGCAGAGTGCCTTTCTCTCGTCGTCGCCTTGGCCTCTTGCTTTTTCTTTGGGGCCCTTTGAACATCCATCTCATGGCTGTAGTTCTTAAACTGAATGACCCAGATTCAGAAAAACAGTAATCTTCAGTTTTGAAAACAGTGATCAGACATTCTAATCCCTCGAGACCAAAGTAAAACTTCCGCTTTTCCGTGCCTTCCTGTTAAGGACAGACAGCCCTGAGGAATGAGCAATCCCCCAAAAAAACCACTAGGACAATCTTCTTGTGCTCATAACACCGTTAAAAGAGATGTCCTTTGCCAAGAAAATGTTTTTAATCAGTGTATATGTGTATTTTAGCACCATACGCCCCCCCCCCCCCTTTGTGTGGTGAATGAGTAACTGTATTAAAATATGTATTAAAATATTTAAGTGCTGCACTCATTCCCAGCAACAATAAAAGCATCAAGCCTGTGTGTGTACTACATATTGGCTTGTTTATTTGAGCGGTTTTACTCCACACTAGTTGACCTAAGATGGAAGTTCAAATTGAATAGCCCTCCCCCTCAAGGACTCCCCACACTTAGCCCTCCTTCCCCTAAATCCTCTGCCCAGCCTCTTCTCTCAAAAGACTTTGACTGTATTAACCCACCTACTCTCCAATGACACCCCAAACCTTAACGCCCCCCCATGTCTCTCCTGCCCTTAAACATCCCCAAACGCACGCCTGCCCCTATCCACACCCAAACTACTCCTGTGCCCTTAACCCCAAGACTCCCCCACCACCCACGTTTTGTTATACCCGTTCTACCCGTGAACCCCCTCTTAATCCTGTCACAATTCTTCCAAACTCTTAACCCGCAACCCAAAAGACACCCTCCCCATGTTTAACCCTCTCCGCTCCAAAGACTTCCACCCAGCTCTTATGCCCCAGACCCCAAAGATTTCCACTGAACTTAACTCATGTCCCCACCAAAGACTTACACCAAACTCTTAATACCCCACACCAAGCACTTCTACCCACTCATAACCATCACCCCAAGGTCTCCCCTCACCCCCTTATCCCTTAGTCAAAGAATTCACTCCCCTTTAATAGAACCGCCCTTGGACTTACCACCTTAACCCCATACCCAAGGTCTGTTTCCCCACACTCAGCCTCAGGTGCACCCCCAACCACCCCACCCAGCCCAAAGGACGGTTGCCCCCTCGCTACACTTGGCCCCAAGGATGCCCCCATCACTACACTGTACCCCAAGGATGCCCACCATCACTGCACTCGGCCCAAGGACACCCCCCAACACTACACTCGGCCCAAGGACACCCCCCATCACCACAATCAGCCCCAAGGATGCCCCCTCACTATACACTTGGCCCCAAGGATGCCCCCCCATCTGTGCGCAATTTCAGTAACAGAGCGGGCTGCTTCCTACGGGATGGCCGCATTGTCACGGCCGCGGCAAAACAAAGAAAACACACTTCCGGCGAACTGCATGCCCGGCAGGGCAGCAGGCAGCGCATGGAATGCTGGGGGCTGCAGGCAGCGCATTGAATTATGGGGGCTGTAGGCAGCTATTCTGCAATCTAATTATATATATTTTTAATGTAAAAAATGTACCCAGGACTGCTTGCGTTCCAGCACCCCTTCTACTAACTTTGTTTAGAACCCCTGCTACTCAGCAACACAGAACCACAACGTCCAATTTATCCCCAGCAAGTCAATTACCCAGACGCACCACACAACCTCATGGGCCGGGAGGATAGCTCAGGGGCGAAGCGTTCGTTTTGGAAACAAGACACTTACCGCTATCTGCAATTCTTCTACCACTGCCTTGCTACCTAATGATGCAAATGCCACTTTATCTGTGTCTATGACCCCAGAAAACATGCCCCCCACTGGTTTGAATGAAATTACCGCTATCTGCAATTCTTCTACCACTGCCTTGCTACCTAATGATGCAAATGCCACTTTATCTGTGTCTATGACCCCAGAAAACATGCCCCGCACTGGTTTGAATGAAATTACCGCTATCTGCAATTCTTCTACCACTGCCTTGCTACCTAATGATGCAAATGCCACTTTATCTGTGTCTATGACCCCAGAAAACATGCCCCCCACTGGTTTGAATGAAATTACCGCTATCTGCAATTCTTCTACCACTGCCTTGCTACCTAATGAGGACAAACTTTAACCTGGCGCAAAAAATTACTTCGAAGACTATAGTCCAGATCACAGAAAGTGCCACAGAGACAAGCAATTCAGCCTTGATGGACAATTTTACCCAGTTGAAGGACTGTTTTGCACTGACATTTACCCTTATTAACCGGTGCAAAAATGGCACAGAACTGAGTGGCCAGTGCAGAAAAGCATCTACCATGAACAATGCATTTGCATTGATTTGAGGCCCCTGGGGTCCTCACGCCTGGTGGAAGGTTGTTAGAGCAGCAGTTGTCTCTATACTGAGCGTACAACGAGTGTTGGTGACAGTGAAGGGGTTAGGAGCTCTGAAAGAATTCCTGGACTACCTGAAAACAAGCATTGGCAAAGCCGGCAGGAGTGGCTTTTTAGTTTTGTGAACCTTTATTTAAAAATGTATTTCAAAACATAACAGTAACCAAGTGGGGTCTACCCTAAGCAGCCATCTGTGAGGATGTTAACTCTGTGAGCTCCCAGCGATCCGTAATCATCCTAGCCTGAAAAGTCGGTCCAAGCTTGCATAGACCCATGAAAAACATACCGTTTGGACATTGGAAGGCATTGAGCACAATCGTGTGCGAACGAGAAATTGGCAGAGGAAGCAGATAGAAGCAGCAAAAGGATAAGCACGGCCGAGGACAAAGACAACAAAATGGCGGTGTAACGTCGAATTCTGCTCATCGTCGAAAAATGCTTAGGCTGCTACTGCGCATGCGTGAATTTAAATGGCAAAGCAAAATCCGACGGTACTGTAACGTCGGATTTTGCTTACCCGTCAGAAAATGCTTTCTGGTCTACGGGGCAGCGGGGCAGGGGCAGGTGCAAAGGGGCAAGGGGCAGGGGCAGCTGTACATTAAACCTATTAACCCTATGTTTCCACAGGGCATATTATTTATTTTAACCCTATGTTGTGCAGGGCAGTGCATTAACCCGTCAGAAAATGCTTTCTGCCGTCAGAAAATGCTTTCTGGTCTACGGGACAGGGGCAGGGGCAGCTGTACATTAACCCTATTAACCCTATGTTTCCACAGGGCATATTATTTATTTTAACCTTATGTTGTGCAGGGCAGTGCATTAACCCGTCAGAAAATGCTTTCTGCTTTCAGAAAATGCTTTCTGGACTACGGGGCAGGGGCAGTGGAGCAAGGGGCAGGGGCAGCTGTACATTAACCCTATTAACCCTATGTTTCCACAGGGCATATTATTTATTTTAACCCTATGTTGTGCAGGGCAGTGCATTAACCCGTCAGAAAATGCTTTCTGCCGTCAGAAAATGCTTTCTGGACTATGGGGCAGGGGAAGCGGGGCAAGGGGCAGGGGCAGCTGTACATTAACCCTATTAACCCTATGTTTCCACAGGGCATATTATTTATTTTAACCCTATGTTGTGCAGGGCAGTGCATTAACCCGTCAGAAAATGCTTTCTGTCGTCAGAAAATGCTTTTTGGTGTACGGGGCAGGGGCAGCGGGGCAAGGGGCAGGGGCAGCTGTACATTAACCCTATTAACCCTATGTTTCCACAGGCATATTATTTATTTTAACCCTATGTTGTGCAGGGCAGTGCATTAACCTGTCAGAAAATGCTTTCTGCTTTCAGAAAATGCTTTCTGGACTACGGGGCAGGGGCAGCGGGGCAAGGGGCAGGGGCAGCTGTACATTAACCCTATGAACCCTATGTTTCCACAGGGCATATTATTTATTTTAACCCTATGTTGTGCAGGGCAGTGCATTAACCCGTCAGAAAATGCTTTCTGCTGTCCGAAAATGTTTCCTGGTCTACGGGGCAGGGGCAGGGGCAGCGGGGCAAGGGGCAGGGGCAGCTGTACATTAACCCTATGTTTCCACAGGACATATTATTTATTTTAACCCTATGTTGTGCAGGGCAGTGCATTAACCCGTCAGAAAATGCTTTCTGCTTTCAGAAAATGCTTTCTGGACTACGGGGCAGGGGCGGCGGGGCAAGGGGCAGGGGCAGCTGTACATTAACCCTATTAACCCTATGTTTCCACAGGGCATATTATTTATTTTAACCCTATGTTGTGCAGGGCAGTGCATTAACCCGTCAGAAAATGCTTTCTGCTGTCAGAAAATGCTTTCTGGTCTACGGGGCAGGGGCAAGGGGCAGGGGCAGCTGTACATTAACCCTATTAACCCTATGTTTCCACAGGGCATATTATTTATTTTAACCCTATGTTGTGCAGGGCAGTGCATTAACCCGTCAGAAAATGCTTTCTGCTGTCAGAAAATGCTTTCTGGTCTACGGGGCAGGGGCAGCGGGGCAAGGGGCAGGGGCAGTTGTACATTAACCCTATTAACCCTATGTTTCCACAGGGCATATTATTTATTTTAACCCTATGTTGTGCAGGGCAGTGCATTAACCCGTCAGAAAATGCTTTCTGCTTTCAGAAAATGCTTTCTGGACTACGGGGCAGGGGCAGCGGGGCAAGGGGCAGGGGCAGTTGTACATTAACCCTATTAACCCTATGTTTCCACAGGGCATATTATTTATTTTAACCCTATGTTGTGCAGGGCAGTGCATTAACCCGTCAGAAAATGCTTTCTGCTGTCCGAAAATGTTTCCTGGTCTACGGGGCAGGGGCAGGGGCAGCGGGGCAAGGGACAGGGGCAGCTGTACATTAACCCTATTAACCCTATGTTTCCACAGGGCATATTATTTATTTTAACCCTATGTTGTGCAGGGCAGTGCATTAACCCGCCAGAAAATGCTTTCTGCTTTCAGAAAATGCTTTCTGGACTACGGGGCAGGGGCGGCGGGGCAAGGGGCAGGGGCAGCTGTACATTAACCCTATTAACACTATGTTTCCACAGGGCATATTATTTATTTTAATCCTATGTTGTGCAGGGCAGTGCATTAACCCATCAGAAAATGCTTTCTGCCGTCAGAAAATGCTTTCTGGTCTACGGGGCAGGGGCAGCGGGGCAAGGGGCAGGGGCAGCTGTACATTAACCCTATGTTTCCACAGGGCATATTATTTATTTTAACCCTATGTTGTGCAGGGCAGTGCATTAACCCGTCAGAAAATGCTTTCTGGTCTACGGGGCAGGGGCAGCGGGGCAAGGGGCAGGGGCAGCTGTACATTAACCCTATTAACCCTATGTTTCCACAGGCATATTATTTATTTTAACCCTATGTTGTGCAGGGCAGTGCATTAACCCATCAGAAAATGCTTTCTGCTTTCAGAAAATGCTTTCTGGTCTACGGGGCACGGGCAGCGGGGCAAGGGCAGGGGCAGCTGTACATTAACCCTATTAACCCTATGTTTCCACAGGGCATATTATTTATTTTAACCCTATGTTGTGCAGGGCAGTGCATTAACCCGTCAGAAAATGCTTCTGCCGTCAGAAAATGCTTTCTGGACTACGGGGCAGGGGCAAGGGGCAAGGGGCAGGGGCAGCTGTACATTAACCCTATTAACCCTATGTTTCCACAGGGCATATTATTTATTTTAACCCTATGTTGTGCAGGGCAGTGCATTAACCCGTCAGAAAATGCTTTCTGCTGTCAGAAAATGCTTTCTGGTCTATGGGGCAGGGGCAGCGGGGCAAGGGGCAGGGGCAGCTGTACATTAACCCTATTAACCCTATGTTTCCACAGGGCATATTATTTATTTTAACCCTATGTTGTGCAGGGCAGTGCATTAACCCGTCAGAAAATGCTTTCTGCCGTCAGAAAATGCTTTCTGGTCTACGGTGCAGGGGCAGCGGGGCAAGGGGCAGCTGTACATTAACCCTATTAACCCTATGTTTCCACAGGGCATATTATTTATTGTAACCCTATGTTGTGCAGGGCAGTTCATTAACCCGTCAGAAAATGCTTTCTGGTCTACGGGGCAGGGGCAGCGGGGACAGGGGCAGGGGCAGGGGCAGCTGTACATTAACCCTATTAACCCTATGTTTCTGCAGGACATATTATCTATTTTAACCCTACGTTGTGCAGGGCAGTGCAGCATAGCATTAACCCGTCAGAATATGCGTTCTGGTCTACGGGGCAGGGGCAGCAGGGGCAGGGGCAGTGCTACAGTAACCCTATGTTTCCACAGGGCATATTATCTATTTTAACCCTATTTTGTGCAGGGCAGTGCAGCATAGCATTAACCCGTCAGAAAATGCTTGCAATGGCATTTATTGACAGTGTTTTTTGTAGCCAACCATATGTTGTACGGAGCAGTCAGCATTAACCCTATGTTAGCAATTTGTGTTATCAATTTTAAACCTGTGTTGTACAGGGCAGTGCAGCATTAACCCTATGGTGGCAATTTTGTACCCTATGTTACATCATTTATGGTGAGATTGCAAAATCAGACGGCAGCCTAAGCAAATTCTGACGGCACATAAAATGCAATTTTCTGCTGCCCTGCAAAGCCGCCTGTGAGGAATTGTGCCAATATAACCCTATGGTGGCTTGGCGCCATCCTTCCCGGGCAACTGGAGCTGTGCCTCAGCATTTTTAACCCCATGTTGCATCATTTCGCCAGCCTAAGCAAATTCTGGTGGCGAATCTGCTGTGGAATCGCGGGTATTGAGTCGTTTCATTTTTTCTTTTGTTCTTTTAGAGTATTAAGGCTGTTTTTGCTTAGAAGTTTACACATTTTACTGTTAATGTAATGATTGTTTTGCAAAGGAAAATTTTAACCAAACACAATAAAAAATGTTTTAAAAAAAAAATGGAGTCTTTTCCTTTCCCCAGCTGTACAACCTGCAGGCTTGTCTGGGCCCATTTTTAATTCCAAGGCCCCCCCCCACCCCTTTTGGTGTTATCTATTGTGGCGGTTGCCCTCCCCGGGCTTTCATTTTGCCTTAAAGTTTAGCCTCCCTGGTGATTGTTTTCTGGTTCTGGGCCTCTCGGACCCCTCTAGCCTCATGGGGGGAAGGGGGGGGGTGGAAACCCCTTTATGTAATGTCTTTGAAGCCCGGTCTTGTGGTGATGAGGTGCTGGTGGGTCTCCCTCCTTCTCAACCGGGCCTCCTTTTGTGGGACCTATTTTCTGCAGCTACTTGGGGATTCTCTCCTCGTGGAGGTCATGGGGCTATACCTGGCGGGTTGTCTCTCCTGGACCAGGTCTGCAGGGTCCCTAGTCCTTTACATCCCCTGCTTTTAGGGGGAAATGTCTCCCAGCGACCCCCCTGCCTGAGGTGTCCGCTTTGCCCCTCTTGGGTGCGGTGCCTTGGCCCTTCCTGGCCTCAATCTTCTCCTGGATGGTTGGTGTGGTGGAGGTTGTGAGGTAGTCCTCTTTGTATAGCTGACTGCTCTGTGGTCCGGAGCCTCCTCCCTCCCTTGCTATGTCCTACGGTATCTTCCTCTGTGTGTTTGCATTAATAGAGGTGCCTCACCTGTTGCACTCGTCGGGGTTGCACTTGTCGGGATCCTTATGAGGCTCCATGGGTGCTCCTGCTATCCCCCTGTTGCTCTCCTCTATGCTTGCCCCTTCAAGGCTCCTGCTGTCCCCCTGCTGCTTTCCTCTACGCTGGCCCCTTTAAGGCTCCTGCTGTCCCCGTGTTGCTCTCCTCTACGCTTGCCCATTCAAGGCTCCTGCTGTCCCCCTGTTCTCCTCTACGCTTGCCCCTTCAAGGCTCCTGCTGTCCCCCTGTTGCTCTTATCTACGCTTGCCCCTTCCAGGCTCCTGCTGTACCCCTGTTGCTTTCCTCTACGCTTGCCCCTTCAAGGCTCCTGCTATCCCCCTGTTACTTTCCTCTATGCTTATCCTTTCAAGGCTCAGGGCTGGCTCCGGCTGCTTTTCCACTCATAAGGCACTGGATGGACGGAGAGGCTATTTGCAACAAAACTAGCTGCTTGGGTGCTGTAGGCAGATGAAAGTGTCTGAATTGCCTGGGCCTCCCTTTCACAGCCCGACAGAGGAGATGAGTAGTGCCTTTGAAGGGTTAGTCTTGCCCAAACTATGTAATGGGATGCTAATGAACCTGCTAATAAAACAACTACCCTTTTGTGAGGGTCCAATAATTAATGATATTGAGCATTGATTTCTAATACTTTAAGGAATGAAGCAAGCACACTGTGTTGTGATATGCACTTAGTTAGCAGGCCACACCATTTTTAAAATGTTCGTAGGTAGGCCACCCCCATCAGGTATTAGACCATGGCCATCATGCAAGACACACCCCCACATGAGCCCCCACCATCTTACTTTCTTAGCCCACTTAACGCCCTGGGAGTACTTGAAGCATATATGGGTAACATATAAAACATTCTTGCAGAGGGCTGGTTGTGGGTTCTCCGGATTCGAAGCACCAAACTCAACGCGGGTCTTGGATAGTCTTTCACTGAAGGAAAATCATAAAGTACATGTACCCATAGTAAGTCTGCATAGCACCATGGATGACACAGTGACTGTGTAGACCTCTAATGATCTACCATCGCCAAAGCCTGAGATACCCATAACCTTACCTGCCATTGCCCCTCAAGGTAGGGGTATATTCAATCTTGCACCACAAGGGAGGAGTACACCCAATTTTGATCAATCCAAGCATTCGGCTCTCCTCCAAATGGCCCGACCTTATGGCCAACATTGCTAAAGAGCTACTACTTTAAGGACCCATTTGACCGTGGCTTTTTGTCGGGTGCATTAAACGATTGGGTAGCAGACCTATGGGTGCCTAAATTGAACTCTGCATCCCAGACACATGGGCATGCTAGCGCTGATGCTACAGGCAGCAAGGGTAAACACTGCCAGCCAAACTCTTTCACAAAGGGAAATGACAGATCAAGCCACTCAAACTGACCTCTGTATTGAGGAATCCCTGAGTTCTATGGGGCCAATATTGGCATGCGATGAAAAGGCAAAAATCCCTAGCGTAGACTTATTACAGGAAACAGTTCCTTCCTTATCTCTGCATGAGCTGAGTGCTGGCCATAAAGAGGTTAAACATCCCACAGTCATGAATGCCAAATTGAAAAGCACTTCCCTATGAAATCTGCCAGTACAAAAAAAAAAAAAAAATCACATATGCCTAAGATAATGGACTCGAACACTCATGACTTTGTAATGGATCAAAGCTATTTCATTATAACGAACATTCAGAAAACTAAAGAAAAAGAGCCCAAAGAAGCCCTGCGCAATAAGGTTCTCGCTTGGTTGTGCCACAGAACTGTCCCAGGAGTAGTCGGACTCAAGGACTTAATGATCATTCGGAGGATAGATCTGAGTGACTGGTGTCTGCTACCCAATTGTGACTGCATTTTGGTGGGCTGTGGGGCCAGCACCTTGCCTGCTTTTCTCAGACGATGCAAATATCTACCCAAAGGGACCTCAAACTGTAACATTATTCTTAGAATTTAGATCTTCAGAGAGTTTCTTATGGTTCTTCCTCTTCCTGATTATTGTTAACATGCTTACTCTGATTTTCTCAATACTTGAACTGCAGTTACTAATTGGATGGTGATTGTTATGTCTTGCCCATTTTGCTCTTATCTTGTTATCGACCCTTATATGTATTTATGTTGTTTGTCTTGTCTGCGCCCTTAAGCCTCCGGGTTCTCAGGTGCGCAATACAAATTCAATAAAATAAAGTAAAAATGCTCAAACACCGCCTGGGGACTGTATGGG
Source organism: Ambystoma mexicanum (assembly GCF_040938575.1). NCBI lineage: Eukaryota > Metazoa > Chordata > Amphibia > Caudata > Ambystomatidae > Ambystoma > Ambystoma mexicanum. Next base: position 740,376,517 of record NC_090929.1, on the reverse strand, counting down.
AACCTGACGCATAAAGTGTTGCTAAGTATCACACACCAGGTGAAAAGTGCGGCTTCTCTCTCGTGCAATTATCACACTATTGACGAGAAGTCCTGTCCCGCCTCCCCTCACTGAAACAATTACACTCATTCTGAAAACAACGCTACAACTGACTGCACACTACACATCCCATCTCGAAAAACCGCAGCTATCTGGACAATTGGAGACACTCACTGCCATCCTTGCATCCTTCAAGGACACATCATATGTGCCTGGCTGCTTCTGTACTCGTAACTCTTTAAACTGAAGCACTCCTCCTTTACCTGACAATCATTAACTGCTCACAGCAGGACACAACTGTATTAGTTCCGGAGGCAAGTGGCCTTCATAGAATCATAGTTGGCTAGCCCAACCCTCCGATTGGGTTTATAGCTCTTTGGTGACTATTAGCCAATTAGGAGGGCCGTTCTGTTTGGGATATGAGGCACACTGTGGCAAATCAACTTCCAGTGCACCAGTGGTGCAGAGATGAATATCGGTTTCCAAACCATCAAACAACCCCACAACCTCTAGTATACCATAAGGGATCTGAATAGATTAGAAACATAAGCAAATTATAAACCTTGTTCAATTTTGGTAACATGGACGGAGCGGCATGCTTATCTGTGAATAGTCGTGGATCGTTGGTTAGTTGCAACACAGCGATAATACAATTATTACCCAATGTCTTTGCTTTGGGTAATAATCGCTTCGTGAAAGCGAGGCGAGTGGAAAGCATCTAAAAGTTCCTCCGAGCCTGTTTTTGCCATTTAATTGTATTAATCTGTGCTCCGTGCCTCAGTGAATCCCTCTCCCTGCCTTCCCCACCAGCTTCCTCTTCCTGATCCCTGCCCGTCTCCCAGCCCAGCCCACCTCCCTGATTGGTCAGATCACTAGTCTTAACGGATATGAGTTTCTTGACCTACTATCCGCCAGTTGTCGCTGGTACCCCCGCCCTTATTTCCCTCGTCATCACTGTGTGCCCACAACCCCTTAGGGCCCAACGTTTCACTGTGTGCCCAGACCCCCTGGTTCACATCTCGTCACTGCCCCTCCAACAACCTCCGGTTCAGTGTGATGCTGCCAGCTTCTCGCTTGGTCCCCTAAGATATCGCCATCTACCCCATGCCCCTCTCGTGTCCCATGTTGTCGCTGTGTTCCCCCAGCCCCCTCTGGTTGCCCTTGATGTCGCTGTATACCCCCAGCCCCTCTGGTACTGTGATTTCTCTTTGTACCCTCTGGTCCCCTGCATGCTGTTGCGGTTTGCCCCCACCCCCGGTCCCCTGCGATGCCCCTGTGTACCCAACCCCTCCGGTCCTCGTTTACAGTTCCCAGGCATGCCCTCCTGTCTGTGCCCTAGCACCTGCACTGTCGAGGTGTCTCTAGATCGAGTGCAGTAGCTAGTCTTCACATTTGTGCTGTTCATGCCCTGTGGGAGTGTCTTTGCTTTCTCCCTCTTTCCCTCCCTTGTCATCGAATGCCTTTAAAGCGCATTGCGCTTAATCGCCGTGTGGATGGAACATCATATCACTATGCTTACTCTCTACGCTACACATTACACAATTAGAGTGCACCTATACCCCTCAATCAATTCGGCCAAGCTGCTCACATATGACCACTACCCCACAAACACCTCATCACTCTAATAAAAAGCAGCTATATCCCATTACAAACCGGCCTAGCTGCACATATAAGCGTCCTACAGGCCTAACGCAGCCAGAACCCAGTCTGGGTGTACACCCACCAGACTGCACACATATTATCAACACCTCATACACCCCAGTCAAAAATGTCATAAAACGGATGCAAGTTATATATACTGTATAGCTTATGAATTATATGTTCTTTAGCACTACCAAGGAGTTCTCCAGGATGAAGTTTCAAGGCACAGCCAAATAGTTCCTACTGGATAGTATGTGATGTTCCATCCCACTCTGTTGCTCCTGTCAGCAAGCATAGATGTATAAGCCCCCTTTTGCTTTATTGGCCCACATTCTGTATAGTTGAAGGCCATTTGAAGTTACGCTGATTTGATCAATGTTAACACAAAGAAGCAAAGTAGTAGAGAAGCAATCAAGTTTTACGCTGATCATTTTATTCTTTGCAATGAAATATGTATGAACAGAAAATAAATTGCAAAAACCAGCAAGAACATTTATTTTTGGACAACTTCGAAACAATGGCACTCAGGAGGTTGGTGCGAAATTCAGGTCATCCACACAAGCCAACGCGGAATGCTCCAATGAGGATGACTTCTCTCTAAGTGTAAAGAGATAAAAAAGTAAGGCTCAAAGATTGGGATGCATGCAATAGCCACCAAAATGTAACGTATGACAGCATGAACATATTAATCAATAATTTATTGGGTATTTATAATGCCCCTATACAGCAAATGGTGCATCAAGGTACATATATTTATAATAGTAATGTGAAATTAAAAATTACAATGTACATGTCATCAGAGTGAACTGGACCTTCCAGCCCTCTAAGATGAGATAGCAATACCCTTGAGATAGATGGGGATGCAGAATTGTATTCAAACAGCAATAATCGAAACAACTCAGGTAGTTGGCAAAAGGATAAGTGTTTTAATATCAATTATCTAAAACAGGAATGATAACGGACATCAGCAGATGTCTCTCATCACTATCTCAAAGCGTTTCATTAAAAAAATGACACCTTTATAGTAAATATTCGTCATTGATGACGTTAACCTGTGTATCACTCATGTCATCCTATCCATACTCGTTTGGGCAGTGAAATAAAGTGATAGGCTTCTTAACATCAGGTGGGGCAACTAAGCCCTTCCCTAAAATGTCACTATAAATGTCACTAAATATACGACGTCTAATTGGCTACACAACTATAGGACCCTTGATCATGCGGTCCTTTAGCATCGGTAACTTTCCAACCTCTGTCATTACCCTCCCAATCTATGTTAGCAGCTCTCTGGCTGAGCGTCCAGGTGCAGATAAGCTAGTCTTAACCACAGCTTCCCAACAATTAACATGATCATCCATCATCACCTCAGTGGTCTGCTGTCAATTAGGGCGTTGAACTCGTCCTTGGAAATGTTCCTTGCTACTGAAGAATTCAGGGGAGTGAAGGCACACTCTGCCTTTGTGCGTAGGTGTGACCATCATGCTCTTCCGACTTCTTCTCCCCACGTGACTAAAGACCACGGAATTGAGCTTTCAGAATTCAGATTTTCCGGACTAATGTCCAGGAAAGTCATAATTGTATAAAAAATGTATATTTTATGCGGCTAGTAGTTTTGACCATTGTTCCTGAATACATATTCCTAAATTTCACAATTTGCATCACATTGTATCAAAAAACTCCTACTTGTGTACAATTCAACCAGTCTGTTACAAAAGGAATGAATTGCCATTTGCAACTGTGGGTCACTTTTTCATTGGTGCCTGAGACAATTTTATGCCCCAGGCCAACCTGGTGGCCAACCATGCTTGGATAGTGTCATACATTCTGTTGATGTAGCTGTAGTCTTGGTCATAAATCCCTGAGAGGGGAATGAGGATTTGGGTATCATCGGCATAGTTGGTATGAGCCTTGAGGAACCCCGCAGGGAACTTGAGTTGGATGGGCAGCAGTGCTTCCAGCATAGACACTGTGTGCCTGCAAGAAATTAGGCAATCCATTTGGTGGACTTGGGTGAAATGTTGGCAGCTAAAGTGAGGTGGTGGCAGAGTGTTTGGTGGTTGACCAGGTCAAACGCTGCCGATGGATCGAGAAGGAGGAGGGCTAGGTTGCCAGTGTCGTGGATATCGTCGAGTTGGTTTTTCAGGTCAAGGAGGAAGTATTCTGTGCCATGGACAGGTCTGAAGCCTGACTGGTGAGGGCTGAGGATGTTGTGTTGTTTCAGGTAGGCTTGTATTTTAATGTATGATATGTAATTTATAACGCGCCTATACACAAGTGTTTCTAGGCCAGAGAAGACAAGGATGGGGAAACAGAGGGAGGACGAAACAACGATCTTACTAGGCCTTGTCATTTAGATCACGCAAGTGCAGGGAAGGGGATGTAATCAAAGGTGCAGCCAGCGGGTGGCTCAGTGCAGGTAATCAAAAGTGCAGCCAACGGGTGGCTCATAAGTGCAGAGTGAAGGGGATGTAGGGTTACAGATACAGACCCCAAGTGATGGGGCAGCCAAAAGGCAGTGCAAGGTGCAACTGGACAGGCAGGGACCTGGGCCCAACTTCAGAGGGGGACCAGTGCGTGGACCAGACGGGTCATCAGCAGGGGAGAGGAAGAGAGAAAGCAGAAGCAAAGAGGAAGGTCTTGAGTTGCTTCTGGGACCAGAGGTAGTTCTGCTCAAGTTTGAGAGAGGCAGGGAGGCTGTTCCAGAGGGAGGCCCCAGCCGAAGAAAGAGATCTGCCCCCAACTTTCTGCTTTGAAAAGCGACTGACCCTCAGAGAGTTGGAGGTGGATGAGCGGAGAGCTCAAGAAGGGACATGTTTAGGAAGAGAGAGTTGTAAGTAGTGCGGTCCCAGTCCCCAGAAAGACTTGTGGACAATGCAGAGGGTCTTAAACTTGATCCTTGCCACCATTGTGGGCAACATAGGCAGCAATGGTAGATGAGTGTTCAAAATGGCTGCGCATCGACGCCATGTTATCCTGGCTCACATTTTACACACTAGCATTACAATGCCGTGTCTCCAGGTGTCACAGGTCCTCTGTCTGTTACGCAGGGGCAGCACAAACTTGTGCATCCCCATAAGGTTATGGCACCTGCACTATAGTAGTACACAGGACACAGTAACCCCTCAGGGATAGAGGGTTAGGGTCTGTTGGATTGGATAGGCACAGGGAGGTAGGGTAACCGGAAAGAGAGTTAGGTAGAGGGTGTGGAAAGCAAGGGGGAAGTAGGGTAAGGAACAAGTTACTTACCTGTAACTGTTGTTCTCTAGCATGGGTCTGGCACAGAATCACATGCTCATGAATATTCCCTGTCGTCGGGCTGGGAATCCTCGGTATAAGAAAAAAAAGTTTCACTTTTGTTTATAAACTATCTTTCTCCTATAAACCAATGTCTGAGCTATGGGTCATACTGCCACCAGCCAATGACTGCCCTCTCCCAAAGCCCCTCCTGTGGCAGCCATCCTCAGATTTGGTAGCACGTAAAGTGGCAGTATGACCAAGAAGAGCCCCAGAGGGGCAGAAGGGTTCACATGTGATTCCATGCCAGACCCATGCTGGAGAACAACAGTTACAGGTAAGTAACTCGTTCCTTCTCCAGCATGGGGTCTGGCATGGATTCACATGCTCATGAATAAAGAATACATAGCAGTACACATGCACAACCACCAGAGGTGGCAAAAAAGGCTCAACATTAAGCAATACAACAAATCAACATTAAGCATCTCTTACCTCCTCACAAGGCTCACCTCAGGCGAACAGGTTGCGCAGCACTGCTTATCCGACCCTGGACTCCTCCCTGGATTCCCGATCGACGCAGTAGAATCTTGTGAAGGTGTGCGTCGACCTCCATGTAGCAGCCCTGCAGATGTCCAGCAGGGGCACACCAGACAGGAACGCCGTGGTAGCAGCGATCGCTCTGGTCGAATGGGCTCTCGGACGGCCTGGCAGCGGTCGGTTTGCCAACTGGTGGCAGTGCATGATGCGGCCGGAGAGCCATCTGGAAATGGAAGACTTCTAGAGAGAGCCTTCCCCTGGTTCACAGTCCCAAAATTCACAAACAGCTGTGACGTCTTCCGAAAACTCTTCGTGCGGTCCGCGTAGAACTTCAGCGCTCTAGCCACATCTAGCGAGTGCAAAGTCCTCTCAGCCGGCGACAAAGGCGACGGGAAGAACACTGGCAACACCAAGGGCTCGTTGAGGTGGAAGTCCAACGGCACCTTGGGCATGAAGGAGGGGTGCATCCGCAGCACCACCCTCGTGTCGTGAAAAGTTAAGTATGGAGGCTTGCAGGATAGGGCCTGGATCTCTCCCACTCGTCGTGCAGAGGGGATGGCCACGAGAAAAGCAGTTTTCCACGACAGGAACTTCAGCGGTGCCAAATGCATAGGTTCAAATGGGGCACCCATGAGCCTAGCCAGCACTACATTAAGCTCCCAAGCCGGGGCAGGCGCCTTCACCGGTGGGAACGATCTGAAAAGTCCTTTAATAAATTCCTTTACAAGACGATGCGACCATAGGGACACCCGTACCGCCGTCCTGGTATATCTTGAGATGGCAGCCAGGTGTATTTTGATGGAGGCGTGGGCCAATCCCGCCTTGGCCAACGACAGCAGGTACGGCAGCACTTGAGGGGCCGTAATCCATAGAGGGTTGATCTTCTGTGCCCGGCACCAGACAGAGAACCTCTTCCACTTATGTCCGTAACACTTGAGAGTTGAGGACGGCCTGGCTTTTGCGAGAACCTCTCTGCAGTCAGCCGGGATATCGTACCCCCCCAAACTCTAGTGCCGCAGGAGCCAGGCCTGCAAGTTCAGAGACGCCGGGTCGTGGTGTAGGATGGCGCCTCCTTCTTTGGAGAGAAGATCCGGGTCCGCCGGTAGCTTGATGGACGGGGACGTTGACAAGTCCAGAAGGTCCGGGAACCAGATCTGCCTCGGCCACGCCGGTGCGACGAGGATCATCCTGCACCGGGACCTCTTGAGCTGGTTGATTAGTCGAAGCAGCAACGGAAACGGAGGGAACGCGTACAGGTGTAATCCGTCCCAGGGGAACGAGAACGCATCGCCCATGCTTCTCAGCTGGGGGAACCTGCTGGCGGACCTCTGACACTTTAGTTCGTCGCTGTTTGGAACAGGTCGATCTGGGGTTTGCCCCATCGTCGGAAGAGTCGGTCCACCTGATCCTGGCGCAGTTCCCACTCGTGACACGCGCGCAGCTCCCTGCTGAGCGAGTCGGCGATGGTGTTTCTTTCTCCCGCCAGTTGGAAGGGAACCAGGAACATCCCCTGGGCGACCGCCCAGTGCCACAGATCCTGTGCTTCCTTGGAAAGGGCTGGGGATCTGGTGCCTCCCTGCTTCCGTATGTAAAACATTGTCGTGGTGTTGTCCGTGAAGATCCTCACCACCTTGCCTTTGAGGGACGGGAGGAACGATCTGAGAGCCCAGAACACGGCTCGAAGCTCCAGGATGTTGATGTGCAGAGACTTCTCCTCCGGAAGCCAGAGGCCTCTTGCGTGGAGATCTCCTGTGTGGGCGCACCAGCCTTCCAGTGAGGCGTCCGTAGTCACCGTCACCTGGTACGACGGCGTCTGGAAGTCCGTGCCCGCCGTGAGGTGAGCTCGAGAGCCCCACCATTGAATCGCCCGCCGGAACGCTTCGTTGAGAGGGATCCTGTCTTCAAAGGTGCCCGTCGCCTGCATCCAACGGGCGTCGAGGAATTCTTGAAGCGGGCGCATCCGTAATCTGCAAAGGCGCACGAGATAGATGCAAGAGGACATCATCCCCAGGAGCCTCACTGTATCGAGCTTCGCTCCCAGAAACAGGGCCACCTGCGACGGAATCAGGTGAGACTTCGGGTAATTTATGGTGAATCCCAGTTCTGTGAGTAGCCGGACGGTGCTCGCAGTGTGTCCGACGGCGAGTTCCCTTGTCTTTGCGCGGATGAGCCAGTCGTCCAGGTAGGGGTAGACGTGAATCCCCTGCAGACGCAGCCGTGCAGCCACCGGCGCCAGGCACTTGGTAAAGACCCTGGGTGCCGACTTCAATCCGAACGGCAGAGCTTTGAATTGGTAGTGGCGTCCCTGGACGACGAACCTGAGAAACTTCCGGTGACTTTTTAGGATGGGAACATGGAAGTACGCATCCTCCAGGTCCAGCGACGATAGGAAGTCGCCTTCCTCCATCTGTCCCAACACGTGTTGTAGAGTGACCATCCTGAACTTTTGTGACCTGATGTATTTGTTCAAACGACGAAGGTCCAGGATGGGGCGCCAGCTGCCTGTCTTCTTTCTGACGAGGAAGTACCTTGAGTACACTCCGGAGCCCCGGAGTCTCTTGGGGACGAGCTCGATGGTGCCTTTTCTGAGCATCGCTCGTACTTCCAACAGGAGTTGTTGAACATGATTCTCCTTCCTGGCCACAGGTGGAGAATGGGGGCACTTCCTCAGGAATTCGATAGAGTGTCCTCTTGCCAGGGTATCCAACAGCCAACAGTCGGTGGAGATGGTCTCCCACACGCCGACGAACTTCGTCAGCCGGCCTCCCACCGGGGTGTTTCGGTGGGGGCCCGACACCACGGCCGGTTCAATCTTGCTTGGAGGTGGTGGCCTTACCGCCCTGGCCTCCCTGCTGACGGCGGCGGGACCCTCCCTGCTTGCCGCGACCCCTGTATGCTTCTTGAGACGAGGAGCGTGCCGCCTGGCGGTAGGACGATGAGCCGCCGCTGGATCCCTTGGAAGCCCCTTGTCTGCCTCCGGCGCTCCGAAAGGGCCTTCGCTGCTGGAGGGTTCCTAGAGCTCGGGCCGTCTCCGTGTCAGTCTTTATGGCCTGGAGCGATTCGTCCACAGCCTTGCCGAACAAGTTGTTGCCGTCGAACGGCATGTCCAAAACTCTCGTCTGGACGTCTTGGCGGAAACCAGTTTCTCGGAGCCAACCTCGTCGTCGCAGGCAAACCCCGTTGCCTAGCTGGCGAAAACCGGTATCGGCGATCTCTGTCGCCACCGTTATGGCGTGGTCAGACGCCACCTCGCCTTCTTGAAGTATTTCCAGGGCCTCGGCCCTCTTGTCGTCCGGCAGGAAGTCCAAAATGGGGGCCAGCTTAAACCATAGTTCTCTGTCGTAATGGGCGACGATAGCAAGGGCGTTGGCCGCCTTGATTGTCGTCGCCGCCGACAACGAGATAATCCGTCGTCCCATGGCGTCTAATTTCTTTCCCTCGCCGTCCGGTGGGGAATTTGCTGTCGAGGCTCCTGAGCCTGCGTCCTTCTTCTTAGCCGCCGCCGAGACAACAGAGTCTGGCGTTGGCTGGGCCCTGAGACACAGGGGAGCCGTGTCGGGGACCCTATATGTTTTTCTCGTATTGGTCCCGTTTGGCCGGTGCTGTGGAGGGGTTCTTCAGCACTGATAGGCCTTCCTCCCAGATGTCGTCGATCAGGGGCACCGCGATGACTGATTTTCTCTTGGCCTCCCTGCGCTGGTAAAGGAAAACTTCCTTTTTGCGTTCTTCTGTGCAGAGTTGGAACAACTCCGACGCCCTGGATATCATGGCATGGAACGAGCCAATTTCGTCGGGCGGGGAGGCCCGTGGGGCGGGAGACAGAAGGTCCGTTCCGTCGTCTGCACCGTCGTCGTCAGAGCCCGTCGTCGTGCCTACCACATCGTCGTCACCCGGTTTGGGAAAGGATGAGGAGGGGACCGTAAGTCTTGCGGGAGCGACGGGAGGAGAGGGATGGATCCGTCGTCGCTTATTCGGAGGGCTTTCCGACGGGCCAGGTTGGGGTTCCTCCGGCCTGGGCCGTGGTAATCTCGTTCTGATCTCAGAGCATAGGGACTGGATCGCCAACAAGATGGCCGCCGAGCTATCCTGAGGCTCGGGTTCCGGCTGCACTGGACGGGAGGGCTGTTCATCCTCGTCGTCCTCATCCTCCTCGATTACGTCCAGGGGATCCTCCTCACGGGATCGAACCTTCTCGAAGCGAGCTTCGAGGTTTTTCACGACCTCAGTCAGTTCCTCCTCCGAGGCTGATTCCGAGCTCGAGATGTCCACCGTGCCCCCCCCCCCTTTTTTGTCACGGGGGTCTTGACAATGGGTTGAAAAGAGGATTCCCTCCTTGGCGGCAGGGAAACTCTAGTTCCGGAGGTGGCCTCCGTCGGCGGGGTCTCTGCCGGCACGGCCAGAGTCGCCGCAATCGCCTCGATAGAGGCCTTAGCTTGGTGGGTAGGGGCCTTGACCGCCCTAGGCGCGACTGGGGCCTTCTCCCTGGGGGGAGGGTCAACGCCTCGAACCCCCTCATCCGAGCTCGGACGGGGCTTCTCCCGAAGCTTACCCGGACCATCAGACTTTCTCTTCCCCGAACCAGAGCGCTGACTCGTGGTTGACGGTACCAGGGAGGAAGCGCCCTGCTTGGCGACCAAAGAGCCCAACCTTTCGGCGCTCCCGGAGCCCGCCGACTAGCGGTGCTTGGCCTGGTGTTGGGCTCCCGTCGCCGGGGCGCCTGCACAGGACTTAGAAGCCCGCTCGGACCCTTTCTTCTTCTCTCCAGCCTTCTCCAACCAGCTGGCAAGGCGGGATCGACGGTCTTTCATAGTCCGCTCCGACATGTTCTTACAGAACTCACAGTCCTTCTCTACATGCGTCTTATCCCCGTGGAGGCAGTAGAGGCACCTCGAATGTTCGTCTTCTTTAAAGACATTTTGCAACCCGCATCCAGGGCAGTTCCGAAACAGCTTGGATCCGGGCGACGAACCCTTGTCCTGGGCCATGTCCAAGTAGGCCACAAGTCTTCTGGAATGTTCCAAGAAGTAGATTCGATGAAGTCTTCACCCTTGAGGGGCGTAGAAGTTCCGAAACGGATCCCCGTTAACGGAAGAATGAAACGGTGGAGCTTGAGGCTCGAACCGGAAAAAATGAGACAAGTCTCTTGAAAAAGCACGAAAAAGTAGCAAAAAAGAGAGCTATGCACGAGGACTACCAACACAAGAACGTGCGGTAAAAATCTGAGGATGGCTGCCAGAGGCGGGGCTTAGGGAGAGGGCAGTCATTGGCTGTGGTCAGTATGACACAGAGATCAGTGATTAGTTATTACTACGAAAGACATATCAGAAACGAAACTGATACTGGTTTTTTCTTTACCGAGGATTCCCAGCCTGACGACGGGGAATATTCATGAGCATGTGAATCCATGCCAGACCCCATGCTGGAGAAGTAACTTGTTCCTTCTCCAGCATGGGGTCTGCCATGGATTCACATGCTCATGAATACAAGAATACATAGCAGTACACACATGCACAACCACGGGAGGTGGCAAGGCTCAACATTAAGCATTTCAACAACTCAACATTAAGCATCTCTTACCTCTTCACCAGGCTCACCTTCAAGTGAACAGGTTGCGCAATCCCGGTCGACGCAGTAGAATCTCGTGAAGGTGTGCCTCGACCTCCACGTAGCAGCCCTGCAGATGTACAGCAGGGGCACACCAGACGGGAAAGCCGTGGTAGCAGCGATCGCTCTGGTTGAATGGGCTCTCAGACGGCCGCGCAACGGTCGGTTTGCCAACTGGTGACAGTGCATGATGCAGCCAGAGAGCCATCTGGAAATGGAAGCCTTCGAGAGGGCCTTCCCTTGGTTAACAGGGCCAAAGTTCACAAACAGCTGTGACGTCTTCCAAAGACTCTTCGTGCGGTCCACGTAGAACTTCAGCGTTCTAGACACATCCAGCGAGTGAAAAGTCCTCTCAGCCGACGACGAAGGCGACGGGAATAAAACAGGTAACACCAAGGGCTCGTTGAGATGGAAGTCCGACGGCACCTTGGGCATGAAGGAGGGGTGCGTCCTCAGCACTACCCTAGTCTCGTGGAATGTCATAAATGGAGGTTTACAGGAGAGGGCCTGGATCTCTCCCACTCGTCGTACGGAGGTGATGGCCACAAGAAACGCTGTCTTCCACGATAGGAACTTCAACGGTGCCGAATGCAAAGGCTCAAATGGCAGACCCATGAGCCTGCTCAGCACCACGTTGAGCTTCCACACCGGAGTCAGAGCCTTCACCGGCGGGAACGAGCGGAACAGTCCTTTCATGAACTCCTTCACCAGGCGATGAGACCACAGCGACGACAACCCCAGAGTTCTGGTGTAGCGGGAGATCGCCGCTAGATGGATTTTGATGGAGGCATGAGCCAGCCCTGCCTTGGCCAGCGACAGCAAGTACGGCAGCACTTGAGGGGCCATAATCCGCAGAGGGTTGATCTTCTGTGCACGGCACCAGACAGAGAAGCTCTTCCATTTATGTCCATAGCACGTAAGAGTCGAGGACGCCCTGGCCTTTGCAAGCACCTCCTTGCAGTCCGCCGGGATATCGTACCCTCAGAACTCTAGTGCTGCAGGAGACAGGCCTGCAGGTTCAGCGATCCTGGGTCGTGATGTCGAATGGCGCATCCTTCCCTGGCGAGAAGATCCGCATCCGTCGGCAGTTTGACTGGGGGGGGGGCGCTGACATGTCCAGAAGGTCCAGGAACCAAATCTGCCTCGGCCACACCGGTGCGACGAGGGTCATCCTGCACCAGGACCGTCTGAGTTGACTGATGAATCGCAGCAGCAACGGCAATGGTGGGAACGCATACAGGAACAGGCCGTCCCAGGGGAATGAGAAGGCATCGCCCATGCTCCCCGGCCGGGGAAACCTGCTGGCAAACATCTGGCACTTGGTGTTCGTCGCCTTCGCAAATAGATCGATCTGGGGACCATCGTCGGAATAGGAGATCCACTTGATCCTGCCGAAGCTCCCACTCGTGGCACGAGCGCAGCTCCCTGCTGAGTGAGTCGGCGATGGTGTTCTTTATTCCTGCCAGATGGAAGGGTACCAGGAACATCCCTTGGGCAACGGTCCAGTGCCACAGATCCTGCGCTTCCTTGGATAGGGTCCGGGATCTGGTCCCCCCCTGCTTCCTGATGTAGAACATTGTGGTGGTGTTGTCGGTGAAGACCCTTACCACTTTGCCCTTGGGGGACGGAAGGAACGACCTGAGGGCCCAGAACACGGCTCGGAGCTCCAGGATGTTGATGTATAGTGACCTCTCCTCCGGGAGCCAAAGGCATCTCTGGTGTGCGCTCCCCATCCTTATAGGGAGGCGTCCGTCGTCACAGTTTCCTGATGTGCCGAGGTCTAGAAGTTCAGGCCCGCTGCTAGATGCGCGCGGTTGCCCCACCACCGGATCGCTTGGCGGAAAGTCTCATTGAGGGAGATCCTGTCTTCGAAGCTGCCCGCCGCTTGCATCCAACGGGCGTCGAGGAACTCCTGCAGTGGCCGCATCCGCAACTTGCACAGACGCACGAGGTAGATGCACAACGACATCATGCCGAGCAGGGACTTGATGGACCTCACCCTGGCCACTTCCATGGTCAACAGTCGTTGTACCTTGCCCATGATGGCTTTCGTCCTCTCCTCCGACGGTGAAGCCAACCGTGCCACTGTGTCGAGTCTGGCTCCCAGGAACAGGGCGTCTTGCGACGGTACCAAGTGGGACTTTGCAAAGTTGATCGAGAATCCCAGTTCTGTGAGCAGGCGGACGGTCTTCGCTGTGTGATCGAGTTCTCTTGACTTTGCTCGGATGAGCCAATCGTCCAGATATGGGTATACGTGGATCCCCTGCAGCCGCGCCGCCACCGGTGACAGGCACTTAGTGAAGACCCTTGGCGCCGACTTCAACCCGAAGGGCATGGCCTTGAACTGGTAGTGCCGCACTTGTAAGAACTTTCGATGTCCTTTTCGTATGGGGATGTGGAAGTAAGCATCCTCCAAGTCCAGCGATGACAGGAAGTCGCCTTCCTCCAATTGTCCCAGCACGTGCTGAAGGGTGACCATCCGGAACTTCTGGGACTTGATGTATTTGTTGAGGCAGCGCAGGTCTAGGATGGGCCGCCAGACGCCGGTCTTCTTTCGGACAAGGAAGTACCGCGAGTATACTCCGGAGCCCCGGAGCCTCTTTGGGAAGAGTTCTATTGCGCCCTTTCTCAGCATTACTCGTACCTCCAGAAGCAACTGTGGCACATGGTTTTCCTTCCTGGCCACAGGTGGGAAACAGGGACACTTTCTTTGGAACTCCAGGGAGTGCCTGTTGGCCAGCACCCAACGGTCGGTGGAGATGGACTCCCACACGCTGATGAATTTCGCCAGCCGGCCTCCTACCGGGGTGCTCGGGTGGGGGCCCGGCGTCACGGCCGGTTCAGTCTTGTATCGCCGAGGCCTTGCCACCTTTGCCTCCTTGGCGACGATGACGGTCCTCCTGTCTTGTTGCGGCATCTGTAGGCTTCCTGCGACGAGGAGTGGGCTGCCTGGCGGTACGACGAGGCATTGCCGCCGAATCCTTTGGAGGCACCTCGAGACTTGCCACCGGAGGTCCGAAAGGACTGCCGTCGCTGATGGAGAGAACCCAGGGCCCGGGCCGTCTCGGAGTCCACCTTGATGGCCTGCAGCGACTCGTCCACTGCCTTGCCGAACAGGTTGTTCCCGTCGAAGGGTATGTCCAGTACCCTGGTCTGCACGTCCTGACGGAAATCAGTGGCCCTGAGCCAACCGCGCCAGTGATGGCAAACGCTGTTGCCCATCTGGCGAAAGCCGGTGTCGGCGATGTCCGTGGCCACCGTGATGGCGTGGTCCGATGCCACCTCACCTTCCTGCAGGATTTCAAGGGCTTCTGCCCTCTTGTCATCTGGGAGGAAGTCCAGGATGGGAGCGATCTTGAACCACAGCTCCCTGTTGTAGCGCGCCACGATCGCGAGGGCGTTGGCTGCCTTGATGGTCGTCGCTGCCGACGAGATGACCCCTCGTCTCATGGCATCCAGCTTCTTCCCCTTGGCGTCTGGCGGGGAAGTGGAAGTTGATGCCGTCGCCCCTGCCGATTTCTTCTTGGCCGCCGCAGAGACCATCAAATGCCCTGAGGCACATCGGAGCGGAGTCCGGGAACCGGTACTTCTTCTCGCACCGGTCCCTCTTCGCACGGCCCGTGGACAGGTTCTTCAGAAGGGACAGTCCTTCGTCCCAGATGTCGTCCAGTAAGGGGACAGAGAGGACAGTCTTCCTCTTGGCCTCCTGTCATTGGTAGAGGAACCCTTCCTTCTTCTGCTCTTTGGGTCATAGCTGGAAAAGCTCTGATGCCCTGGCGATCATGGCGTGAAAGGAGACAATTTCGTCGGGAGGGGAGGCCCGGGCAGGGGGTGATGGGAGATCCGTCCCGTCGTCACCGTCGTCGTCCGTCCCTGTCGTCGCCGTCCCCGTCTCATCCCTTGGAGGAAGGGATGGCGGTGAAGGTTGGAAGGAAGGTGGAGGATGGACTCGCCTCTGCTTGTTCGGTGGGCTCCCCGACGGTCCAGGCGCTGCTGGATCGTCCGCTGGTGGTAAGGGCAACCCTGTCCTTATCTCTGCACACAGGGTCTGCAAAGCCATCAAGATTGCGCCTGAATTGTCTTGTGGCATCTGTTGCAACAGGAGCGAAGGCTGGGGCGCGGGTTCCTCCACTTCCGACGGTCTGCAGTTCCTTGTCGGCCCCACCGTTGCTCTCTACGTCTGCCTCGTCGGGATCCCTCCCGTAGGTTCTGGCCTCCTCGAACTTCTTGTCCAGGATCTTTTTGACGCCAGCCAGCTCATCCTCGGTGGTGGTTTCCGTGTCAGTTAGGGGTGGGTCCCACGGTGGGTCCCACCCCTCTTTCTCATCCTGGGGTTTCACGGGGTCTTCTCGATAGGCTGGAAAGATGTTTCCCTCCTTGGTGGCAGGGGAACTCTGGGCCCGGAGGTCGTCTCCACTGGGGTAGCCTCCGCAGGCTTTGCCAGGGCCGCCACGACTTCTTCAATCGAGGCCTTCGCCGGGTGAATTAGGGCCTTCATGACCTTGGCCTTGTCTGAGGCCTTCACCTTAGGGGGATGGTCACCGCCTCGCCCCCCCCCCTCTTGGCTTTCTCCATCGGGATCAACCGGGGCTTCTTCCGAAGCTTACCCGGGTTCTCCGACTTCCTTTTCACCGAGCCAGAGCGTTGGCTGGTGAATGATGGCGTCTGTGACATCGCGCCCTGCCTGGCAGCCGAGGAGCCCGAACCAACGGCGCTCCCAGTGCCCGCAGACTCGCGGTGCTTAGCCTTTTGTTGGGCCCCCGTCGCCAGAGCGCCCTCAAAGGTCTTAGAAGACTGCTCAGATTTCTTCTTCTCACCTGCTGCTGGGCTCTTCCCCTTCAGCCAGTTGGTGAGTCAAATACGAAGATCCTTCATTGTCTGTGCGTTCTGTAAGAACATGTCCGTCCGGTCCTTCTCCACGTGCGATTTGTCGTCGTGAAGGCAGTAGAGGCACCAGGAGTGCTCATCTTTCTTGAAGACGTTCTGTAATCCACATCCTGGCCAGTTCCTGAACAGTTTGGATCCAGTAGGCGTCGAATCTTCCTTGTCTTGGGCCGTGTCCGAAACGGGGTAGGCCTCAAAGGTCTTCCGGAATCCTCCAAGAAGTGTAATTCGACGAAAATCCGCCCTTGAGGGGCATAGAAAAATTCCAAAACGGGTCCCCGTTGATCGGAAGAAGAATCGGTGGAGCTTGAGGCTCGAATTGACCGAAAAAATAAGAGTATACTCTTTGAAAAAAAAAAAACGCAATACGCAGTAAAAGCTCGAGAGCTAAGCACGAGGACTCCCAACACTTGAACGTGCGGTAAAAATCTGAAGATGGCTGCCAGAGGAGGGGCTTAGGTAGAGGGTAGTCATTGGCTGGGGGCAGTATGACCCAGAGACCAGTGATTGGTTATTAGTAGAAAGACAGTTCAGAAACAAAACTGAAACTGATTTTTTCTTTACCGAGGATTCCCAGCCTGACGACGGGGAATATTCATGAGCATGTGAATCCATGCCAGACCCCATGCTGTAGAATGAGAAACATCCCCCGGGTGACGGCACAGTGACACAATTCCTGCGGCTCTCTGGAGAGCGCCAGGGATCTCGTGCCCCCCTGCTTCTGGATGTAAATCATTGTGGTGGTATTGTCTGTGAAGGCCCTCACCACTTGCCCTTGAGGGACAGAAGAAATGACTTGAGGACCCAAAACACTGCCCGTAGTTCCAGGACATTGATGTGTAGTGTCTTCTCCAGTAGCCACAGGCCTCTGGCGTGGAGACGTCGGTTGTGGTTTCCCCAGCCTTCCAGGGAAGCATCCGACGTGACCGTCTCCTGGTACGGCGGGCTCTGAAGTCTGTGCCCCTGGCGAGGTTGGAGCGCACGCCCCACCACCTTATCGCTCGACGGAACTCATCGAGCACGATCCTGTCCTTGAAGCTTCCGGACACCTGGATCCAACGGGAGTCCAGTAATTCCTCAAGTGGTTGCATGGGTACACATGAATTCCCTGTAGTCACGGATGGGCCGCCAGCCAAGCTAGGCACTTCGCAAAGATTCTGGTCGTCGACTTCAGTCCGAAGGGGAGAGACGAAAAACGGATTCCCGTTAATCGGATGAAGAAATGATGGAGCACACAGGCTCGATTGAACAAAAATAGAGTTTTCTGAGTCAAAAAGCGCAAAAAAAGCACAAGGCTCTAAGAGTGGAACACGAGGACTCCCAACACTTGAATGTGCAATAAAAAATGTGAAGATGGCTGAGGAGGGGCTTAGGGAGAGGGCAGCCATTGGCTGGGGGCAGTATGACCCAGAGCTCAGTGAACGGTTTATAGGAGAAAGACTGTTCATAAACGAAAGTGAAACAGTTTTTTCTTTTACCGGGGATTTCCAGCCTGATGGGGAATATTCACAAGCATCAGAATCCATGACAGATTCCATGCTGGAGAAATGCTCCTCGACAACTTCTGCTTCTCCTCCAATGATCCCATGACTGTTGATAAATCTCTGTGCTCATGAGGCTGTGCGCATCACACACACACTTCATTACCTCGACACTATGTTGAGACAACAGACTGCCCAACACCTTACCCAGTGCGTGCTTCACTACTGTGCAGCATGCATATAACACATTAAATATGGCCATTCAGTGCACAGAGACAGTTGTGACTCATACAAGTTACATTGGTATTCACACACATTATGCATTGATGAATAAACAGGGCTACTTAGCTCTGGCTTGTAGATCTAGGCGGGATTGTCAGTTCTGTGCTTGCATGACGTTCCAAGTGCCATTTCAGTAGATGGTGAAGGCACGTTCTAAAGAAACAAAGGCTGAAATCAATATGTCAGAGTGTTAGTGCTCTGTTCATTTAGTACTGCATTCTTTTTTTTGCTATGTGTAAGCGTCTCCTAGGAAACATTTGTTGCGTAACTCACATAAGTAGATTTTACATTAAGCACATTAGATTTCTATTTTTGCTTAACAGTCTTTACATTGCTGGTTGTTCCAACACTAGCACGCAGTTTGTTTTTTAAAATCACATTTTATTGTTTTTTTTATTTAGACATTACCTAACACAACCTTGACTCCAATGAGTCAAACTACAATAACTCACTGGCCGTCCAGATGGCATCCGACAGGCTCTCTCTATCGAGAAGAACTTGGAGACGAGTTAGGTTCAAACATATCAGTGATCCATTGTTCCAAGAACAATTCCATGTATGGTCCCTCCGTATTTTCTGGCAAGCCTAGAATTCACTGCAGTATTGAGGGTTCCCTTACTGGGTCCGCAACCCTCTTCCGATCGAGCCGCTTCACCCATGCACTGCTGTGGACATCCAGCGTCGGGCGTCCTCGGGATATGGCAGGAGGCAGATGTAGGGTGGATGCAGCGAACTGCAGGAGAGGATAACAGGTCGGGTCTGCTTGTGGAGCCGTCTGTGCTTCAGCACGCCGCGAGCCACAATGCTTGTTCAGGCCTCTTGGATTCCCGCCGGCTAGGGCTGCTCCTTTCGCTGGTAGGTGTGAGCACTCTTGTGGACGCAGCGTGGTTGGGGTGGCCAGTCCCGCGCACGTCTCACACCGTCTGACGCCCACCAGGCAGGCCCCCACCTTTGTATCTGCAGTCCCCGGACAGGCACTCTGGGCGGCAGCACTGGTGGTCCACGGTTTGGATTCCAGGGTGCTGTTGCAGGGGCAGCGTCACCCCCACCAGTTGATCGATCTTCTATGTTCCTTCGCCCGCACTGGACTGGCTGGGCGCTCCATGCAGGTCTGCGGGTAAGGTATTTCTTTTGGATCGTTGTCCCTTCACGTGGAGCGTTGCGTGCTTCACCTAGTGCTTCTGCTTCTGCCGGGCTGCCTCGGTCGGCAGATAAGTTCTCTGTGTTCTATGGGTCTCGGGTGCCTCCCTTTATGCGCTCGATGACCTGTTATAGTGCAACTGAGTTTCCAGGCAGCTCCTCCTTGATACACTTGGTTCTCGAGGGTCGCGCTTCAGTCTGCGGCCATCTTGGCGTTCCTACCTCGAATACACGCTGATTTCTTCCGCGGCTTGTATATTGCTGGCAGGTCTGATTTTTTATTCCGTTTTTCACCCAAATGTTCCCCACTCATTTGTCGCTCCACAGGGATGGTTTTCCCCTCAGGGTTTACAAGAATAGCAGGCTATTTTACAGGATGTTTGTCGGCGGTTGAGAGAGCTCGGAGACTCACGTCTTCATCACTCTGCTGCTAGCCACGCCCTTCCAACACTAGCACGCAGTTTAGTCTTCACACCAGGTAGACAGAGTAATGACAAGCTAGCCCAAAGACGCTGCAATTCCTTTAGTGAGCCTAATGAGTTGCTTGTTCCCCTGGGCATAGAGTAAGAGCCCAGGAGTGTGTGAGGGCCAGGAGGTGAGAACCTGACCTCAGCCAGAAGAAACAGAACACAAACAAAGCAACAGCATGAACAGTGACATTCAATCAGTGGAAGAACTAATTGTATATCACTTACAATGCCAATTATCCTAAAAGGGGATTTTAACATAGCATGGGACCCCTCTAAGGACAGAACCAAAATAGCACAGGGGGCACAAGGGAAACCCTGGCCTTGGTAGACGCGTGGAGGGCGTTTGAAGGGATACCAGGAGGGGTACACCTTCTACTGGCATGCTCACCACAAGCACTCGAGGATAGATTACGTGTGGCTCTCCAGAAGTCTGCTGGGCCACACTACAGGGATCTCGGTCAAGACTATCATGCACTCAGATCACGCACCCATAACCCCAAACCTGAAAAGAAACCGACGACCTGCTGCCAAATTGGTCGAACAACTGTATCAAGCAAATTATCCGCCCCTCCTAGAAAGGATCAGAATGAAAATTATGGGGGCCCCTACCCATAACACTGCTAGGCCAAATAAATGTTATAAAAATGGTCATCCTACCCCAACTTCTCAGCCCTCCCTATCCAGGTACCGCCCGCCCTATTCAGGTCTCTGCAAAAAAATGACGAGTAGATTCCTATGGAACAAAAGAGTACCGAGAGTGGCTGCTAGAGTCATGGAAATGCCTACTTGTAAAGGCAGGTTGGGGGAAACGGACCTTAAAGTCTACTATCTGGCAGCCCAGATGAGAGTTATCCGGGATCGGCAGAATGAAGATAGGGGAAAGAGATGGAGGCCAATGGACCGATCAGTAGCAGGGGAAAACTTGGAAGAGATACTATGGAAACCCAAACCAGATAAACCACCCCGAATGTACTGTAGCAAGATTCTGGCTCTAGTGGGCGACGCGTAGGATGAAGCAATGAAGAGGGGACACATCACCCCTCACCCATCACCGTTCACGCCGTTATTGGACAATCCACAATTCACCCCGGGACACAAAACCGCTGCATTCACCAAATGGCAGCAGGGGGGGATGCCAAAAGATCAGAGATATGTTTGCGCGGAACCAGGTCAAACAATTCAACCAATATACGGCAGACTTCGAACTGGGGGAGAGGGAGAGATTTCGCTATGCACAACTAAGGCACTGGTTATTCCAACCCTCCATGAAACAAGCAAACATGCTAGCTAACGCCCTTTGAAAAATACCTGAATATAGATCCCGGCGACAGGCGGGTGGTCACCTCCATATACGTGCACCTAAAAGTGGTTGAAGATCCCCCTCCGAGGCCATATATGAAAACATTGAAATTATCCACGGGACACTCAATAGAAAAGAGCGAATGGTCGAAACTATGGGTGAGCATTCCCAAGCTCACGAGATCCCTCCAAATT
Organism: Ambystoma mexicanum; assembly: GCF_040938575.1. Taxonomy (NCBI): domain Eukaryota; kingdom Metazoa; phylum Chordata; class Amphibia; order Caudata; family Ambystomatidae; genus Ambystoma; species Ambystoma mexicanum. Next base: position 740,355,711 of record NC_090929.1, on the reverse strand, counting down.
CGGGAAATCTGAGTAAAACTGCTTTTCCATTGGCACCCAACGCCCTAAAGACTCCACAAAATTGACCTGGGGGAATCGAAATTCTGTTGGAGGGAATGTGGAAGGGAGGGAACGTGGCGCCACATAGGTGGGACTGCCCCAAAATAGAGAGATATTGTGAGAGCATACAAGAGGGTTCTGCACAGACTGGTCAAGGTTATTGGATTTCCTACAGGAAGGATCGAGGGGTGCTTGGTGTCCAAGGAACATGCGCCTCTTGGGTATAGCAGGATAGCCTCTGATCGAGCTACTACAGGGGAGGTGCCCCGAGGACTGAACAGAAGCACGCAGTGCAGCACTGACTCATGACACCAAGGATAACGAAGCCCAGAGATGGCACTTTAGCACTATGGACTACCGTCAAACCAAAGGTGGTGAGGGGGCGTACACATTTACGGTTGAATGTCCATTTTGGGATGCCCAGGCCCTGTCATTGGAATCAGTGGTTTCCTGTTAGGAAACAAGATGGCCCTGGTGGCCTCTTGCTTTCTATCGCCTGTTACCTTACTTTTCCCAAAGTCACAGGAAGCCCTGACTCTGTCCCTTCTCCCTGACTGGCTGTTGGGTGAAGTTCCATATATGGTGTTGTGGGGGAAGTCCAGGCCAGTCTGGCTGGAGCCTTCCCAATCACTGTATGTTGTGGGTACGCCCTTGGGGTGGGACCTAGGTGAATGGAGTGTGTGACGAATACGCACTCTGTGTTATGGGTGTCTAGTATCTGGCGTTTGACACAATGACTGAGACAGCCCTGCCCAAAACTGGTATGAATTCAGTGTGTAGTGCTGAATGGCATGGTACTTGGCCGAATCCACATTCTGTGTTGTTAGTGTCTGGATGGAGAAGAATGACCTGAATGCACTGTGCGCCTGATTGGCTGCCTGACTGCCCTTCTGAGTGATTGGTTGCCTGAGTGTGACCCAGCAGAATGAATGGGAGATCAACAGTATATCTGGGGGCCTTTCACTACTAGAAAGCGCTCAGAAGCTGAAGTAGAAACTGACATCAAAACTGACGCAGTTCAGAAGCTGAAGTTGAAACCGATGCTTACCTTTGAAGCCCACTGGAAGAAGAACTGCTGCTGCTGTCCTTCGCTAATCTGAAAGCTGCTGTGCCTTCAAGGAACTGATCCAAGAGAGGACCTGGCTAGGAGATCTCTTCCCGAGCTACAAGGGGCCATTGTGCACAAGCCGATCTTTGCCAAAGCTCCCTGGTAGACCGACCTACGAAAGGCTGCCGACCGGAGAAGGGGACCGCCGAGGAGATCAAAGAGAAACACCGGACAGCCGTCCGCCGTCGCCGACCTGAGCCACAGAGCTCCCTCTGCCTAAGAACATTTGATCCAAGGACTGGGACTAGAAATTGGTATGCTTCAGTCTGGTCTTCTGGGTGTATTGCTGTCCATGTAGAGATCTTTCTTGTATGGCCGTCGGTGTGGTTGCTGTGGTAAAATCATTAGGCTTGCTTTTTTGGTGTGGTTTTGCATACTGCATCAGTAATGCTTAGAACGTCAATCTCTGCGGTTCACTATCCTGTTCAGGAAAGCATGGTAGCCTACTAACCCTTGATTTGCCAGCTTCTTCAGACTGTTGAATGCCCTTTGCCCTAGTGGGCTCATATTGTTGGATCTGTCTACAATATATGAGCTGGTTGGAAAATTGGCAAAGTTCTTTGCTTCAACTGGCTGCTTTTTTGTTCTGGATTTCTATTCACCGGGTGTACGCTGATTATGCCCTAAATTTTGTTGAAGCACTTATGGAGCAACAGGTGTTTCTTCAGGGAGTGTGCAAAGCGGTCTCCTTTATTACCCAGGATTTACTCTTCACCGCAAACTTTGTGTGGTGTACTGACTGTTGGATTATGATCGATGGACCAATTTATACTTTTGTTCCCTGCCCCACTCTTCAGAGGGTTGCCCTTCATCATGCTGGATGCTTGTGGGCAGGGGCTGGGGGGGCTTGCAATTTGTAAGCAAATGACAGATCTTTGACCGGTGCTTGTCTGCAGGACTTGGAATGTTAAGCTACATCCTTTTTGTGTGCCTTATTGCAATTTATCCAGCATTCTGCTTTGCAGGTAGTGAATAATGCATACGTGGTACCTCCAGCATTTGCTTTAAATTTGTGATTTTTCCCTTTTATAGTCTGTGTGTGTCTGTGTGTGTGTGTGAAGCTCAGATTCCTATTAAGGATGCAGGTGCTATCTTATACCTGTTGCTCATTCCTGGTCTGATTGGAATCAGGGGTGTTGGCGGAGGTCCTGGCCCACGCGCCACAATCCGATCAGGCATTCCCCTTCAGAAAGATGTCCTTTCGTGGCTAAAAAGTTCTGTGAGAAGCCCCAGGCCAAAGCCCAGATGAACAAGAAATTGGACAGCCGCTTTAGGCTACTGGATGGGGAAACAGTCCTCCTGGCCTCCCACCCTCAACCACACTCTTCAGTTGTGGCGGCAGCCTCTTTGTATTCCAAGCCATCCTCGTTGTCGTCCACAGCAGGGGCCGCCTCTACCTGTCTATCCAAGGAGGACAGGGCCCTCGAGTCTATTCGGCAGGAGATGTTGTTATCTCAACGCTGGGCTGCACTTGCGACAGGCCAACGCTGATACCCTTCTAGCCACGGTGAACTAGAAGCTGTGGCGAGAGATCGGGGGAGTTCCTGCCCGACATACACCCGGAGAGACAGGCCTCTAGTAAAGCCAGGCTGACAGAGACCTGCGCAGTTGCGCAGGACCTCATCGGGTCTTTGGTCTCGCACATCGACACAGCCAGTAGATGCCTCTGCCTGGGGGTCTAGAGGAGGTGGATGGCGTAGATGCTTGCCACAAGGTTCTCCTTAGATGTAAAGGAGAGGAGTCTAGACCTTCAGTTCGAAGGGACGGACCTCTTTCATTCGACCACCGATGACAAGCTGACAGTAAAGAAGACCGCAACGCAAACTGCCAGGTCCCTGGCCATCCTGACCAAACCTGGGCAGAAGTCCTTCCCTCAAACCCAGGGCAGGTCCGACTTCAAACCCTGCTCCTTCAGCAGCTTGAAGGGGTTCAGGGACCATGATACGCTGCAGCCTGACTGATCCCCCAGCGACCACAGGAGGAAGCAGCAGAGGACCATGCACCGCTTTTTCCGCTCCTCCTCCTCCGCTCCTACCTCGGACGCCAAGAAGCAATGGCGTAACGGTCAGGTAACACAGCTCGCTGGTGGGGGCCGGCTGGCTCTCTTCGCAGCTGCACTGGCTTCTGTCTTCCTCTTCTTTTTCCTCTACCCTCTTCTCCTCTGCTTCAGAGAGGGTCCCCGGCACTGTTGCGAGAGATCCTTCTTCTTTTGGACATGCAGGTGTTGGAGCCGGTTCCTCAGTCAGATATGGGCTCCGACCTCTACTACAGGATTTTTGCATTACCCAAGAACAACCAGGCTTGTTTGAGGGTAGTGTAAGGAACTCATGGTGTCAACAGTAAAGACAGACAAGTGCTCACAGTTCAAGGGTGTTTATTAAATTGTATGCAGGTTGGAAAAACATCTAATCTAAACCTAAATCTACAATGGGAGTGAGCGTCGACCATCAAATGAAAATAGGCAGTCCTAATGGCGTTGTGTCAAATAAAAAGGGCCTGGGCGGCGCTGTTGCGCTCGGTGAAGATGGCCACCTAAGTGAAGGCTCTGTGCTGGGAGGCATTATTCTTGTGGAAATCAGCGTTGGTGCACCGTAGTCTACCGAGGGGACATCAACAGATTACTCCCATGCACCCTGTCTAATTATCAGCCGGGTCTGGAGACGAGAGCCGGCTCCGTTACGGAGCTTTGGGCGGCTGTTAGTGGACTGGGAGTCGGCATCGGCCTGATCCGACTGACGCTTCCGTGGGAGTGTCTGCTAGGGCCGGGCATCTGCGGCCTGCTGTGGGGGAGGCGCTCTGTGCCCGCCTGATTGGATTCCCCAGCACTGATCAAGCCGGATCCTCTGCGCCCAGGGTTGGGGGGGTGTACAGAGCTTCCCTAGGGGCTGCTACGGTTGCAGCGACATCGAACCCCGACCCTTGGAACCTGCGGCTTCTGGTGTGCAGCATGGACTGCTGCCGCACTCGACCCTTCTGGCGCTGAGCGGGTCTGCTCTGCCGCTGCTCCGGGCCGGGGTGTGCTGGTGGGGGGCACCCGCCGCAGCCTTCCTAACATCTACACACTTGGTGGGGTGCCCCCCCCTCCTGCGGCCCTGGACGGGTGGAGCCCGGAGCCCACGACACAGACGGCGGGTCCCTGGGGGCGGGTGGGCCTGGATCTGGCAACCACAGCTAAGGCTTCGTTTTCCCTGGGCTGGCCCCCCCCCCTGGGGACACTGCGAGCCTCGCTGCGGCCTGTCCTGCCCCTGCCGGGGGTGCTGCTGTGCGGCGAGGGTGCTCATTCACTCCCCCACAATCTGTGTTTCTCCCGCGGCTGCACAGGAGTTTGAGCTCCACGAGCCGCCAACTTGGGCCATAGGGGGCACAACTGAATGGTCATTGGCCTCTGGGTGCGCTGATGGTGGGCGGCCCTATACTTACTCAACATTGAAGATCACACCCTGCTCAGGCGCTGATCGAGCCTCAACAACCCCATCCCAGTTCATGCTGCTGCGACAGTGAAGGCTCCCATCCCTCTGCAATAGCCCAGAAATAGGTGGCTCTGATAGAGCTTGTTGATAGAGGGCTCTGGATCCCTGGGCTTCTCCACCCTCGCCCACCTGCAGAATTCCTGCCTTGCGAACCTCAACAGGGGGGGCCACTCGGATGCAGTGTGTGTGGAGTCTGGCCAGGTTGCACAAAGCTTAAACTATCTACACCACCAACTCGCCCTAGAACCCGGTGTTACGCTCACCTGGCTCCCACAGAGGCGTCCATCTGGACTGGACTGCTGTGACCTCCACCAATGTGACGCGTAGGGCCGAGATGACGGACTGGACTGGCCCACTTAGCTTTGTTTGCTTGGCCCGTAGGAATATTCTTCTGCAAATGGAGAAAGGGAATTAACAACCCGTGGAGTTGAGCGTAAATCCCCCCACCCCGCTGTTCTCCCCACTGATCACCTTGGATGTCCCCTCTTATAGTCTCGCCTGATGATTTGAAAAGATGAGCTCTCCATCCTGCATTGAGCGCAGGGGCGCGTAGATAACCAGTTACTTCACTGGCTCGAAGGAATTGGTGAGTTCCAGGACAATATTGATTCCGATATTCCTAGCAAGACGCCGTAAGTATGTAGTTCGTAAGAGTTCAAATGCCTGACTTTCACTCTTGTCCGATTCCTTGCAGCTTGACCCTACTGAAGAGTTCCTCGTGGCAACCGGTAATGTTCTGGTAAGGATTTGTATTATCCAACACAGTTCGAAAAAATTATGTCCATATGTAACTTGTTGCTTTCTCCCTTATTCAGGCGCTGAGAGAAAGTATGAAGTCTCGGGGAATAATGCCTCCGGCAGTAAAATCAGGTAAGTCTTTTGTGGTGAGGAGGGTTTCCCTTGTTAGTCCCTTGTTTCACCTTGCTGTCCTTTTGTTTCCCCTTAGGGGCCGGGGTTCGGCTAGGATGCAGTGGAAGCTGCGCCGACCCGTGAAGAAGAATAATACCCCCGGTGGTAAAATCAGGGGTAAGTCTATAGGGGGTATTCCTCTGTGTATTCCCTTGGCTCACCTTGCTGTTCTTGTCTTCTCCTTAGGTGCCGGAGTGCGGCGGGAACATGCAGGAGGATGCGGTGAAATGTGAAGATGCGGCGAAGGCCGGTGAATTCAGCGCGGCACTGCAGCAGGCGAGGCGGCGCGCATAAAACAACTTCTTTCTTCCAGCTCGAAGGCGCGATGGATCGGGAATTCAGGTAAGGATAAAAGGTATTGCTCTTGTTCTAACCTTTTCTCCTTCTTTCTCCCTTTTTCTAGGAGCTCCAAACTCGAGGCGGGCGTGGCAGAAGACTGGATGCAGACTTGCAGGCACGGTGAGCGTTACGCTGCTGGATGCAGAATAAGGCGAAGCGTGTGCTGTTCTTCGAGCGTGGTTTAAATAGCCTCCAAAGTAGTCCCAGGTAAGTATTCCTCCTCAGCCCCACCCGAGTAAAAAATAGTCCCTAGGTAAAATAGTCCCTTCCAAGCCTCGTTTGGCTTGGAGCTCAGGCAGCATGGTCTGCATCAGGTAAGTTTGCAGCATGGTCTGCATCTGGTAAGTTTTAATCTATGAGCCTGGCGCCTATGGCGCCAGGACTGACTCCAGATGAGCCTGGCGCCATAGGCGCCAGGACTGCACCCAAATAGCCCCTAGCGGGGGTTGTTGGGCTTGCTTGGGGGTAACTTGATGCCTGCTTCCGGGGTTGCTGGACATGGTCTGGGTCCCCGGGGGTAGGCATCATGACACCCGGGGAACGGTTGCTGGTGTGGCCGAGCCACGCATACTGAGAGCTCCCACCTACCAGCAACTGTGATGCTCTAACTGAGCTCCAGCAAGTCCTCTTCACCCTAGCCACCCAGTGACCCCTTTCCCACCTCGATCACCTGACGTCTCACAGTTGCTTACTAAGCAACCTCCCTGATACGCCAGAGACCACAAACTCCTTGGACCATAGCGCTCCCTTGTCTACTGAGGTCCCCAGGATCTGCGCTCTAACTTGGAACATCACTGGTTGGTTCCGCCTGGGCATTCCTGTCACCGGGCTCCCTGTGCATCTACATACTTGCCAATTGGCCTGGCGACTCGGGCCACCGACCAGACCCGTCGCTGTATACTCTGGACACCCACAAGCTAATAAGGGGTCAAGCTCCTTCAGACCAACTGGGACCGGCTAGGCCCCATCCAGTCACCCTCACTCACCCTTGCGATCACTCTCTCCACATACTGGTCTCCCAAGTCTGCAGACTCTCCCCCAGTTCACATCATGACTAAGGGCGCAGGGAAAAAACAGAGCTCCATCAACATGTTTACTAAAACACTGTCTAAACAGGCAGAGGAGGCACCGGAGCCGGAACCCACCACTTCAACTCCTCTAGACTCCATAGAATCACAGAAAATGCTGGAATATATCTGCGAAGGGTTCACCACTTTGCACTCCAAACTGGATGACATGAATGGCTCCATATCCTCGATCACAGCGCACATTGAAAAAACCGACAACCGAGTTGCTGAAATTGAAACGAGGGTGGGCGCTACGGAGGACGACTTGGGCTCTCTCCGGGCGTAAGTCTCCTCATTATCTAGACGCATGCTGGAGGTAGCCAAAAAAAATGAGGACCTCAAATCGCGCTCTAGACGCAATCACCTCCGCATAATTGGGGTCCCCGAGGACGGCATCAAGGAACCCATGGAAGACTACATAGAGCGCACTCTACTCACACTTCTTGATTCTCCCAGGCTCTCGACAGTTCGCAATTGAAAGAGCCCATCAAGCTTTATCAGTAAAACCCAGACCTGGCGCGCCCCCGCGCACCATCATAGCCAGGGTGCTAAACTTTCGGGATCGTGACGCCTTCCTTAGGGTAGCGAGAGCCAAATGGGATCTTTTCTTGGGGTCCTCTAGGATCCACTTATACCCAGACTTCTCAGTGGCGGTTCAACAGGAACGCAAAACCTTCCTGGCAGTCAAGAAGAGGCTGCGTGACCTGGAGGTTAAATATTCCATGCTGTATCCCACCAAGCTACGAAATGAACACTCTAACCAGGTTTTCTTTTTCACAATCCCGGAAGAAGCCTCCAAATTCATAGACAATCACTTTCCAGGTTGAAAGTTCATGGCCTCATCACTTTGTTGACGTTTGATCACCTATCGGGAGGGGCGCCCCCGTCCCATGGGCGCAGGAGATCCATCCTTCTGTAATGTGTCTACAGTTCACTCTGGCTCTACGATGTCTTGATCTCCCCGTCATTAGTAACCTCTTAAACTACATGTTAACGGTTTTTGATGCACCTCTCTATCCTTCATGAGCCCCCAGCCCAGGGTATCGCCGCCAGGCCAGCACACAGGCCCCCAGGCGTTGATGCCTTTGGTTTGGATTTGGTTATGGGGTTGTCATTCCTCTGATTGGGGGAGGGATGTGGGTGGGGGTGGGTTGGGATGGGTGTTATGGTAAAAAAAGGCTTGATGTTCATGAAGAAGGCGGAGTGCGGGCCAATGCCAGGTCAGTCGCGTACTGAGGGGGGGCTTGTTCATCTAGCCCGGCCTTCAGGCCCTAGGTTATCACCTCTCCGAACTTCAAAACCTATGCAGTGCTCTTATTCCAATGGGCGACAATAATGTGATACTCATGAGTTGGAATGTGCGGGGGCTGGGGAATTATAGGAAAATGCGACAGTTACAATTGCACGCCATGAAGTGAAAATCCTTCTTTTACAAGGAACACACGCATATGCTGAACACTGTGGAAAATTCGCCAAAGGGTGGGGTCCCCAAAGATATTACAACAACTATTCTGCCCAGAGTCGGGGGGTTATGACACTGATCTATAAAAGCCTCAAATTTACTGGTAAGTCTTCGCAGGTCGACCCACTGGGTAGATATGTATTGCTTCATGGTGTCCTACAAAATAAAGAACTGGTGTTATTGAACATCTATGGTCCCAATGTAGACGACCCCGAATTTTACCTCCACTTAGCCTCCCTCATAGGCAGCTTCCCTATGGTCCCGATACTGTGGGGGGCGACTTCAATACAATACTAGACGTGGACCTGGACAGATCGGGCTCCAGACCCCGCCAACTCTCAAAAGCAGCCTACACCATTCTATCATCGCTTCCCCGACTGGCTATAGTAGACGTATGGAGACTTATACCCTGACTCCCAAACATACTCCTTCTATTCCCCGGTTCACGACTCACATTCTAGGATTGACAGATGGCTGATATCAGACATGCTGATAAGAAACGTTTCACAGCAATCGATTCTCCCTAGAACTCTTTCCGACCACTCCCCGGTGACTCTCTCTCCCTCTCTGCTGGGGTCCAGACTACGATGGAACTCGGCAGTGGAAAATGAAACCACACTCCTTGCTCGATACAGCCTTTAGCTCAGAGCTAGAGACTGCCATTGAAGACTTTTTGAAAACAACACTAATTCGGTCACTACACAATCCACCCTTTGGGAGCCATTTAAAGCCTACATCAGGGGTATCACCATCTCCAAGGAAAGTGGTATTCTGAAAGCGATCTGAGGAGATATCCGGAAAAGTGAGTCGGCCCTCGCGTCCCTCGAGTCCCAATACGCTCTCCTTCCATCTCCTGAGATCCTCGCGTCTTTAGGTACGGAACTTGATGCGTCTCATACTCATGCGGAACGCAAGGTGAAATTCCTTGACAACCCCCAGCTCATGAGAAAATACGGGGAGGGCGAACGGCCAGACTCATCCGTCGAGAGTTTGGATCCCCCAACATCCCCGCTATCGAGAGAGCAGACGGCACTCTAGCCACACTCCCACAGGATATTAACACTGAGTTCCTGGTATTCTATGAAGCCCTTTACTCAGAGGATGAGAGCGTCCCAACAGCGGAGATCGATGCTTACCTAGACGGCCTTCCCCTTTCGCTCCTCTTCTCTGAAACTAATAGCTCTCTCGAGAGGCCGTTTACTGCGGAGGAGCTCTCAGATGCCATCGACTCGCTGTCATCTGGTAAATCCCCGGGCTCGGACAGCCTTCCAGTAGATTTTTACAAACACTTCAAATCCCTCCCAATACCTCACTTGATGGCCCTATGGGAAGAAGCATGCGTAGTGGGTAGGCTCCCCCCTTCTCTCCGGGAAGCCATAATAACGGTTCTACTTAAACCTAGCAAGGCCCCCACCCCTGTGGCTCGTACCGTCCCCTCTCACTAATCAACTGCGATGTCAACATTTTTGCCAAATTGCTAGCCTTACGCTTGGCCCCCTTCATGTCACACATCATTCACCCCGATAAAGCAGGATTTATTCCAGGGCGCTCCACCTCTCTGAACTTGATATTATTAGTAGAATTAACCCGAATGTGCAAGCTGTAGTTGCTACACTGGACATGCAAAAAGCATTCGACTCCGTGTCCTGGAAGTACCTTTGGCGGGTCCTCGGAAAATGTAAAATTGGGCCCAGTTTTCGTTCATGGGTCGGGCTACTTTACTCAGATCCGGTGGCTAGGGTCCGTACTGAGGACAGATGCTCATCCCTATTTCGAATTGCCAGAGGTACGAGGCAGGGCTGCCCCTTTTCCCCCTTAATCTTTGCTATAGTTATGGAACCGTTTGCTGATAAGATGCGCCAGTGGCACGCTCGCAGAGGGTTACGAACAGCAGGCCAAGCGGATATCATCTCTTTATATGCAGACGATGCCCAGCTCTATATCCGGTCTCCCGCTATCAACCTTGCCCCGATACTGGAAGACGTTGTCCACTTTGGGCGTGTTTCTGGACTCAAAGTAAACTGCTCCAAATCCACCCTGTTCCCACTCACTGAATGCACACGTTCCCCTCCCGATCTTATGGGGTTCACTTGGTCCCAATCGAAATTTACTTACCTCGGTATAGAGGTGACTCGCCGTCCTGAGACATTGCTCCAGGAGAACTATCAGTAACTCACGAAACTCTCTGAAAAGGCTTCTGGCTGGGTGAGAGTTCCAATTTCCCTGGCAGGTCGAATTGGGGGGTTCTAAAGATGGTCGTACTCCAACTTCTATATAAGTTAATCAATCTGCCCCTGTTGCCGGGGAGACTGCTTTTTCCAAGCGTTGACCCGCACTATTAACACTTATTTGTGGCATTCTGGGGCAGTCCGACTAAAACTTGCAACATTGTCCACCCCCATGTAAAGCGGCGGATTCAGTGCCCCAGATTTTCTCAAATACTGGCTGGTGGCGCAGGCCCACTTCGCCTCGCACTGGTTTAACACACAGGATCCCCCTCCGCATGTTAGACTCGAGAGAATGGCAGTCAGTGGCCGAGACGTCCACTCCTTGATTCTCTCCCCATTGCCGATCATGTTAGAGTCACTAGACCCTGTTAGTTTCCAGATTTTAGAGTGGGCTAGGGATGTGCTATCAGGCACATCCTATCCATTCCACGGCGATCTACCACTGTGGAATTTCCTCCCAGGGGTCCCATACTTACCATCATCCATCATACACCGGTGGGCTGAAACAGGCTACGAGGCAATCCGGGACATCTTTGAGAGTGGTGGTTTTGTTGAGTGGTCGGATCTTCCACCCATCCTCAGACAGAAACCATCCGCGTGGTTCCAATACTCCTCCCTCCGCAGAGTTCTTAAAATCACATACCCTGACTTCCCTGCGCTACCTCCCAACGACCCAGTAGTTGCGGAGCTATGCAGCTTCAACTCCTTTAGGGGGAAGGTATCCAGACTATATGCCCTCTACAGGCCATATCGACCCCCCCCCCTGCGACAAACTGAAACATAAATGGGCAGAGGACTTGGGGGTGGTGATGTCCGACCAACGCTGGAATCTCATGTGTGCGCTCACCCACAATGTGTCCTTTAACTCCTGATTCAAATTAATCCAGTTCAAAGTCCTGAACAGGTATCACCTCACTCCGATTCAGTTGCACCGCATGTCCAAGGACCACTCCCCCAGATGCCCCAGGTGCGGAACCGACAGCGCCACATGCATACACATGATCTGGTCCTGTCCTAAACTAGCGCAGTACTGGGAGGAGATATGTACTACTATGACTGTCATTTTGGACTGCACAGTCGCTCCATCCCCTGCATTGTGTCTCTTTCATGACTTCCCGGACTTGAGTCACGACTCCAAAAAGCTGGCGGGCCTCTGTATGTTACTCACTGTCCACTGCATCTTACTATGCTGGCTCCGCCCTGGTCCACCCTCACACTCGCAATGGCTTAGGGCAGTCACCTGGGCAATTGACACGGAAGAGGTCTGGGCTAATCAACAGCCGACGCATTCCAGGCCCAGGAACATATGGCTGAGATTCTGCTCTTATATGGCCTCCATAGCTACAGACTCTGATGGTGCATCTCTTACTTCATCTTCTCCCACCTCCACCATGGCCTGAACTTTTGATTACCCAAATTGCTCCTGTGTTGTTGCGCCCCTCAGCTCATACCCGCAAAGCAATGTACAATGTTGAAATCGGACTGTATGCACTGCAATTGTCACGTCTGCCCCTGTTGGACTTCTTCCTCTTCTGTGTTGTCAAGCTAAATAAATAAAGTTTAATAAAATAAAAAGGGCCTATACTAAGAAACTTATTGCCAAACCTCACAACTGATACAAAAAGGGTGTGGGATAGTTCTCAAGAAAAGAAAGAAGTGCAATGTGGCAGTGGGAGCCCCGTTCACCCAGCCAGAGCCCACTCTGGTAGTGACGGATTCCTCCCTCTCGGGCTGGGGGCTACCCTAGATGGCCATTTGATTCATGGCGCATGGTCCAGAACGGAGGCCCTCCTGCATATCAATCTGCTGCATCTCAAAGTGGTAGGCCTGGCTTTTCTACTGGTCATCAGGGGCGACGCGGTTCTGGTCAGGACCGACAATTCCACGACGATGTTCTACTTGAACAAGCAGGGCGTCACCCCCTCTCCCCTCCTGTGCATGGAGGCAGTGTCAATCTGGGAGGGACCCAGTTGGAGGGGACATGGATATCTGCGGTCCATCCCCCGGGGGACAACAATGCGGAAGCTGAACATCTCCGCCGCCTGGGGCTAAACACCTACGAATGGGAATTACACATCAACTGTTTGTTGCTCCTATTCCAGAAATGGAGGTTCCCAGATCTGGACTTATTTGCATCTCCTCTGAATTCCAAGTGCCCCCTCTTCGCTTCATGGGCGGGGTGGGGCCAGGGGTCTCTGGGGGACACGTTCCAACTCTGCTGGCAGTTGCTATCCGTTTCCTCCTCCATTGCTCCAGCGGACCATCTGCAAATTTTGAGCCTCAGTAGACTGCAGCCTCCTCCTAATCGCCCCCCCCCCCCACTGGCTGTCGAGGGCTTGGTTCTCCGACCTGCTGCAGTTGCGCTCCCAGGGGCCTGTCCATTTCCCACACCCCTGCAGGGGCTTCCTGACGCAGCAGGGCTTTGGGAGCACCCGGACCCAGCCAGCTGGCCCGCTTGGCCTGGCTCCTGATCAGCAGAGACTGCCCCACTCCCAGTTTTCGTACGACAACTGGGAAATCATCCAGGAGGCCCTCCACGTGTTCTCAGTACAAGAGTAGGTGGACTAGGTTCTGCCACTGGGCTCACGACAAGGGGCTGGACCCCACTCACCTGCACCCTGGACGACGTACTGGCCTTTTCTACACATCTGGCTCGCTATGGAGATCAGGTTGATACCTGTCGCACCTATTTGGTGGCCATTGGGGCCTACAAGAACTCCCCAGAGTGCATTTTTTTGGCGGCCACCCCTGTGCTTAAGGCTCACCTCAAGGGGTTGTCCAGACTGTTTCCTCTGGTTCATGGGCACACACCCGGTCTGGGACCTCAGCGTGGTTCTGGCGGCTTTACAGCGTAAACCTTTCAAGCCAATGGCCTTGGTCAACATCAGGCTGGTGACGCTCAAGGCAATACTGTTGGTAGCGCTCACTTCTGCAAGCAGAGTCGGCGAGCTGCAGGCTCTGTCGTGCAAGCCCTTCACCACCTTCCACAATGACAAGGTAATCTTGGGCACTCATCCAAACTTCTTGGCCAAGGTGGTCTCTCTGTTCCATTTGAATCAGGAAATCTGCCGGCCAGCGTTCTTTCCAAACCCGCCGTCGGTGCTGAAAGGGTATTGCATTCCTTAGACTTGGAGAGCGTTGAAGATGTATCTCTCCCGGACGAGGTCTTTCCAGAAGTCATTAGCAAGGCGGCTACTTGAGCCACTTCGTCTGCTTTCTGTAAGCACTAGGGAATCCTCGATACCAGTTCCAGGTGGGATGCAGCGTTCGGTCAGGCGGTTCTGGTGAACATTCTTGCTTCTTCTTAATCTTGAGGCAGGTTGTCACAGCACCACCCGGTTGTCTTGATCGGTGGAATCACCCACAAGGATGGAGGAAAGGGGACAGGACATATCAGTAATTCAAGTTACTCTACTTAGTGACTGGGTGTCAGGTTTCTCGGTCTTGGGCGAAGGTAGCACGTACACCTGCCTCCCCGTTGGATCTTGGTGCCTGGATTGTACACAATCTCAGGCCCCCGTGACCCGCCGCGGAAAGAGGGTTAGGGTCTGCTGGATTGGATAGGTAGGGGTGATTATGGAAACCGGATAGAGGATCAGGAAGAGGTAATGGATGGGTAAGTGGATTCAGGGAAAAGGTTTGACTTGTTGCCCCCCTACTGGGGTTCCTGAAATCGCTGATGCTCCGCCCACCCACTCCTGCACACTAGCACACTATGCCCCCCAAAGCCCTGCCTAGTCTGGCTTTCTCCGGCCCTAGTAATTCTGCTTTGATACCTGGCACATTGTATTTTAGGATTCTCTGGTGCGTTACTGGTACGCACTCACATTGTGCTGATTGTTTGAACTCACAACCGGCACACCTTAAACAGGTTCACTAGTACATTGCAATCATATACCCACTGGTTACATGCAATGCGTTGGTTGTTGGAACTCACAACCAACACACATTAACTAAAGAAACAAGATGGCACTTAGCTTTGTGTCGTGCAGCGGGGTACGTCTGCCATGAGCTGCGGTCCCAATGTTCAAGCCGTTTTGATCCAGGGGAGCGCCGCTACAAAGAAATCAAAAGCATGTGTGAGCTTGTGTTGCGGAACAGTATAACAGAACACTTGACAAGCTACCAAAACTGCCCACTGGCGGTCTACAGCATGCAAATGCAGTCGATTTGTGGTGCCGGTTCTCCGCCACTCATGCTACTGTGCATCGGAAGTTGCTATCAGCTGTGAGCACCTCTGTACTCCATACACTTCCCAATGCCTTTAAGAGTTACATTGCCCAAACACTGCTTGCGTTCTATTCAGTTACTCCCCGAACACAATGCTCCTCCCGAGAGCGCTGCCTTGCCCGAACGCTGCTTGCGTTCTATCCAAATAAACACTCCGGAATTAACCAATAGTCTGACTTGTTAGATAAAAGCACTTACCTGTTGCTGAATGCAGGGCCTGTAGTATTCGCAGGCGGGGAATGGCCCTGCGGTTCGCAGCCTGCAGGAGCCCTCCGAACACACGTACTCTCTCTCTCTCGTGTGCTGGTATATATAATACAATGTCCCCATTTTATATAAGCCTATACTTAATCATGAGAGGGGGAAGGGGGGGGGACAATGTGAAAACACTTCAGCAGCAGCAGTCCCGTGGAAATGATCAATGACTCACTGGTGCCTGCAGTCTAGCACAAAAAAAACATTGTCACAAGCTAACAACACCAGGGAAAGAAACTAAAATACATGCAGACATGAAACAGGAGGAAAGGAAAACAAACACAAGCAGTAGACAAATGCAATAGGCTCCGCCAGGCCCCACTTGACTCCATAAGGAAAGCCTGAGTCAACATATGCATAGAAAGTATGAAATCCCCACAGATTGTGTTGCAGATGGCGATTCTGTGCACATGTTGAAGCAGTGCTTTCTTTCATCCCTTCGTGCGGTAGCTGCACTAACATTCTCCAGAATCTCTAAATGTGAACATGGAGCAGCCCAATGTTTACTGAGGGCTGATGCCCCTTTTCACTTAGCTGCACTGTGTTGCTCCAAACTGTTTGACATACTGGAGAGATAAAGGGCTAATGTGGGTTCAATCGCAGGGTGAAAGGTAGCCGTTTACAGCCTTCCCATTGATATACAGGATCTTTTCATGAACATCTTTTTCTTATTCTGGAGGTGAGATGCTGATCAGGTAGGTGCCCCCTGACCGCGCCATCTTGTGGCCTCCAAAATCGTTTTTGCACCTGTGCTTAAAAGCACGGTGAGCGCATTCGGCGCGTGGTCCCTCTCCCCTTCCCAACCCGCTTCCTGAACATCCCTCTACCCGCCTCCCTAAATGCCCCCCCGCCCTGATTGGCGCACCACGCCCTCATCAAGGACACCGCAGAGCAGCCCCCTACCCGTGCAGCCCCTTCGGCCAAGGGCCCCAAGGACAAGGGTGGCTCCTACAATGGCGGCTCCAAGACATGTCTGCAGGTGTCAGCAGGGGAAGCCAATGAAGCCAGCAGTCAACAGACACCAACTAAAACTGTAATTGTGGCTTGGGTAGGGTGTATAGCAATTACTCTACTCCAGAAAGCCCCCACCACTCTACCATACCTCTCCCTAAAGTACACCGCCATAGGCATACACCATGCACATTTAGAGAAATGTATGACCTCCGACCTAAATCTACGCATGACTGGACTGTAAATGTTGTTTTGCATTACTTACGAACATAATTCCCAATGTTAGCATATACCACACTTATATGGAATTCTTAACCTCAGCCTGCATCACACAGAGATAGAAAAAGTGAGGTGCACGTGCCACACCTAGATGGAACTTGAATGTTACCATGTGCCACACTTAGAATGGAGATCATCATCCTGCCCTACATCGAGATAACTATTGGGAAGATTAGCAAGTGCCACACTTGGACGGAATATGTAGATTAGCAAGTACTACACTTAAACAGAACCGTGAATGTTAGCATGTTAAATTTCATATAACCCACTAACCAATATAAGCTCAAATTCTCTGCATACGTATCTTTCTAAAAAAACTCACACAACCATCTCTCGCACAAGCCGCACACACTTCAAACACTGCAACAACACATAAGCCGCACCTACAGCACACGCGGACTGACTGATACCCGCACCAAAGCTCAGCACCCGGTGTATACAGAGTTGAAGCTGCCAACAGTACACCACTCCTCTCACTATCCTAGTCCCCCTTCACCTTACTAACGCATCCCACCTTCTCATTTGCAGATCTGCCAGAGCACCTGGGGGCCAATTCCGTTGGTGACGGTGCGCTATATAAGTACCTTTAACAAAGTTCGTATCACATAGTAGTGCCCTTTTGAGGTCACTGGGGGTCTTAAATGGCTATGATGTTAGTATAAGTGTAAATGACATAGTTTCACTTCTAAAAGCCATCGGCGATGGCCAGTTTATTATTTTATGAGAGTCTGCCAGCCCCCCTCTGAAGAAACAGTTATGTAGCATTGCTCATGTAGAGAGCCTATAATTATGTGCACGGGGAGAGGAAAGTTAAACATCACCTTGCTTACCCTCACCTGGGAAGTAGAACCCTCAACGTGACAGCATATTGATTGATTGATTATTGGTATAGCGCCTATACACAATGTGTTTCAAAGCGCTTCAAGGAGGGTGGGAACATGGGAGAATACAATTACATTCAAACAGGTCCTTGAAACAGGTCAGAATGTGAAAAATAACTATCAAATCATAACAGATAGTACAAGTGCATGGAACAATAAGGGAGAGGTGAGGGGGGAGGGGGGGAAGGAGACAAAACTAGCAGTAACATTACTATGCCCAACGACAATTGTTGCAGTGCAAGAGTGACAAGAGGAGGGGGGGGAGGAGGGGAGGTAAGGGGGGGGGAAATGGAAAGCGGTAAGGAGAGGAACAAAACAAGTGACTATCTACAAGATAGTGCAGGGGAGGGAGTGGGAGGAGAAGACAAGAAGGGAAACAAGGAAGACACTGGCGGGGGCAGGGGGGACAGGAAGACACTGGTGGGGGGCAGGGGGGACAAGGAGACACTCGCGGTGGCAGGGGGGACAGGGAGACACTCACGGGGGCAGTAGGTCAAGGCGACACTGGCAGGGGACAGGGGGGACAGGAAGACACTGGCAGGGGCAGGGGGGACAGGAAGACACTGGCGGGGGCAAAGGGGAAAGGAAGACACTGGCGGGGGGCAGGGGGGACAAGGCAGACACTGGCAGGGGGCAGGGGGGACAAGGCGACACTGGCGGGGGGCTGGGGGGGGAAAGGAAGACACCGGAGGGGGGACAAGGAGATACTGGCAGGGGCAGGGGGGACAGGGAGACACTTGCGGGGGCAGTAGGTCAAGGCGACACTGGCGGGCGCAGGGGGGACAAGGAGACACTGGCGGTGGGCAGGGGGGACAAGGAGACACTGGTGGTGGGCAGGGGGGACAAGGAGACACTGGCGGGGGCAGGGGGGACAGGAAGACACTGGCGGGGGGACAAGGAGATACTGGCGGGGGCAGGGGGGACAGGAAGACACTGGCGGGAGGCAGGGGGGACAAGGTGACACTGGCGGGGGCAGGGGGGACAAGGCGACACTGGTGGGGGCAGGGGGGACAAGGCGACACTGGCGAGGGCAGGGGGGACAAGGCGACACTGGTGGGGGGACAAGGAGACAGGAAGACACTGGCGGGGGGCAGGGGGGACAAGGAGACACTGGCGGGGGCAGGGGGGGACATAGAGACACTGGCTTTGGGACAGGAAGACACTGGCGGGGGCAGGAAGTCACTGGCGGGGGGCAAGGGAGACACTGGCGTTGGGACAGGAAGACACTGGCAGGGGGCAGGGGGGACAGGAAGACACTGGCGGGGGGACACTGGCAGGGGGCACAGGGAGACAAGGAGACACTGGCGTTGAGACAAGGAGACACTGGCGGGGGGCAGGAGGGACAGGGAGACACTGGCAGGGGGCACAGGGAGACACTGGCAGGGGGCACAGGGAGGCACTGGCAGGGGGAAGGGGGACAGGGAGACTGGCATGGGGCACAGGGAGGCACTGGCAGGGGGGAGGGGGACAGGGAGACACTGGCAGGGGGAAGGGGGGGACAGGGCGACACTGGCAGGGGGAAGGGGGTCAGGGAGACACTGGCAGGGGGAAGGGGGACAGGGAGACACTGGCAAGGGGACAAGGCGACACTGGCGGGGGGCAGGGGGGACAACAAACCAGAACGGGACTCGAGTTTAAAAGCACCCGAATGCTCTGCATAACCACTCCCCCACCCTCAGGTGCTCCTTTTCCTACCTGTCAGCTGAAGGGGAAAAGGGAGGGGATCAAACGGCATCGCCTCTGCAGAGTGTAAACATAAGCGGTGAACCAGCTTCCTCCGGCTATCTGCCAGTTCGCTTCCCCTTGGATTTGCCTCCCTCTCACTCTGCATCTCCTTGGGAGGGAGGGAGATCTCTTAACAGGCCCGTGTAACGACGGAAAATGGGCTATCAATGCGCTATCTTGGGCGAAATTGCCCATCGAAAAATGCTTTCCTGACAGTCGTTACTGCGCATGCGCACCAACACAGCACATGCGCAGTAGCACCCTAAGCATTTTTCGACGGCTGAGCAGATTTCGACGTTACACCGGCCGCCACGAGGAACAAAGAAGAATAAAGCATAATACGACGCTGAAAGCGGGAGAAGCAGTGGCAACGTGAATCGGGCCATGGTGAGCGCGATGCTAAGTGTGCAGATGAGCTGGCCCAAGTACTGAATGCAGGTCATGTAAAGAGATCTGCAACGCGACTGGAGGAAAACAAAGCGACAAGAGCTGCCTGATGTCAGTGCATAGCTCTCAACTCACACGATTTTGGCGGGTGTCACTCAGCCTAATGCAGAGGACACAATAGCAGCAGGAGCTGCTGCAGTACAAGGGGCCCGACATCGGCAAAGTCATCAGGGACAAACTACCGACCCTCACGAGGTCGGTCTGTAATATATTTATAACGGAAAGCGAAATCGATGTAAAACGGACACAACACTAAGGTGAGACAATTGCGAATACTCAGTTCTTGTTGTGGGCCGCCCCCACAGACAAAGATAGGCGCGAGGAGAAAGTGCACAGAGGCATACGAAGCGGAATGACCTGACATGGAAACCTACCCCGAAAAGACCAGCCCAACAAAGGAACATTGAGCCGATGCAGGCTTGTAATATACAAAGGCCAATCTGGAACACAGAAGCAAACCTTCTCTTGGCGGAGACGGATCGTCGGTCTCGATTACGGTCCGCCCATGAGGGAGAGCACAACATATGGAAACAATTGTAGCAGATGATCCGTATTAGCAGAGACAGAGTCACGCGGTGAGGAGCTCCCTCTAGCGTCCACCCGTTACAAATTCTCAGTGAATGGGGGAAAAAAGCTGCGAGACATGAGTAATAGTGACTCGCGTTTAAAAGTGAAGTATCCAGTCTTCAGTGTGGTCCGGTCATACGGACGAGCCAGCAGGAAACAGTAAGTGGCGATCATACTCCAAACGGACATGAAAGGGTAGACTGCACAGCTTGCCAACCAACTCCCACAGAAGCCGGGGAATAATGAGAGCCTTAAGGCATAAGCAGCATTGCCGCGGTGGTAGCCGGAAAGTTGATGCTGCTTGTTTGAGACGAGCAACGAGTTGCTGCTAAGGCAACAGAAGGTATGAAACAGGCTTAGCAGGAGACAAAAGCTAAGCTGACACAGAGTGCCGATACTGCACAGCCTGGCCCAGCACCCAAACGGGTGGCTTGCTTCCTCAGCCTGCATGGGAGGCACGACTAGTTACTAATGCATGGAGAAAGGAAGACTCTGCACTGAGGCCAAAACAAAGGCCTACTGTGAGATAAATAGCAATAGCCAGATGGACGCCCACAACACATAGTGATTGTGGAGCTGGCCCTTTAAGGGCGTGCACGCGACGGGGTGACGTTCACTCCGTCGCGTGCCCTGCATAAATAAACAGGGCGTTCCCTGGTGGCGTCAGAACCACTGTGGAGCCCACACGAGCAACATCTCTGCCTCTGTGTTACAGGGGGTGGGGGGCTCACGGAATGTGGTGTCAGAACACCGCTAACAGTGGCGACGAAGACCGGATCACTCCCTGGGACAGGCGGCAAACTTCGCTCAGTGCGCGGATGATCGTACGTGAGCGCATCGGCGACATTTGACTGCAGAGAGGGGAGAGACACACGCGGCCGGCGGCCATTTTGGTGAATAGGCCTCGGATGTTCACAGCCTCGTAACGAGGCATCCGTGAGCCATCCGGACCCAATTTTTGGATATTTTAGTGGCAAATAGCCACTGGATGCAGCACGTGTCATTTTTACAATGACCTACTGACAGTTTCACTGTTTTTCACTGAGTTTGTGGGTGTGACCCCTCTGGAAGACTGCTGGTTACAAATTGGGGCCTACCCTGCTCAATTTTTGGACCCTCCATTGTCTGTCGGCTGGCCAAGACTGTGCTTCCTGGATCTGCATGTGCCTGGCCACAGTGGAAAAGTGGTGCAATCGGTGTTGGCTGTGTCTGGTGGTGAGTTGCAGCCCCATCAGTTGGATACATTCGGGGTGCCTGTGCGCTTGCCACCATGAGCCAAGCTGCGGCGGCCGCAGCTGCTGCGCAACAACAGGCTGCTCCCGCAGTTCAGCCTCCGCCTGTCCTGCCACCAAGACCTCTGCTTAAGCCACCTGGTTCCCTACAGCCAATGCCTGAGTTTGATATCTCGGGCACACCTTCAAGTCTGGGACAGAGGTGGAAGATGTGGATGGACAGACTGGAGATGTACTTCAGGGCCACGATGGAGATGAGGGAAGACAGTAAGTTGGCCACCCTCCTATATTCTGCTGGCCCGGCTGTGCATGAGATATTCTTGTCCCTGCAACCTGCGGATGGGTCGTTTGCGGCAGCGAAGGATGCGCTCCACAACCATTTTCTGCCAATGGCGAATGCAGATTATGAACGTTTCCTTATGGGCACTGCTCGGCAAAAAGATGACGAGACTCTTGATGTCTTCTATGGGCGGCTGCGCAGACTGGCGGCGCCATGTGCGTGGAACGACCCGGACGTTTTGATCCGTAACCATCTCATACAAGGGTGTGCCTCTGGCAAACTGCGGCGCCAAATACTTCGTGAGCCTGGCATCACCCTTCCCCGCATACTGGAACTTGGAAGATGCCATGAGGTGTCCGAGCTGCGGGCCACCAGAATGGAAGCGGGCGTGCGCCCCGGCAAGGTGGAGGAGGTCTGCGCCGTCAGCAGGGGCCGTGGATCTAGACGCCCCATGAACACCCAGAGTACACGACCACAAGCAGCGCAATCCTCGTGCCAAAAATGCGGGTATGACCTCCCGCACCCAGCGGAATGTCCAGCCACTGGAGTGAAGTGTGGTCGGTGTAGGGGTCCAGACCATTTTGCCAGGATGTGCAGGACAACAGCTCCGAAGATA
The DNA here is from genome assembly GCF_040938575.1 of Ambystoma mexicanum. Lineage (NCBI taxonomy): Eukaryota > Metazoa > Chordata > Amphibia > Caudata > Ambystomatidae > Ambystoma > Ambystoma mexicanum. Next base: position 740,333,626 of record NC_090929.1, on the reverse strand, counting down.
GGTCCCAGGGGGCCTGTCCGGGCCGGGTTCTTCCGCCCCCAGAGGGCGTCAAACATTGCCCAGGTAGACCAGGGGGACGAAGGGGCCCCTCAAGAGGGTGAAGAGGAAGAAGAAAACATTTTCTTCGTGTCAAGTGTGAGCATGCTGAGAAATCGCTCCAAGAGATAGCCCAGGTGCAACGTGCTGGTCAATGGGGACTCAATACCAATGCTGGTAGACACCGGTGCATCTGTAAATGTGATGGCCAGACAACATTACGACGCAATGCAGGCCCCGCCAACACTGACTGACTGACACGCATTTTTACGTTCGGAGGCGACCAGCCCATTCCCCTGGATGATGTGTTTGTGGCAGAAGTTCAGTACGGCGATTCATTCATCCGTGCTAGATTTTACGTCACACCGGTAAGCAACAACACGCTGCTGTGCTGTGCGGCTGCAGAAGCCCTTGGAATTGTGACATTCGCCTATTCGGTGTACCTGGACGACATACAGGTGCTCCTTGCCAAGCACACCTCCCTGTTTGAAGGCATTGGACAGTTGGTGGGTGAGCCGGTACGGCTACACATTTATGAATCGATTCAACCAGTGGCGCTGAAGCATCGGAGAGTACCGTTTCACCTCAGGGACCTGGTGGATCAAGAGCTCGACAACCTTGTAGGCTTGGACATTATTGAAAAGGTGGAGGGCCCCACTCCATGGGTCTCACCCATTGTCATCGCACGGAAGCCCAAACAGCCTGATGCCGTGAGAATCTGCGTGGATATGCGCCTCCCCAATAAGGCAATAAAGAGAGAGCGACATTTGACCCCCACCATCGATGACATCATAGCGGAATTGCAGGGGGCGAAATTCTTCTCTAAACTGGACCTAAGAGCGGGGTATCATCAGGTGGTCCTGCACACCGAGTCCCGCTACATCACGACTTTCACCACCCATCGGGGTCTTTAGAGATATAAGAGACTGAGTTTTGGGGTGTCTTCGGTGGCGGAGGTGTTCCAGAACATCATAAGGGGGGCATTGGCGGATCTGAATGGAGTCCTTAACATCAGTGATGACATCCTGGTGTACGCCAAGTCTGAAACGGAACACCTGGCGCGCCTGGCCAAGACATTCAAGCGTCTTCGCTCGCTGGGACTCACCTTGCACAAGGATAAGTGCGAATTCCTCAAAACAACGATTGAGTTTTTCGGGTTCGTCTTCAAGGCGGATGGGGTGTCGCCTGATCCCCGCAAAGTGAAGGACATAAGAGAGGCTAGACCACCAGAAAATGTTGCAGAGGTGAGGAGCTTCCTGGGCATGGTCACTTACTGTGGCCGCCTCATCCGGAACTTGGCGTCCCATTCAGAGCCGTTAAGATCGTTGACAAAGAAGGACACTGTGTGGCAGTGGGGGCCCCTTGAGCAAGCAGCGTTCGATGATATCAAGAATGCCCTGGCGGCGGAGGACTCCATGGCGTTTTTCAATCCGAGCCTGCAGACGGAGATCGTCGTGGATGCCAGCCCCTACGGCCTGGGCGCGGTGCGCACTCAGGTGGGGAGTGACCAGGAGATTCACCCCATAGCCTATGCAAGTAAGGCACTCTCCGATACAGAACAAAGGTATTCTCAGATCGAGAGGGAGGCTTTGGCGGTCTTGTGGGGCTGTAGACATTTTCGCCTATACATTCTGGGGCGACCAGTGACTGTCGTCACGGACCACAAACCTCTGTTGCCAATCATGGCTGGCTCTTCCTCCAGGCCACCGGTGATAATTGAGAGCTGGATGCTGGCTCTGCTCGAGTATGGAGTGTCCTTAATATATCGTCCCGGGGCCAACAATGCTGCGGACTATCTGTCGCGTCATCCAAGAGGGGACTCTCACGCATCCACGTCAGCAGAAGAGGCCGACGAACACGTTCGCTTGGTCGTAGAAACGGCCACCCCTAACTCCATGCAGGTGGAGGAGCTGGAGCTAGCGTCAAAGAACGAGTGCTTTGCCGTCCTAAAGACAGCCATGCAACAGGGTGCCTGGAAAACGGTTTTGGAGGCTTTGGACCGCAGAACGTGTGAGGCCAGAGTGGCTCTGGAGCAACTGTGGCGGGTGCGCGAAGAACTGACATTTTCAGAGTCGGGGCTCTTACTGAGAGGTGGAAGGATCGTGGTGCCCCAGACCAAAATCCCACAGGTTATCGCCCTGGCACACCAAGGTCATCAAGGAGCCCCCAAGACGAAAGCTCGTCTTCGCCAGAAGGTGTGGTTCCCTGGGCTCGAACGGCGAGTGGAGGAGTTTGTGGCATCATGCGTGTGGTGCCAGGCCGCATCACCGGCCCAAAGGGAGCCGTCCATCGAGACAATGCCGAGAGGGACAAGACCATGGCAGGTGGTGCACGCGGACTCGGGGTCCACTTCACGGGGCACTCACTTCCTAGTGGTGGTGGTGTTCGAGTGGTCTCGATATCCTGAGGTTGAATTCATAGAGTCGGTGGCGTTTGACAACGTAGTGATAGCACTGGAGAAAATTTTCGCCACTCATGGACTACCCTCTGTTCTGTGTTCCGACAACGGGGCACCATTCCAAGGCGTGAGCTTTGCAGAACTCATGAGGAACTATGGCATTCAACACAGAAGGGTCACCCCACTCTGGCCTAGGGCAAACGGGGAGGCAGAGCGCATGATGCGTACACTGAACAAAGTGTTCAGGATCGCCCAAGGGAAGGGCGAGTGCCTACAGAGGGCGCTGTACGTGTTCTGCAGGGATATCGGACCACACCCCATTCATCAACTGGTGTGGCACCTGCTGAGGCCCTATTCCAACGGTGCCCGAGAGACATAATTCCTGAGGTGGGGGTTCGGGAGCCAGCTGTCATTGACGACGAACAGGTGGAGGCGGACCGACTGGCTAGAACGCAGACGGAAAACATCCGGAGAGGGCTGAGGCCACCCACTATTGCCCTGGGTGATGAAGTGCTAGTGAAGAATCGCCACCCACAGGGCAAACTCTCCCTCACGTATGAACCCGCTCCCCTGGATGTTGTGGCGATGAAGGGGTCCATGGTGACGGCCTCTGACGGGACTTCATCAGTGACCAGGAATGCCAGTTTCTTCAAGAGGTTGGGTGAGCCGAGAGTGGACAGCACTGACGACTGAGAGGGCGAAGAGGCACTGGACGAGGGTGGGGGTGAGGCCCCCGCCGTGAGCTCTCCCGCCCGGAGCGGACCAGGTCAGAGCACACCGACCAGGGACGTCGGCAGGAGGTACCCCCTGAGAACAGGGCGTGGGAAACCTGCCTGTCTCACTGACTATGTGACGGACTGAGCCGTGGAAAACGCCGCTGAGGGATCCAGGGTGGCTGTCAATAAATGGGGGTAGTAGGTTTGTATTGTGTGCTGTGAAATGTTTTGGTAGTTAGATTCTCTCCTTTTTCAATTGTTGTTATGGAAAAGGAGGAGTGTGGCGCTGGCCCTTTAAGGGCGCGCACGCGACGTGGTGACGTTCACTCCGTCGCGTGCCCTGCATAAATAAACAGGGCGTTCCCCGGTGGCGTCAGAACCACCGTGGAGCCCACACGAGCAACATCTCTGCCTCTGTGTCACGGGGGGTCGGGGGCTCACGGAACGCGGTGTCGGAACACCGCTAACAGTGATAAATAAGGAGAGCTGTGTTTAAAGACGCCCCACCAGGAGATCACACGCAGGAAGGAGGACCTTGGGCACAGAGGGACAGGACGGTGGGACCTGCCTTGCTGGCGGCGCAATAGGTGAAAGACAATACCCAGCATCTGCGTAATGCAGGCCAATTAACTGGCTCGCTGCCCATATGGCGCGACCTTAGTGGGCGGAGCTGCAACAAGCAAGCAAGAGTAAAGAGAAGCAGTGGTGGTTTTTAAGTGCATAAGGATCTGTGGAAGCAAGAAGATATATATTACCCAACCTGTATGGGATAACCACAGAGCAGGGAAAGACTGTAAATACACGTCCTGCAAGAACAACAGAGCTGACTCTGCACCCTGTGAGCCAGCTCCCGCCGTGGTCCAGTCCTGAAGAACAGTTGTGACACAAGCAGCATCACTGCAGCGCATGCCTGTGCATTGGTGCTGCACTTCTCCAGCATGGGGTCTGGCATGGATTCACATGCTCATGAATATTCCCTGTCGTCAGGCTGGGAATCCTCGGTAAAGAAATAATCAGTATCAGTTTCGTTTCTGATCTGTCTTTCTTAGTAGTAACCAATCACTGGTCTCTGGGTCATACTGCCCCCAGCCAATGACTGCCCTCTCCCTAAGCCCCTCCCTTGGCAGCCATCCTCAGATTTTTACCGCACGTTGAAGTGTTGGGAGTCCTCGTGCTATAGCTCTCGGGCTTTTACTGCGTTTTGCAATTTTTCAAAGAGTTTAATCTCATTTTTTCGGTCAATCGAGCCTCAAGCTCCACCGTTTCTACTTCCGATCAACGGAGACCCGTTTCAGAGCTTTCTACGCCCCTCAAGGGCGAAGTTTTTCATCGAGTACGCTTCTTGGAGGATTCCAGAAGACCTTGAGGCCTACCCCGTGGACATGGCCCAGGACAAACGAAGCTCGACGCCCGGAACCAAGATGTTCAGGAACTGCCCTGGATGCAGATTGCAGAATGTGTTCAAGGAGGACGAGCATTCTAGATGTCTCTACTGCCTTCACGAAGACAAAACGCACGTGGAGAAGGACTGTGCGTTTTGCAAGAACATGTCGGAGCGGACCATGAGGGATTGGCGGATCCGCCTCACCAACTGGCTGGAAGGGAAGAGCCCAGCGGTAGGTGAGAAGAAGAAGAGGTCCGAGCAGTCTTCTAAGTCCTTTGAGGGCGCTCCGGCGACGGGGGTCCAACAGAAGGCTAAGCACTGTGAGTCCGCGGGCACCGGGAGCGCCGAACAGTCGGGCTCCTCGGCTGCCAGGCAGGGTGCACTTTCACCGACACCATCAACCACGAGCCAACGCTCTGGCTCGGGGAAGGAAGAGAAAGTCGGTGATCCCGGGTAAGCTTCTGGAGAAGCCCCGGTCGATCCCGACAGAAGCAGCTGAGGGGGAGCGAGGCGGTGACCCTCCCCTCAAGGTGAAGGCCGCAAGCACGCCAAAAGTCGTGAAGGCCCTGATTCACCCGGCTATGGCCTCTATCGAGGGAGTTGTGGCGGCCCTGGCAGAGTTCTAGACATACCCTTTGACGGGAACAACCTGTTTGGAAAGACAGTAGATGAGTAACTTCAGGCCATCAAGACCGACACAGAGAAAGCTCGGGCCTTTGGAGTTTTGCAGCAACGACGGCCGCCCTTTCGGAACTCCGGAGGCAAGCAAGGTGCCTCCAAAGGATTCGGTGGTGGCTCCTCGACGTACCGCCACGCAGCCCGCTCCTCGTCAGAAGAGGCCTACAGAGGGCGCGGCAAGTCAGGAGGACCCTGTCGCCGTCGCCAAGGAAGCCAGGGCGTCAGGGCCACCTCCAAGCAGGATTGAACCGGCCGTACCGTCGGGCCCCCACCTGAGCACCCCTGTGGGAGACCGGCTGGCGAAGTTTGTCAGCGTGTGGGAGTCCATCTCCACCAACCATTGGGTGCTGAATGCCCTGGCCCACGGGCACACTCTCGAATTCCTAAAGAACTGCCCCCGAATTCCTCCCGTGGCCAGGAAGGAAAATCGCATCCCATAACTGCTGTTAGAGGTAAAGGCGATGCTCAAGAAAGGGGCCATCGAGCTCGTCCCGAAGAGGCTCCGGGGCTCCGGAGTATACTCAAGATACTTCCTCATCAGAAAGAAGAGAGGCGGTTGGCGCCCCATCCTGGACCTGCGTCAGTTGAACAAATGCATCAAGGCCCAGAAGTTCCGGATAGTCACCCTCCAGCACGTGCTGGGACAACTGGAGGCAGACGACTTCCTATCGTCGCTGGACTTGGAGGATGCTTACTTCCACATCCCTGTTCTAAAAGGACACCGAAAGTTTCTCAGATTCGTAGTCCAAGGACGGCACTACCAATTCAAGGCCCTGCCATTCGGATTGAAGTCAGCGCCCAGGGTATTTACCAAGTGCCTAGCACTAGTGGCGGCGCGGGTGCGCCTGCAAGGGAACCACGTTTTCCCCTACCTGGACGATTGGCTCATCCGAGCAAGGACAAGGGAGCTCGCAGTCGAGCACAAAGCGAAGACCGTCCAACTGCTCACGGACCTGGGATTCTCCATCAACTTCCCAAAATCCCACCTGGTTCCGTCGCAGGTCGCACTGTTTCTGGGAGCCAAGCTCGATACAGTGGCACGATTGGCTTCCCCGTCGGAGGAAAGGACGAAGGCCATCCTGGGCAAGGTGCAGCGCTTGCTGGCCACGGACATGGCCAGGGTGAGATCCATCAAGTCACTTCTCGGCATGATGTCCTCTTGCATCTACCTGGTGCGCCTATGCAGGCTGCGGATGCGTCCAGTTTCTCGACGCCCGTTGGATACAAGCGGTGGGCAGCTTCAAAGACAAGATCCCGCTCAACAAGGTCTTCCACCAAGCGATTCGGTCTTGGGGCACCCGTGCGCATCTCGCGGCGGGCACAGACTTTCAGGCCCCAGCACACCAGGAGACGGTGACAACGGATGCCTCCCTGGATGGTTGGGGAGCGCACACCGGAGATCTTCACGCGAGAGGCCTTTGGCACCCAGAGGAAAGGTCACTCCACATCAACATCCTGGAGCTCCGAGCAGTGTTCTGGGTACTCAGGTCGTTTCTCCCGTCCCTCAAGGGCAAGGTGGTAAGGATCTTCACCGACAACACCACCACAATGTTCTACATCTGGAAGCAGGGAGGAACCAGGTCCCCGGCCCTATCCAAGGAGGCCCAGGATCTGTGGCATTGGGCCGTTGCCCAGGGGATGTTTCTGGTGCCCTTCCACCTAGCAAGGATAAAGAACACCATCGCCTACTCGCTGAGCAGGGAGCTGCGCTCATGCCACGAGTGGGAACTGCATCAGGACCAAGTGGATTGGCTTTTTTGACGATGAGGCAAACCCCAGATCGACCTGTTCACGACGGCGGCAAAATCCAAGTGCCAGAGGTTCACCAGCAGGTTTCCCCAGCCGAGGAGCATGGGCAATGCTTTCTCGTTCTCCTGGGACGGCCTGTTCCTGTATGCGTTCCCTCCGTTGCCATTGCTACTGCGACTCGTCAACCAACTCAAGAGGACCCATTGCAGGATGATCCTCGTTGCACCGGCGTGGCTGAGACAGATCTGGTTCACGGACATTCTGGACTTGTCAGCGTCCCCCCCAGTCAAACTATCAACGGACGCAGATCTTCTCTCCAGAGAAGGAGGTGCCATCCTCCATTACGACACAGGGTCGCTGAACTTGCAGGTCTGGCTCCTGCGGCACTAGAGTTTGGAGGGTACGATATCCCGGCGGACTGCAAGGAGGGGCTTGCAAAGGCCAGGGCGTCCTCAACTCTCAAGTGCTAGGGATGCAAATGGAAGAGGTTCTCTGTCTGGTGCCGTGCACAGAAGATTAACCCTCTGCGAATTACGCCCCCTCAAGTGCTGCCGTACCTGGCTCATGTCTCCATCAAAATACATCTGGCTGTGATCTCCCGCTACACCAGAACTATGGGATGATCATCCCTGTGATCTCATCGCCTGGTGAAGGAGTTTATGAAGGGACTGTTCCGTTCATTCCTGCCGGTGAAGGCTCCGGCCCTGGCGTGGGAGCTCAACGTGGTGCTGACCAGGCTCATGGGGGCGCCTTTCGAGCCTCTGCATTCAGCACAGTTGAAGTTCCTGTCGTGGAAAACAGCATTTCTTGTGGCCATCACCTCCGCACTACGAGTGGGAGAGATCCAGGCCCTATCCTGCAACCCTCCATACTTGACTTTTCACGAGACGAGGGTGGTGCTGAGGACGCACCCCTCCTTCATGCCCAAGGTGCCGTCGGACTTCCATCTCAACAAGCCCTTGGTGTTACCAGTTTTCTTCCCGTCGCCTTCATTGCCGGCCGAGAGGACTTTGCACTCGCTGGATGTAGCTAGATTGCTGAAGTTCTACGCGGACCGCACAAAGAGTTTTCGGAAGACATCACAACTGTTTGTGAACTTTGGACCTGTGAACCAAGGGAAGGCCCTCTCAAAGGCTTCCATTTCCAGATGGCTCTCCGGCTGCATCATGCACTGTCACCGGTTGGCAAACCGACCGTTGCCCGGCAGCCCGAGAGCCCATTTGACCAGAGCGATCGCTGCTACCACAGCGTTCTTGTCTGGTGTACCCCTGCTGGACATCTGCAGGGCTGCTACGTGGAGGTCGACGCACACCTTCACGAGATTCTACTGCGTCGACCGGGATTCCAGGGAGGAGTCCAGGGTCGGCCAAGCAGTGCTGCGCAACCTGTTCGCCTGAAGGTGGGCCTGGTGGGGAGGTAAGAGTTGCTTAATGTTGGGTTTATGTAATACTTCATGTTGAGCCTTGCCACCTCCCGTGGTTGTGCATGTGTGTACTGCTATGTATTCTTATATTCATGAGCATGTGAATCCATGCCAGACCCCATGCTGGAGAAGGAACAAGTTAATTACCTGTAACTGTTGTTCTCCAGCGTGGGTCTGGCATGGATTCACATGCAAACCCTCCCTCCTACCCCTCTGCGGCTCTTCACTTGGTCATACTGCCACTTTACGTGCTACCAAATCTGAGGATGGCTGCCAGGTGAGGGGCTTAGGGAGAGGACAGTAATTGGCTGCGGGCAGTATGACCCAGAGACCAGTGATTGGTTACTACTAAGACGGCGGCACCGGGGTGACACATGCCCCTACTCAGGAGAGCCACACTGTTGGTTTTCCCCCCTCCCTCCAACTGGGGTTTTACACTTTGTAATTGGAGGGTGAGTTGTTTCCTGGCTACTTGAATGACTACAGCAACCAGAATTCCCTGAGGCCATCACTGGTAGTAACCATCAACACCTGAACAGAGTGCCTCCCTGATGATTGCAAGAGGCAAGAAAGCGCGCTAGGAGGAGAACATCAACTGGACTGTGGAAAGGTACACCTAGCTGGGACCCAGAGTGCGCCCCTCACACCCTTTTCTGTCAAATGTTCTTTGGGAGTCCCGGGCTCCAGAGGCGGCGGCACCGGGGTGACACATGCCCCTACTCAGGAGAGCCACACTGTTGGTTTTCCCCCCTACCCCCAACTGGGGTTTTACACTTTGTAATTGGAGGGTGAGTTGTTTCCTGGCTACTTGAATGACTACAGCAACCAGAATTCCCTGAGGCCATCACTGGTAGTAACCATCAACACCTGAACAAACATCTGAACAGACTGCCTCCCTGATGATTACAAGAGGCAAGAAAGCGCGCTAGGAGGAGAACATCAACTGGACTGTGGAAAGGTACACCTAGCTGGGACCCAGAGTGCGCCCCTCACACCCTTTTCTGTCAAATGTTCTTTGGGAGTCCCGGGCTCCAGAGGCGGTGGCACCGGGGTGACACATGCCCCTACTCAGGAGAGCCACACTGTTGGTTTTCCCCCCTACCCCCAACTGGGGTTTTACACTTTGTAATTGGAGGGTGAGTTGTTTCCTGGCTACTTGAATGACTACAGCAACCAGAATTCCCTGAGGCCATCACTGGTAGTACCATCAACACCTGAACAAACACCTGAACAGACTGCCTCCCTGATGATTGCAAGAGGCAAGAAAGCGCGCTAGCGGGGAACATCAACTGGACTGTGGAAAGGTACACCTAGCTGGGACCCAGAGTGCGCCCCTCACACCCTTTTCTGTCAAATGCTCTTTGGGAGTCCCGGGCTCCAGAGGCGGCGGCACCGGGGTGATACATGCCCCGACTCAGGAGAGCCACACTGTTGGTTTTCCCCCCTCCCCCCAACTGGGGTTTTACACTTTGTAATTGGAGGGTGAGTTGTTTCCTGGCTACTTGAATGACTACAGCAACCAGAATTCCCTGAGGCCATCACTGGTAGTAACCATCAACACCTGAACAAACATCTGAACAGACTGCCTCCCTGATGATTACAAGAGGCAAGAAAGCGCGCTAGGAGGAGAACATCAACTGGACTGTGGAAAGGTACACCTAGCTGGGACCCAGAGTGCGCCCCTCACACCCTTTTCTGTCAAATGTTCTTTGGGAGTCCCGGGCTCCAGAGGCGGCGGCACCGGGGTGACACATGCCCCTACTCAGGAGAGCCACACTGTTGGTTTTCCCCCCTACCCCCAACTGGGGTTTTACACTTTGTAATTGGAGGGTGAGTTGTTTCCTGGCTACTTGAATGACTACAGCAACCAGAATTCCCTGAGGCCATCACTGGTAGTACCATCAACACCTGAACAAACACCTGAACAGACTGCCTCCCTGATGATTGCAAGAGGCAAGAAAGCGCGCTAGCGGGGAACATCAACTGGACTGTGGAAAGGTACACCTAGCTGGGACCCAGAGTGCGCCCCTCACACCCTTTTCTGTCAAATGCTCTTTGGGAGTCCCGGGCTCCAGAGGCGGCGGCACCGGGGTGATACATGCCCCGACTCAGGAGAGCCACACTGTTGGTTTTCCCCCCTCCCCCCAACTGGGGTTTTACACTTTGTAATTGGAGGGTGAGTTGTTTCCTGGCTACTTGAATGACTACAGCAACCAGAATTCCCTGAGGCCATCACTGGTAGTAACCATCAACACCTGAACAAACGCCTGAACAGACTGCCTCCCTGATGATTGCAAGAGGCAAGAAAGCGCGCTGGGAGGAGAACATCAACTGGACTGTGGAAAGGTACACCTAGCCGGGACCCAGAGTTTGCCCCTCACACCCTTTTCTGTTATATATATATATATATATATGTATATATATATATATATATATATATATATATATATATATATATATATATATATATATATATATATATATACACATATATATATTTATATTTATAATGGGGAGTTGCGGGGGGTTTCCCCCCGCATATATGTAACAATTGACCATCACAATTCGGTCAATTGTGCAAAGGTCATTTGTGATTCGAACAATTGTAGTTAGAACAATTCGTATAGAACCAGACATAACCCATGGGGTTCATGTGGCGCACTGAACTATAACAGCAGGACTGGGCTCAGTAATACAGTCGCTGTAAGCAGTAAATAAACATCCCACCCCAGCAGGCGGACAGGCTGAAGAGCGCTGCTGCTGCCGAAGGAGGAGCCAGCATACAAGCCCTATACACAGTGAACTGTCACTCTGAGGGGCCGTACAAGATAAGAAAGCTGGCGGACGTGGGAGGGCACAGCCCACTCACTGAGCAACCCAGCAGGAAGCAGCGGGCTTGGACACTATGGGGAGGGGAGCCCTTTGGTAAAAAGGGAAAAAGCCGAGCAGGGAGAGACTCACCTCAATAGTACCTGGGAGGTTGCCGGTGGGCTGCACCCTGGACATAGAACAGTACTGGCAGGTCCAAGGAATCCAGGGGCAGAGACAGTAGCGGAGCAGACCCACATACCCACGTGAAAGGCCTCAATGAGGAATCCAGAGGCACAATGACAAGCGCACAACAAAGGGGACCTCTGCTAAATAGTGGGATAAGAAAAAGAGCGACACCAAGCACTGCGAGGACACAGAAGTCGATAAATAGGGCAGGACAACATGGGAGAACACAACCCACTCGAACAGCTCAGCAGTGAGAAACAGAATGAGGAGAGTGCAACGGGAGCCTGCGTCTCCCGGGCCGCAGCTGCACCTCAGACATTGACAAGCCCAGCCTGTGAACCACACTAGAGGTAAAAAAGGGGCACAGGACCATGAGCAGCACAGAATAAGGAACAAGCAATAATGCCAAGTACAAGCGGGTGCACGAGGACGAGGGAGAGCACAACCTACCGCAGAGCAATATAGCAACATCTGTTCAGCGAGACCAGAGAGGAAGCATGGATGGCCGCCAGACAAGGTAAAGGAGGGGGAGGACAGTGCCACGTCGGGCAGCAAAGAATGCCAGGCAAATCAAAAGGGGGCAGAGGAAAGCAAACCAGCATAGACACGTTTGCCAGGAGGTCAGACAAAGGCCAACCCACTCCATCAGCGGCAGCCATGACCTCGTCCAGCGCAGTACCGCAGGAGGAGGGCGAGGGTGAGAGCCCAATATTGGAAGCTATAATGGCCCTAAAGACGTCCCTGTAAAACAAGATGGACACAGTTATGGTGGATGAGAACCTCATCAGACAAGACGTACCGACCCTAATGGACCAAGTGGGTAATGCGGAACAACAGGTGCAGCAAAATACCGCAGATGTTGAAGGAATAATATCCGGATTGTAGGACTGCCGGAGGGGGAAGAGGGTCAGGATCCCACGAATTATGTTGAGAACCTCCTGCTGCGGGAAACCGGGGGCAGGAGTGCTGTCCCAGGGTTTTGCAGTGGAGAGAGCCCATAGAGCCCAGACCAGAAGGCTCCAACCGGCAGCCCCCCCAGAGATCAATAATCGCAAGAATCAGGAACTTAAAGATCATGACAAAATATTGACATTCTCTAGAGAAGGGGGAATGATAACTAGGAACTCATCCAGGATAACGATCTACCCGGACTATACAATCCTGGTCCAGAGACAGCGTGCATGCTACGGCCCCACCAAGGAACGCCTCAAAGCTGTGGGTATACGTTACATGCTGCTGTACACAGAAAAACTGAAGGTGATACGAGAAGGAAGATCGCACTTCTTTGAGACAACAGAAGAGGTGCAAGCATGGATGGACCAGCAGAAACGCCAACAATGAAGGGAATCTACCCAGGGAACAGCGGGAATCAGCCTACCATAGATATCACGCAAGCCAGAAGGAATATAACTAAAGGAGCAACAAGGTTTGGTATTGCCGCAGATGGTGATAGGACATGCAACCCCAAGACTTTTATTAGTTAGGATGTCAGTTTTAAGGCGTCACGCTGCTGCGGGCCGGTCCCACCTCGGTGGGCGGAGCAAGAGAATCAGCGGTGCCCGAGCAGGGGGAGGGTGGCTGGGCGTTTGTTTAATAGTTTTAGTTAGTCAGTTGTTTGGTTGTTTGGTGAAAGGAACGGAAAGTGGAAGAAGCAGCATACATAGAAGTGCAAGAAGCTGCGAAGCCCGGGAAGGGGTAGGGTGGCTGGGCGTTGGTTTGATAGTTATAGTTAGTCAATTGTTTGGTCAGTTAGCAGACAGCACTAACAGTGAAGGAAGCAGCATACACAGAAGCAGAGGGAATGGAGCGAAAGACGGCGGATATGATGTAGAGCAAGGGGGCCAGGCTCAGAGAAACATTCCCCAGTCGGAGACCTATGGAAACGGAGAGAAAGGAAGACATTGGAGAGAGGATGAAGAGAATTGGTTTACAAGAAGATTGAATACCCCAAGCTGGGGCCGAGGAATGGAGACACGGGGCAGTGGGTATAGCGAGGGCAATGGGACGGCAGAGCCGAAAGAGACACCGCGAATATGGGTCCAGATGAGATAACGATTGCAACTTGGAATGTTAGGGGGATCAATGCCTATGTTAAGAGTCTTAGAGTATATGCCTGCCTAAACAGGATGAAGTTTAAGATAGCAATGGTGCAAGAGACTCACCTAACACGGGAGAAACAAACCAAAGTGGACAAGAAATGGGGGTTAAAGATGTACAGTTCCACATACTCGAACTATGCTAGGGGAGTACTGATATGGGTTGCCCCAGGGGTCCCATTTCGGTTAATCAAGCAGGAACGCGGCTCAGAAGACTGGTGATAGTGCACGGAATGCTGGAGAGTAAGGAAATATGCCTGATAAATAAATATGCTCAGAATCACGATGCAAGGGAATTGTTTAGGAAACCTGTGCGCAAACTAGCTAATGCAGAGAAGCAACGTTCATCTGGGCGGAAGACTTCAACTGCACACTGGATCCGCTCCTGAACAGATCGGATGACAAACATAGGAAGCCAGCACCCCCAGCCAAGCCGTTATAAACGGTCCTTACCTGATTGCAGCTGACGGACGTCTGGAGAAAGGTACAGGGCGATGAGAGAGGGTATACACTTTATCGTGCACCCCATGGAATATTTACACGCATAGATAATTTTTTCACAGGCACTGAATCTTTGAAAGATTTTACGGGGATAAATATTAAGGCACGCATACTATTCGACCATGCACCATTGCTAACAACATGGGCACACACCTATAGAAGGGCTCTGATACCAACATGGCGGCTGAGGGCGGAAGCATTGAAGGAGGGCGAGTTTGAGGAATATTTGCATGACGTGATAGAAGATTATTTTGAGCACAACCTGGGAAGTGTCAAGACTAATGATGCACTCTGAGATGCGTTCAAAGTGGTGATAAGGGGGGCAGCCATAGGGAAAATGGGGGGACCTAGAGGAGAGGCCCTGGCAGAGCTTGGCAACCTGGAAAGGGAGATAGAATTGGGGAAAAGCTGGGTGGGGATCACGGGGGAGGAACCTAGAGAACTAATGGCGCTGAGACTGAGATGCGTAGAACTCTGGGAGAAACTGGGAAGACTGGATTATTGGAAATATATACAGCGACTGCATGCGGAGGGGGACAAACCTGGCAGGCTTCTGGCCTGGCTCACCAAGCAGGAATCTAAAAGAGAATACACAAAGAAGCGGTGATAGAGAGGTCAGAAGTCAGGAAGGCATTAACTACTATTTTCCTGCTTTTATGAGCAATTGTACGCCCCTAACCCAGAGGTGGAGCCAGGGCATATAGCAGATGCCATGGCAGAGATAAGATTGCCGAAACTAGCAGTAGAACAGGCCCAATTATTAGATGCTCCCCTCAAAGTGGAAGAAATAGAGACAGTAATCACTGAACTCGCATCAGGCCAATCCCCAGGATCTGATGGGCTCCCGGGTGAATTCTACAAGACGTATAAGGGCACCTTAGCAGCGAGATTGCTTGAAAAGTATCAAGAGGCGTATGAGAAGGAACAGCTGTCAGGCAGCATGTCGAAATCAGTAATTATACCGATCCTCAAACCCAGGAAATCACTGCTGGAGTGTGCCTCATATAGGCCGATTTCCCTCATTAATCAAGATGCCAAAATCCTTACGGCAGTGCTTGCTAACCACCTAAAACGGGTGATTCCCACGCTGATCCATTTGGATCAGACAGGTTACGTCCCGGGGAGAAACACGTCGTAGAATCTCCAAAGGCTCCACCACGCGGTACACCGGACAAATCTCAGACGGGGTGAATGCGTTATAGCGTTGTTGGACGCTATTAAGGCCTTTGATTCCGTGAATTGGGAGTGGCTGTTGAGTGTCCTTGCTCACTTTGGAATAGGGGAAGTGTTCCTTCGGTGGATTAGGCTGCTGTATAAGGATCCCAGAGCTAGAGTGAAAACTGGACGACACATCTCAGAGGGTTGGAGGATATACAGAGGAACCAAGCAGGGTGTCACCGATGTTGAATATATTGGCCATGGAACCACTGGCGGTTTCCGTTAGAGCTGAGTATGGGAACACAGAGATGGATATAGATGGAGTGGTGCATCAAATTTCGCTATACGCAGACGACATGCTCCTTTTTGTGGGGAACCCACGAGAAAACCTGTCCTGCTTGCTAGAAGCGATTGATGCGTATACTAGACTTTCGTGGAAAGCCATCAATAAAGAAAAGTCCTCACTATTCCCCTTGGCAGATCTAAGACGGGTCCCCTCAAACCAACTTCCAGATTTGGGCCTTATGTGAGCACTGCGCTCCTTCCGATATTTGGGCATAGAAATACACCATGACACCGCGGACACACACAAAATCAACACGTGGGCAGCCCTTGATAGAACACAAAAGGCTATGGACTTCTGGGGGACACTTCCACTGGGAATGATAGGGAGGGTGGCCCTCTTGAAGATGGTGGTACTGCCACGCATGTTATATTACTTCACAAACATCTCATATGACATAACCAGGGCCTTCTTCACACAACTGAACACAATAGCACAAAAGTTCCTGTGGGGATCGGGGGGACAGGATTGCCATGACGACTCTGCAAAGAGACTACGATGCAGGAGGCATTTGATTGCCGGACTTTGAAAAGTGCTACCTGGCCGGGCAATTGCAATTTGTGGTCAAATGGCTGGGGGAAGAGACAACAATAGACACAATACTCTTCCAGCTGGCGCTAAAACTATACTATTTGAGGGAACTGCCATGGATCGATAAATCCCTGACCAAGACTCTACCAAACATGGTCAGACTCGCAATAACCCTGTGTAGCAGGGCGTGGAAACTCCAGGGGATGAAAGATCCCTGCTCGACACAGATCCCCCTAGCGGGATTTGCAGGCCCGGACATAGGAACTCTCGCAACATATCGATCCCAGTGGGATGCCAAGGGCGTAGCAGAGATAGGAGATCTGAGGAAGGAGGGACAATGGGCAGAATTCCAAAACCTTGTAGAGGACCAAGATATACATGGAGGCCAGTTTATTCTACATACCAGCATGATAAAGACAATCAAGAAGAGATGGGCAGAATGGCCAGAGGAAGATGATACGGGGGGTGTTGAATGCATGGTGCGACATATCAGAAGAGGGGCATACAGCCTCTAGACTATATGAACAGTTGTTAGAATCCAGCAAAGCACACGTGCTACAAATGAGAGAACTCTGGGAAGGGGAGCTCCGGAGGCCCTTTAGCGAACAGGAATGGGCTAGAGTGCTGAGATATCCAAAAAAAAGTGTCCAGGAACGCAAGGTTAAGACAAGCACAGTTATACCTTACGCACATGCATACCTTACGCCCAGAAGGATGAGACCGGGAGAACCTCATAAATGCCCCTGCTGCCCTGAGGAAGAAGCAGACATGTGGCATATGTTTTGGACCTGTCCAGTGATCCGAATTTTCTGGGAGGGAATCAAGGAGAAAGTGGCGGGGGGTGGAATCCAAATGCAAGTATGGAATCCTGAGTTGTACTTATTGGGCCTTTTTCCCAGAGGAGGCAGACAAAGGACGCACCTGGTCAAAATGAAGGATTTTGTGTGCATATTGGCCAAACACCAGATAGCAATGGCATGGAACTCCAGGCCAGGCCCAATTATAGACTCATGGTGGTCTGATCCCCAGAGATGGGCAGTGGCGGAAACAGTGGTGTGGACACGAGCAGTGCAGAGGGGGGTAGGGGAAAGTGGGCAAAAGATACTGGCATGGAACTCCCTTATGCAAGCCAAGACTATTTGGACAAGGGGCAGAGAGCAGTACAGATGACCACAGGAGACCGGAGGAACAGTAACTAGAAAATGGACAGATGTACGTCGTGCCACCTAGATGAGCCGATGCGCAAGAGAGATGGATCTGAGACTGGCCAAACGGACAGCAGTAGACCAGGGCAGCATGGCTGCAGAATCGCTCCACGATAGAAATGACAAGGCAGAATCCACAGAGAAGTGCCAGAGTGACTGTTAGGTTTTTTTTGTTTGTTATTGTTGTTGGTTATTGTTAAAAATAATAAAGAGTTTTCAAAAAGAAACAGTAAACAAGTAATTCTAGGACATTCTAGCAGGAAGCTCAGTACCTTAGAGTGAAATACCTATTCACTGATGTACAGATCTCATGCCCAAATTTGACCTTGAAGGTCTACCTGGCGGCTTTGTCAGCTTACACCACTTCCCAAAATAAGATCTCATGGTGCAAGGTACCTGTCATCAAAGCATTCATGGAGGGAGTAAAGAGACTCCACCCTCCAATTTCAAACCCGCCGCCAGGATGGGATCTCAATGTTGTACTCACTAAGCTCATGGGCCCCCTTTCGAGCTGATGCACAAGTCCAGTCTCAAACACATGACTTACAAAACTGCCTTCTTAGTGGATATCACTTCCATAAGAAGAGTTAGTGAAATACAAGCATTGTCAGTGCAGGATCCTTTCTTTGTTGTACACAAACACAGACTTATTTTACGTACTCACCCTAGGTTCTCCCCTAAATTCATCTCCAAATTTCATGGAAACCAGTCAATTGAGCTACCGGCTTTCTTCCAGGGACCCAACAGCTCAGCTGAGGTAAAACTCCACACACTGGATGTGAGGAGGGCGGTCCTCCACTATGTAGATAAGAACCGACCGCTTAGAAAGACAGATCAAATGTTTGTCTCCATATCGCCAGTCAGAGTAGGTGACTGCATTTCAAAAAATCCCATCTCTAGGTGGATAGTTAGATGTATCCAACTGTGCTACTCCCTTTTAGATAAAACACTGCCTTTTACGTCCAGGGCTCACTCCACAAGAGGCACAGGAGCCACCCTGGCTTTCATTGCAAATGTCCCTTTAGACAATATTTGCAAAGCAGCTACTTGGAGCTCAATACATACTTTCACTCAGCACTACTGCATTGACACTCATTCCAAGACAGATACACAAGTGGGACAAGCGGCTCTAAGACATTTGTTTGTTCATGAACCTTCTCACATCGCAGCTCCTTCTTCTAACACTGCTCGCTAATCTATGCACAGCATGTGTTCTAAGCAGATTCCACAAGCCTCAGAAGGGATACATTACTCACCTTAATTGTATTTCTGATGCTTGTATCTGCTTAGATTCACATGCGACCCACCCTTCCTATCCTTGGAGAGAAGGCGCATGGATGCTTATGAACTTGTCTGATACGTATCAGCTTGGATACAACTGTA